>NW_027122563.1:0-600000 GCF_030686945.1 Centruroides vittatus
TGAAGTTTGGGTTATTGAAATTAAGTTTTCATTATATTTGAGGAAATATAAACATTGTTTATTACTTTATATGCAACCTCAAAAAATGGATAACTTATTGGATTCATTTTTGTACTTATTTTAAATCTCAAAATTTTTCAAGGAGAAATCTTTAAAGTAAATATTTTTAAATAGCTTAAAAAATTTGCAAAAAATTTTTAATTCAATGTTTGCATGTTGTTATGCTTAAAATAGTTTTGTAAATTATCAGGTTCATTGTTGAATTATAAGTTTGAGATTTATTTGAAATAAGAATTATTAACTAAAAAAAAAAAAGATATGTGTTTAAAAATATTTAAAATTTTCAGGAACGTAATTATTCAAGAAAAGTTGTTAGCTGTTCATTACGTTCGTTCTACTGTTATCAGAATTCTAATTTCTGAAAGTTTGTGATCGAAAGGATTTTGTCAATATTCAAGTTTCTAATTCTTAAAACTTTTAAATCTCTGATGATGTAGAATAGGAATAAAACTGTTAAAAGTTTTTATTTTTTTTTTTCTCTGTAGAAAAAAATGAGTTGTAGTTTAGATTCTATTTTGCCATTCAGAAAATTTTCAATTTTCTCAAAATAATGAAATTCTCTTTAAATTTTTTCTGTCTTCTTGAAATAATTAAAACTAATACTTGTAAACTGGAAAATATTATAACTGTGGAAAACTTTAGGAATTTTGAAGAAATGACAATTAAAATAAATCATACCTATAAATCAAATTCATTTGCATTTACATCAAAAATCTTTTACAGATTTTGTTATTTAGTTGATTATTCAATATTATCTAAGTTTTTCACTATTTTTCTTTTTATCTTAAAAAAAGAAAAGATTGAGTTTTGAAGGTAAAATAGAATATCTCTGTGTAGATTAAATTATTATTTTTTTATCAGAAAGATAAATAATTATGTTAACATTTTATTAGTTGTCAGATCACAAAAATTAAATATCTAGTAATTGTAATAATAAAAACATCACTGATTTTATTATTATATTATTTTTATCAGCATCATTTATCATCAATTATTATTAATTTATTATCATTATTATTATATTAATGCTGGATAGCTTTTTTTTATTATCTATTAGATAGAGAAAGATAATCGTTCCTTTTAGTGTGTTTATTAATTATTAGTTTAGTAAGAATTTTTCATATCAACTGTGCAACTTTGAGATTTATTTGAAAAAAGAATGATTAACTGAAACAAATAAAAAAAATATATATGTTTGAAAATATTTAAAATTTTCAGGAACATAATTATAATTATTCAAGAAAAATTTTTAGTTGTTCATTAGGTTCATTGTAAATTATTAATTTTTTTGTCTTAAAATACAAGGAATATTTATGAAGTTTAAGAAATTTCTTTATAATTTTTAAAATTAATAAAATTTTACTATTATTTTTTTTCCCTCAGTATAATTCTAATTTACAATAAATGCAATAAATACACTTTTGCCAATATAAAACTACTTTTCTCAAATCCGTCTTCAAGAAGCTTTTTAAAATTTGTCTTATCCGTTCATTTATTACACATTTTACCTCGTTATATCAGTGGGTAGCATCGATCTGTCTAAATTAGGACAATAATATTGCCATGCCACACACATTATTCATTTGATTTAGCTTCAAATGATTACTACTAATTCAGTAATGTGAAAGTCACTAAATTATGAAAAAATTATGAAAACATTTTATATTACATAATGAAATAGATACATATGTAAGATAATGCAATAAAATGAAAGAAGTAAACTTTTTAAAAAAATATTTAAACTATAACATTAACAAAAATGTATTGCAATAAATAAAAATTGTTAAAAGTGACAAGATTAAAGAAAGTGGCTAAATGGAAAAAATTTACTTATTATTATGGATTTAATTTTCAAATATTCTTAAGAAAGCAAGTACAAAAATTATGCAAGATTTTTTTTTTCTTGTATTGCCTTCCAATCAAAAGAAAAAGTTAATGATACTATTACATTAATTTTGTTTTCTGTATGTGTACAGTTTAGGAATTCTACAAACCACATAGCTTAATATTTTGCAAATATTGACCCCCCTCCCTGTACTGGTGACTCTTTGTGACTCGACAAATGACTTTTATCTCTAAGACGCAAGTAGTCTAAGGAAGCCGAACTTCCAAATTCTTTTATTTATTTTATTTTTAAATTTAAAAGTTGTGGGAGAAAGCTTTTTTTTAACCCTTTTGAAAAAACATAAAAGCTGTATGTACACAATTGATAAATTTTTAAAACACTATCATTACCACTTAGACTAGCAACTGCACAGCAACAATTGAAAGAAAAAACAGTTGCATTGTCAGTGTGTATATACACAGAACATGTAAATTGTTGCCAGAATATATGTTTGATCAGTATTATTTCATGGACATTGTAAGAAGTGGTTGTTATTTTTGCTCTAGTAGCCCTTAGAAAACAGGCTACAAGACTGCAAAAAATTAGCTCCAGTGTGAATGATCAATCTGCCAGCCATCTTTTAAGAAATGCTTCTATATTAATATTATAAATGTCCCTACCATGGACTATTAAGTCTATATATAATATACAGTATATGCATATGTAAATCGTTGAAATGGATACTGAACTTTAATAAAACAACTTCTCTCAGAATCACTGGGAAGGGATAATCAACTCACTATATTCGAATTGTACTGGTGAAAAGCCTGAGGAAGATTGTGATTGTGGTCAAAAACATTAGTTTTAATTAAAATTTGCTGTTACTGGGATATAATAAGGTTCTCATGGATTGATGAACTTTAATAATTAACAAAATATGAAAAATTCCAGCACACAATAAACAAATGTCAAGCTTACATTCAAAAAAGGAAGTACCAATGGGTAGCCCTATCTCGGGAGATCTGTGCGAACTTGTCTTATGAAAGTTGGAAGAAAGGGCATTAGTAAACTTAAAACCCAATATCCTTAGTTATACACTGTATGTGGATGATATTTTGAGTATATGGAAAGCTAAACCTGATGTAGGGAAAGTATTAAAAGTTTTTAATAACAACAGCTACAGACTAACACTAGAATTTGATCAGGAAAGTCACATAAAGGTTAATTACTTGGACGTCAAGATTCGTATGGCAAATAGAAATATAACCACAGAGATTTACTGCAAACCAACACACATTCCCCTCTGTATACCTGCTAACCCTTAGCCTTTTAAGGTAGTGGCATTCTGGGCCCTAATTACAAGGGCTTACTTGCATTACTTGGAGACATTCGATACCTACAACAAACTGGATTGCATCAAGTTTATAGCATCTGCCTATAGGTACTGCCAATCGTTAATTAACATACTCGCTGCCAAACAACAATCTAGTGTAGGTAACACTAGTACAGGAGTTAACGAGGAAGAAGGTAATCATGTTGTCATATGTTATGAACCGTACCTACACAAAATTTACAATAGAATTACTAAGGATTTAAACTTGTGCTTAACATATAAGAGAAAACCGAACATTTTTTGACTTTTAACTAACTCAAAAGACAAGTCAGTTGACACAAAAGTGCCAGGGGTGTACCATATTCCATTGCAGGATGGACGATTCAACAGACATATATCATACATACAGATCCCTTGAAACCAGAATACTTGATGAACTCTACAAATACAATGTGGCCATGGGGAATTATAATACAGCACTTGCTACTGACCTCGGGGTTTCTCCCTGTTGGGATGAAGCTACTCTTATACATAAGGTTTTCAACTGGTACGACTTAGTTTGTGGGAGGATCTAGAAATTTATTTAGTGGGCATGAAGGATGATTGCATTAACTCCAACTATATTACAGTACTGTAATCATGGAAGTATTATTTAGATTGCCATAGAGTATAATAATTATTTATTTAATTTGTGTGTGTAAAGGAAACGATTTCCGTATCGAACATCATTTAAATGTTAAAAGCATTGGACTAACTTTTAGACTGCCACAGAATATAATTTTATTTATAGCTTTATTTTAAAAAATAATAATTGTTTATTTAATTTATGTGATGTAAACGTAATGATTTCTGTATCGAACATTGTTTAAATGTTTAAAAATTGGAACATAGCATTTGAAAGTTAGAAATTTTCAAAGGATAGAACCGTTTGTGTTTTTTTTTTGTTCAATTTGTTCCAGCTGAGGTCCTCTAAAAGGCAGCTGAAAATGTTTGAACATTAAAATTTTTGTTTATTATATGCTGGAATTTGCATTTAGGTGTCAGTTAATTGATTATATAGTTCCAGTTTAAGTGTGCCATTTTTTGTTTGATTTACAAATAACAATTGTAACAGTTCAAAGTTCAGTTGCTGCTTTTTTTTTCCTAAGTGATTTTTTTGTTTAAATGTTTGCCAGTTATTTTAACTTTTAGAATTTGCATTATGTATTTTTGAAGCCACACTACATAAAATCATATATTATGTACCGGTACTTTTTTATGTTGTTTTGTAACAATATTAGATATCAAATGATTAACTTTTTATAAAGATTTGTTAAATCAAATAATTATAGTTGTGCAACTAAATGGTTTCATGCTGCATCATCAGATTGATTGATATTGCTGATTTATTTCCCTTCTGTTAATAGTTTACCAAATACTGTTATCTTCCATGCACATGATGCCATATCTATAACACACTTTCAACAGATATAATCTATTGCAATTCAAAACAATTTTTTAAGAGGCTAGGTTATATGACTAGACCAGACCTCTCCTCATTACAGTACTCTTTGGTAGCCACTGACTTACCTTCCACCACTTCAGTTGGGCTATGAGGTTTATAGATGTTCTCTCTGCAGTATTTATGTTACATATTAAATTTATTGATATACATTATCAACAAAAAGTCTAAGACCAACAATAAAATATGTGGTAACTTAAGTTAATTACTTTTATTGTGACTAGTTCAGGTTTTCACAGGTATCAATAGCAACTAAAAATTGTCAAATCTTGCTTTTGTCAAAATATCCACCATGAACTTTAAACACTGTTGTACAAATTTGTGACATAAGCTCCAACAGTTGGTGAGGTAGGCAGAAGCGATGCTATGCCATCCAACTTTTATAGATACCCAGAGTTTTTGGACACTGTGGTGTGTCTTTTGTTGAATTTCTGTCCATAAAGTCCCAAAACAGCTCAATAGGAGACAAGTCAGGTGACTATGATGGCTATTCCATGAGTTTCAGCACACCTACTGCTTATATAGGTTGGATGTATGCTTAGGGTTATTACCTTCTTGAAATACAAAACCTTCTTTAACCAGTTTGTTAAACAAGGCACCTGTTTAGTGGTGAACAAATATTCTACAGTTTTGAAACTACTCAGTTCATAGCACCTGCTTTCATTCATTCACTGTGGATCAGTTCTTGTGCTTTTTTGCTCACTTCAGTTGTTTAGCATTATTTCCACAGCAAAGGAATGAATTTTATGCTACAGCTCTACCATGGAGACCAGCCTTCTGAAATTGGCTTTTCTCTGTAGATTGTTGACTCTTTAGATGGGTATTTGTCTCACACCATTTATGAATGATGTAATAGCTGGCATAGTTAGTCACCTGTTTTACATGCTAGATATGACAATAAATTTGTCCCACAAACTGGTGTGAATTTGGGTCTTCCTGTTCATCAATAATCAGAATGGTTTTCAGTTCTCTTTATTCTCTCTAATGCACAATTGGATACATTGCATTGTCTTGCTATTTCCTGTTATGTAAAATCCTGATCATGCTAAGCATGATCAGGGTTTTAGATAACAGGAAATAGTTTTACATAACATGATCATCTATAATCATTTATCCAAAATTTAGCCTGATCATTTATGGCAGTTGTTGGTGTATTTACACTGCATGTTTCTCAGTGCTAATAGATAAACTTCCTGTTTTTTAAAGACATTTTATGATGTCTGGTCACAATCTAGCCACAGTGACATGCTACGATATAACAAGCTAATAGATTGGCTTAAATACTTTTACAGGTTACTTTACATATCTTATTGTGTGTTCTATAACCAATCAGAAGTTACATTTTTTAGTATTGTTCATTATTTAAATAAACTGCATATAGTGATGTCATATAATTAGCATGACAATATTCTGTTGTCATTATTTCAAGTAATGATGGCAACAAGTGATTTTCTCTTTTAAATTGTCTTATCAAACTCATTATAAAATAAACATATGTAGTTTGACTGATTACAAGCCAAAATTTTTTATTTATTTTATGGAAACATGGTTGGTCTTAAATACATCTATATACATCTCAAAGCCAGATATTTTTAATAATAAGCCAAATGATAACCATTAAATTTAATAAGAGATGATGCCTAACACCTGTCTAGTACTAAGTTACTTAGAATTTATTTTTTTAATAAGACTGAAGACAAAGTCTGCCCAAAAGGGACCACCATTTAGAATTTGTTTATTAATAGTAGTGCTACTTTACCACTACTATTAATAAATTCATTCAAATGATCAATTATCGATTCATTATGATGATCATTTGGCTTATTATTGTTGGTTTTAAACTTTGTCAGTAATATATATTTGCTTATTATTGCAATAGTGAAGAACTGTCCTAAGTGACATTTTTTTAAATGTTACATAGGACTTTTCATCACCAAAGAAACTTCATAGGGATCATGTAGTGTCAATTCTAATAATTGAAATTTAAGCACTGAAAGTGAAAATAATACATAGGACCCTTCATCATGGAAAAGGTGGAAATGATACGTTGTTCCAATAAGCATAGCTCAAAATCTATCATTTGGCAGTTAGGACCATTCTCCATTACAGCAATAAAATACTGGTTAAAATTTTATAAAATTTACTAACCTTAGCTGACTGGTTTAAAATATCAATCTTTGAATAGAGCAATTTTATTAACAGGCCAATATCAATTTATAGATAAATAAATAAATTTTTAAAAATAACCAAAGTTCAATCAGTCTTAGACTTCATTTTCACTGATTCTGAAATTGTCCCCAGTTGGAGTGTCAATAATATGGTCAGCCTACTTTAGAAGAGCAGATGATGATAGAATCTTTCAAAAATAATGAGTCTGCTTCTTTAACAAACGAACTCTTCATTTAATGGCATTTCCTTATTAAGCATTGACATTTCTTCACTGCTATTTAATAAGGAAATGCCTACAATCTCTCTCTTATTATCTAGACATTATAAAATTTGTACAAAATTTATTTGTAATGCTGTTTTTTAATTCTAGAGAATAAAAAAATTTGTATTACATTATGCTATTTATGCTACATTATGCACAATTTAATGCTGTTTTTTAAATTGCAGCTGGATAGGTTTATGTAAAATAATACCTAGAATTTACATGTTTCAATATTTTCTTTCTTTGATTTTTTTTTGTTATATTAATATTTAGATTCCAGTAAATATTATTATTGATTATTTGGTTTGTTTTTCAAAGTATGCTGTCTTGTATCTATTTATCTGCAAAATTCATCTTTACTTTATAAAAGCATACATTACATTAGGGTTCTCAAAAGTATTTTATCTGCAGACCGGTTAAATCAAGTCACAGATGAACCATTGACAATCTACTTTTTCCATTTTTTATCCACTTTTTCCACTAAATATCATGTTAGATATGTGCCAAAATGTTTTTTATATTCAGTGATATAGCATAAGAGATATGTGATGTATGAGATGTTCATTTTTTTGATTAAACAGCATAGAATTGTATTTTGGAAAAGTCTGCAGACCACCAGTGGTCCATGGATCATATTTAGATCACACTCCACTGTCTACATGATGTACATCATCATTTTTAAACATTTTCTAATTTAATATATATAATATATTTTATTCGTTTTGTAATGTATCAGTTTTATAAGTAACTTTCAGTCAAATAATTTATTTTTTAAGAAATGCAATTCTTAGAAAGGAGTTTGAAAAGTAAAACTATGTTTTGCATAATCTGTTATCTTTTGTTTTCATACATAACAAATTTTCCGATTTAGTAGTGTAATATTATATATACAGTATATTAAACAAAAATTTTTTAAACAGGCAGCAACATAATGAGATTGTTGGATTTTGCTTAAGAGAGAGAGAATTTTATGTAGATTTAAAGAAACATTAAAATTAATAATTAAGATGTTTTCTTTAATAAATAATTTATTGTTAGTTAATGATTTACAAAAATGTATTTATAATTTAATCCCATGGCTTAATTATAATTCATTTGTATTCATTGGCAATAACACTAACAGCTGACAAGCAAAAGTTATTGTGACATCATCACAATACTGGACTGCAGTTTTTAATTATATTTTTAATTTATTTAGTTTAAAATATATGCTCAATCTCAAATTAGTAGTGTTATGCCTGTCATCTATTTAGTTCTGTTGTGAAGAAAACTTTTGAATTATAATCACATGACTTTCAGCCTATACTGGAAATTCATATATAGTTAATCAGAGACTCCTGCCCCTGATTTTTCCTTATCTAGTTTCGACTTTCATCTATCTAACACTGTTCTTGAGATTAAGGACGGACAGACAGATGGACAATAATGGGAATTTGTAGGTCTACAATTTTTTTCAAATTGTAGCCCAAATATCAATCTCTCTCTAATATATTTAGATGTTTTTTTAAAAAAAGGCATTATATTCATAGAGAGAGAGGAAGAGATACATAAAAATTTAAAGTTGTTAAATGTTGAAAGAAACAGAAAAATAATTTTTATATACAAATGAATAGTAAATTGTATAATCTTCAAAAATCATTTACAATAACAAATTAAAACACAATAGACCAATTAACATTTGATTTACTTTTATTAAAAATTTATTATTATACATAAATACAGGTACTTCTCACTTTACAACCAAGTTCCATTCCGACGACTACGTCATTAAGCGAGTTGGTCGATAAGCAAGGAGCTTGTGCCGGGAATATAGGATTGTTGTAAAATTATACAAATTATGCAACAAACTTCAAATTTGTTCATAAAAAGACTATTATAGTACGCTATTAGCCTATTATAGTACTATAAGTCACCATTTGCCACTGACCAACACTCAAGCTGAGAAAGGGGATTCTCCGAATTGCAGGTCGAAACTCGATTGGTCATATGTGCGAGTGGTCATTAAGCAGATAGGTCATAAAGTGAGGAGTACCTGTAAATTAATTTTATAATTACAAATAACAGTTAATACTATTTTCATGATAGTATTCCATACAGTATTGAGAAATACTGTTATGGAAATATTTGACACACCTTAATAAGAAATTATTTAAAAAATTAAAAATTTATAAAGTTTTTACTTTGTATTTCTTTGATATATTGAATTAATATATCAAAGAAATACAAAGTTAATACAAAATAAGAACAAAATAATACACAATAACATATTGTAGATATGTTAGGAAATACAAAATAACATATTGTAGAAACCACTCTTTACTGAATCAAAATCTAGTTTGTTGCTCCTTATAAATAGCTTTAGCTTTCATAAGAAAATGATACATTTAAAATCACTTAGAATTATAAAATTAATTATCATTGTCATAGAATTTCCAATTTTAAGATTTTAATTGTTTTACATAATAATTACTGAAAATGAGATTGTAATAAATTCAGAATATTTTGTTACTACAGCCTTCATTCTTGAGCAAGAAAGAAAAATTTTTAATTTATAATAATAATAATAATAATTTACACTCAAGAACCTTAGGAGTCCAGTAACAACACAACACTTTAATGGAAAACTAACATTTTCAACTGTACCCCAGTCTTACTCAGGTTTCTAACCAGTAAGATTCAAACATGGAATGCATAGAACAACATGTTTAGAAACTATCTTTAAAAACCTATTAGTTTTCCATTAAGGTGTTGTTGTTACTGGACTCCTAAGGTTCTCGAGTGTGAATTATCCTTTCCAGAATTTCTGTAAGAAGTTGTTTTAATAATAATTTATTTAAAAAACAAATTTTTACAAGAGAATCTAAAAATTATTGACAATATGTAGAAAATCTCATTTGAAACATATATGTTTTTGTTTTGTCAGTTAAATTATATGGAGGATAAATTTTAATCAGACATCAAAATTTTCTTCTATAGAAATAGTTTGTATTTGAGTGTATTATGTGTAGATTGGATTGAAAAACACTTAAAATGTGACTTCGAAACTTTTTCATCCTGCTTTCTTATTTAATTCTGTTATTTTTAATATCAGCAGTTTTTGTTTTAGATGAGCATATGCATTATTTTATGAATGACTATCAATATAAACAGATAATAAAATTAATTATAACTGACTTTATGTTTGAATTAATAAGATCTAATTACTGTTATTTGACTTCTCACAAATATTGTGAATTACTTTTTGCTAAATGCTTTATATGATAAAATTTTATAATAATTTTGCACATTATAAAATATAAAAAATAAATCCCTCTTTTTAATTGTTTTGAATATGGAAATTGCAAATTTTCAAAAAAAAAAAAAAAAAGAATTTATTGAAAAATAAGATTAAGGATTGAAAAAAATATGATTAGAAAATTTAAAAATATATTTTCGTATGAATAAATGTTTGATTAAATTTAAGACTTTTTCTTTACAGAGAGATCTTTATAAAATTTTGACATTTGATACCGAAGTATTGGCAGAAATTTCTTCTTTTTTTGTTTTTTAAATCAATATTTGTTGTTTACATTTTCCAAAATCTTCTGACATGTCTTCCTAGTACAGTTTAATTACTTTCTTAATGTGTATTGTTTATAACTAAGAAAACTACTCATTTCCAATTCTATGGGCTATTATTAGTATTTTTCTGTAAAATTTTGTTGATTAAATTCAGAATATTTTGTTACTACAGCCTTTACAAATTGTTTTAAGAAAAAAGTGTACTGTCGTGGCTTCGATACAGCAAAGGAGGTTTAAATTATACTTGTACATTCAGTTATGTTGAAGTTCTTTCAACTTTGTATTGCATTTAAATCCAGATCAGTACTCATTATATTTGAAATAAGAGTAAAGGGTTATCTGAACATGAAACTTTAATACTCATATAATGTCATTTTTAGTCCATTAGTTGTTATTAAGAGATAGATGAAGGCAATATCAGTTAGGATGTGTCATTTTCAATATCTCTTGAGGATGACCAGATGTATTATCTGAACAGATTATTAATTTAAAATTTAGGTTATTTTTTATTTGAAGTATTTTTTTAAACTTTCATGATTATAAGACTGATCCAAAAAGCTTTAGGCAATTATTCAGGATATTTTGTTTGCTTGGAAAAATATGAAAAGTTTATTTTTGTTGTTGTTTTTAAAATTTTAGCAACTTTTTCAGTATTTAAGAGGTTGACTATATATTTTTATGCATTAGCAAAGATGCACTATCTTAGGAAGATTTTAAAAAATTTGTAGCTGTTTTTTCTTTTCTTCAAATAAATGTTTTTGCTAGTACCTTTTTCTAAAATAACATCATTTTGTCTATATTAACAACATGGTCGGATATGTTGTCTTTCTCCTGCTTTATTTCTTAAAACTACTTGACAGTTTATTGCAGTTTTAATGTTCTTAGAGACTGCCTCATTTAAAACTTTTACATTATGCAGAAATTCCTTTGCTTAAATTTTTGAAACCATCTTTAAGAAACATCAAATGGTTTTAGACATAACTGATATTAACAGGTAGTTACACTAAAGTAATCAAATATATTCTTCATTTTTTCTTGATAATAGAGCTACACAGAGAATTTTTTGTGAATGATCTTCAGTTTAGATATGTAAGCTTATTTCCATTTTTCCAATTGTTGGCTTTCTGACAATCTCTACAATTTTTGCACCTTGGGAAGTACAAAGGTACTATTAAATTTTTAACTTCTGTCCCTTCTTTCTTAATGTAATTTATGATAATTCATTTACAATGAAAATGAAAGTAACCATAGTTGCTGATTCTTCTTCCTGAAAACATTCTAGCATTTTAATAGAAGGACATCACTTTCTTTAACTTTTTGGTTATTTTACTACTAGTCATTTAGTTTAGATGATATTTCTGAATTTGTAAGGATAAAAGAACACAAATAATAAATGTTTTATAAGTGTACGTAGACAACACAAATTTCAGTAGAACTTATTTAAAATAAAAACATTAAAGATCATTTAAGAAGTATCCAGAAACAAATACTGAATTATTATATTAAAATTGTTAAATTTTATTATGTAGGTAGATGGACGTTCGCTTCAGGGATATACTAATCACCAAGCAGTTGAAGTATTACGTAATACCGGAAAAATTGTAAAATTGCGTCTTGCTCGTTATTTACGAGGTGTAAAATACCAGCAATTGCAACAAGCTATTGGTAAATTTTGACTTTTTTATATTTTGATTAATTTAATTATGTTATTGATACATTAAAATTGTTAACTATTTTCTAAAATCATACACTTTAACACTTTCACTTCTTCCAAAAACTGGTATTATAAATATCTGCTTGCCTTAACCTAATAACCAGAGTGTTAATGTTCTATACTTGCAAACATTTTTGATGCCTCTTGTTTGATACATAGCAGTTTGATACACATCATACTGTTCAATGTTTAAAGGTTCTGAAATGCATGTGCATATAGCGTCCTGAGTAGAACGTCATTCAAATAGTGTTCAAATTTTAACAGCCAGCTTGCAAGAAATTGTACGTAGATGCCTGAGGAAGAGCCCAGAAGGGGCGTCAAAAATGTTTGCAAGTATAGAACATTAACACTCTGATTATTAGATTAAAGCAAGTAGATATTTATTCATTCTAGTGTGGTGGATAGTCAAGTAACTGGTAGTATGTAACAAAAAAAATACCAAATATACCCAAACCATTTAATAATACAAATGTTTTCATCCATTACCCATGAAACGTCATCAGGTATATATTAACAAATACTGAACATAACAACTTTAAGCAATCAAACACATTTAGGTTTGAAGTGGTTCAATCACACACATGTGCATTGGTACAATGTTATCAATCTTACACATAAACATTTAAAATTTATAATTTAACAGATTGTGTTAGATTAGTAATACTATACCAATGCAGGATGGTCAGATTTTGACCAAAACACTTTTAATTAATAAAGTTTGTTAACATTGATTTATTTCTCTATTTAATTAGTCAGTGATATCCTTATGTACATATTACTTTTGGAACACAAGAACTTAATTTTTAGTAGCATATGTTTCATTTGAAATTTGTTATATACCAAGAAATAAGTTGTTCCTTTAAAATAATTTATTGATTTTCAATTTTTTTTTAAAATAGCTAGTGGAAAGTTACACCTTCCTATATCAGCAACAACTCAAGTGCAAGTACATGAACCCAAGCAGCCATCTTTGATTATAGATACTTTAAATCAAACAACAGATTTAGAACATTTAACTGATATTACTAATCAAAATTACAGTAAGTGTTTATATAATTTCAGGTATCTTTTACTTATTTATAAATATTTGTTATAGCAATTAATATTTTGTAGATAAATACCAAGTACTATAGCATAAATTTACTATAAACAGTCAGTTTCTAATTTACAACCACCTAACTTATGTCCATCTGTACTTTATAATGGTCAAAACTAGTATATTAAAAAAAATTGAGTCTCAAACAGTTATAATTTCTTATCCTGCTATATTTTTGATCCCATACTCTCTATTGAGAACACAAAAATAGCATGCTATCAAATACAGAGGTTGCTCTTTTATTTCTCTGTAATGAATGTTTTTTGATCCATCCAGCTCATCTTCAGATACAACAAATTCTATCATTAGACGACTTAAGTCTATCAGAACTTTTGAATTTTCAAGAATCATTCAAAAAGAAATAGAATACAATTCATATCAGCCTGAATGAAACATCATTTGTATGTGTTTACTTTTTGATACAATGAAAGAATTAATCTCTGCCACCATTAATTGTGTTCTTGTAGTTGTGAAGAATGTAAGAAGACGACAAATTTTTCTTTATATTTATGCTTCAATTTGTACTATTTTAAATGTATTTTATCTTGAATTTTTAAATTTTTACAAAAAGAATTATCACTAATCTGCAAAGGTAAGTTTTATTGACAGGAAAAAATTAGACAAGTTTGCTCTATTTATTTAGTAAAATTTATTTGCTCTATTTGATGATTCTGGAAAAAATTATGTCATTTGTAAAAACATTTAACAACTAAAAAATATTTGCAAATCTAGCAAAGAAATTAGTCTATTTTAAAGTGATACAATGAAATTTTAAAATAAAGAATCATAAAATAGCTAATCTGATTTATAACCTCTTGACTTATGACAACCAAAACTGGTGTATTGAAAAATTATTTTAGAGTCCAAACAATCAGTTTAATTTGCTAATAGAATGATATAACAATGCAATGTTAAATGTAATACCCAGAAGATCCATATAAGGTGTATACATAGAATGCACATAGAATGGAAGACAAAGCAAAAGAATATATGATCAAACTACTTAAAGAGCAAAAAAAAGATTTTACTACATAGAATCTACAATAAGAAACCTTTCTAAAAGAATGAATGAACATTAAAGTTGATTAGTAACGCTGACACTTTGACTATTACACTTTTAACTCGGTTCTATGATTAACGTATTAAAATTTTGTGGAATCATTCCTGTATTATTAAATAACATAACTTTTCTCCACAACTCAGAATACAAGAACAATTATGAATTTATTATTTTAAAAAATTGTGAAGCTATAAGTAAGCGTGATGCCCACATTTTTTCCTGAACATGGTGGTTATTGGACTCATTAAACATATCTATATACAGCAGAATAATTAGCAGCTCTCCTGTTTCACAATTTTGTTTACTTTATTTTTATTTGTTAAATTTAACCTGTATTTTCTTTTAATTTTTAAGATATATAAAAAATTCTACAAATTAAAATATTTGAACATTCTTTTTCAAAAGAGCTGATGATGGTCAAAATAAAGTCCAAAAATGTTTCTCTGAATTTTCTTCTTGGTTTCCTTAATTAGTTGTTTTTTTATGTAATACTGTAATGAGCAATAAATACACACTTTATAGCAATAATTTGTAAGTTCATTCATGTTTAACTACAACTTTGGTTTGTGCCATTAGCATCTAAAAACCAAAAACCAAACTAACTTTCTGAGAGATGTCCAGTCTGGGTTTATCATTCTAATCTTAAATTCGTAATAAAATGAATTAATAATAAATTAAGTAAATGAAAATTAACAGTAAAAATAAAATAGATTTCACACAAATGATTTTGATTTATTTGAATAAGGTTATCTTATTAGTGTTTCCATGAATCTTAGTATTAATAAAATATCATAATTATATTGTATCTTTATAAAAAGTTTCAAATTGCTAGAACAGACTTTCTTCATATCAACAATCAAGCTGAGTGTTGCAAAATCTAAAGATGAGTTTTACTGTGATTAAGAAGTCGTGATCAGATGCTATTAATTATTATTAATTGACTTGAAACATATTTTAAACAAAGATGAACTTGAAAATATTTGTGACTGATCAACAAACACATAAATAATACTATATTTTCTTCATAAGTAGTTCACAAAAGACAAAGATCCATGAAACAGCTTTGTCTTTTGTGTTCTTCTGACACGTAAACGAAAACAAGCCATCCCATTCTATTATATCAGTTGAAGATTTCTTAACATAAATGGTAAAATGATGATTGTTTTTTTTTTCTTTTGATGTTATGGAAAAATTGTTGCAAATTACAGTGATTTATAACCTGTGCCAAAGTCAGAAAGATTTTTTTAACATAAATCATAGATTAGTAGCTTAAATTACAGTAATTAAAATATTAAATGTTGATTTGAAGTGCAATAATCTATACAGGGTTGCTGTATTGTATTACAGTGTATGTGCACAAGTGCACAGTGTATTTCAGTTCTTACAGTCAATATGTGTATTGCTTTTCTGGAAATCTTTTATCCAGATATTGATAATACATCTGTAATCTAGAACTATATTTTTAATCGAACAATTTAAAACTTCAGTAACTGGAATTAGACATTTGATATTGGAGACTAAATAGAAAGAAGTATTTTTGAAGTTTACTGAATGTCCATTCACAATCACTGGAATACAGAATACTAGCAGAATTGAACTTTCTTTATAGGCTCTTCTCTGCCTATACTTATGCAAATTGTCTATAGTCTATTAAAAAAAGGCTGATTCTGCTAGTGTTATCTCTGAAATATTTCATAGGATTAATTAAGGCTGGATTTTAGATACAACACTTCACTTCTTGTACATCCATATCCTCAAACCATGTCTGTGCACATTATCTTTTTAAAGTGATGCATTATTATTATTACAGTCGACTCCGCATAAGTCGACACTTGAAAGTAGTGAATTTTTTGTGGTCCCGCCCGACTTACATAGACATTAATGTTATTAACCTTAAAAAACTCTGTTTACTCGACATCGTTTAACTCGTCACCACTGGATAAATCAACATACTTTTTCTGTTTCACACTTTTTAGAATTCTGATAAGTCGACTCCCCTCTGAAAAATGAGTTCACACTACACAGCTTATTGTACAGTATGAACTCATTTTTTCAGGAGGGGAGTTGACTTATCAGACGTCAAAAAAGTGTGAAACATAAAAAGTATGTTGATTTATCCAGTGGTGACGAGTTAAACGATGTCGAGTAAACCAAGTTTTTTAACATTAATAACATTATTGCTTATGTAAGTCGGTCGGGATCACAGAAAGCTGACTAATTAACCTACGGTGACGGGTTATCCGGGTGTCGACTTATGCGGAGTCGACTGTATATCGAAATAAAGTTCTGCCCTAAGTGTTGGCATGATGTTGGAAGTATTAAATCAAACAAAATATCAAGATATTGCTCAATAGTTCGTTTCTAGCTACTTGAATAAGAGAAATAATTTGAATCATAAGAAATAAACTCCATATACCAAACTTTACAATTAGCAGCACATTGTCAGGCATATAACATTATCCTGCTATCTACTACTACATCCATATTCTTCCAGTATCCAGAAGATATTAAAATATAAATTATAATTATGAACAAATAAACAAGTTCAGCATTAAAATAATAATGTATTTCATAATTCAGATTGTATATAATTTGTTGTTTTTACAGGCTTTAAATTCATATGTTTGTTCATTCTTTTATGTTAGATTTTAAACTGACATGAAGAATAAAATTCCATTATATGCTATAACAGTCAGTAAACAAATTATTGAATTACTTAAGTTAAAAATACTACTAATGAACTATTATAATTATGAATTTTATTTTGGATACAAGAAATACCTTTTAAAATATATGTAAGAAATTTTTATCTTAATACTTCATCATATTCTAATAAAAGAGTAATAGTATTGTTTCAAAATACATAACATTTATAAATTTTAAATATATTCTTACGTATTTAGACTGTAAGGAAACTAAAATTATATGTAGACAGTAAAATCATTTAAATTCATTAAAATTTTAATCTTGAATATATAATTTTGAAATATATTTATATTGATGATGATTTTTATTTTTAGCAGGTCCTCTTGATCCAAAAACAGAAAAAGCCATTAAGAATAAATGGGAAAAAATTATGGGGCCGGCCTATGAAATAGTAGTAAGTTCTTATCTTTATTCATGCACTATTTTATATGGGCATAAATTTTGAAAGTTTCATATATATTAAAAATACAGTTATTTAAAAGTCTAAAATATATTTATATAAATTATCTTGACTGAAGTACCAGAAGAAAGAAAATATATATATTTAAATGTTTTTAGCTAATTTTCCAACTTTGGATATAATGAGAAAAGAATACTGAGTGTCATTGCTTTAGATGCATATACATATGTTTAGATGCTATCTTTCTGTATTTTAATAGAATTGAGAGGCTGAGTACAACAGTGGTATAAATTCATTATTATTATTATTATATTGTATAGTAAAGTAAGTTAGTTTTTTTAAATTTTGCTGTTGTATTTGTTGTGTTTCCACTAGGGTTTCTCAAATGGGATCCCGGGATCCCGGTTGTTTTTTAACCAGGGAAATCTTGCAAATTTCTTGAAAATTCACTTTTTTCTTATTTTATGTTAAGGTTGAGGAAATTTTGCAAATAGAAAGTATAAATAACTCATAAACTGTCAGAATACATTTGTATTTATTAATTTTAAACCTACTTATTAGTTTTTTTTTAAATTTTTGCTCGTTATGGCATGTCACAAATGGTCAATAATCAATACGTAGCTTATTTGTGGCAGAACTCTCAAAATTCTTTACCAGTAATGTCTGGAATAATTGTGTTTATGCTGTCTTAATTTTTAACCATGCCCAGTAGCTTCAATAACTGTGTAATGCCAACTTTGCAAATTCAGCAAGGATACAAACAAGTACAAAGTCTGCAAGTGTGAAGTTTTTCTTCATAAACCTGATTATTTAAGACAGTGATTCTTAACGGGGGCTGCGGCCCTCTGAGGTCTGTAAGAAGTTTGCCGGGGGGGCCACCAAATTATGCAAAATTTCCTTCAGAATATAATAAAAAGAAAATTGATGTATAACCAAATATCGTATTGAAAAATGAAATAAGAAAGATAAAGTTTTCCTATTTAGTTTTCTTTTATTTATTTTTTATTTCTTCCTACATACAACTTTGTGAGTACAGAAGAAATAAATGCAAATATTCTGCTCACACTTTAGTATTTTCTTCTTTTATTCCAAAGCAATTCTAAGAAACTATCAATGCTTGGAATTTTAAAAATAATTAGGAAAAATAGTAGGCTTAGTAGTAGGCTTTGAAAATTTAAATATTTTTGCAAAAGATATGCAAAATCTTTACCACAAGTTGTGGGTGTTTTAGTTTTAGTTTTAGCATCGACTTTGGATCGATTTATCGATGTGTTTCTTATTTTATTTTTGTTAAAAATTAATGAGTTTTTCGTGTTTAATTGTGAAATTTGAATGTTATTTAAATAGATAATGAAATAATAAAGTTATGATTTACATTTATTATATAAAAAAATAAAGCAATAATAAAAAAATCAATTTATTATAGATAATTTAACAAATATAAGTTATTAAAAAATGGGGGTCACAAAAATTTTATGAAATATTTGGTGGGCCGCGAGTATAAGAAGGTTAAGAACCATTGATTTAAGACAAACAAACTGCCAAATTATTGGGCTATGATGTTTCTATTAAAGCAGTCGAGGTAGACAAATCAAGAATACTAGACAACAAAAGAAGTACTATGATCTTGAAAACGAACTAGAAATTTTTCAGGATACAGGTCAAAAACACATAATATTTGTCTTTTCTTAAATGCATTAAACACGATTCCAATCACATCAATTGAATCGGAAAAGGCATTCTCTGTAGCAAGACTTTTCATTACTAAAATAAGAATTAGATTGAGTGATCAAAGTATTGACCATCTTTCTTTTTAAAATCTTATAAAAATTTACAATATTTTGTATTATAATTTATTTAAAAAAACAAAAATTACCTTTTAAGTTAGAAGTTTGATCTAAGTTCATTTTTTTTAATTTTCAATTCAATTCAAAGGCATTTTTGTTGTTGTTGTATGCAGTTTCCAGCAAACTTTAATAAATTTTTTATATTTGTGAAAATTTCTACGTAATTCAAAGGTAATTTTTAATATATATCTTACACAGCATTATTAATATGGTTTTGGAGGTTGTAGAACGTATTAAATTATTTTAAAAAATGAAAAATAATTATATCGTTTGATTTCATGATATTTTGTATATCTTAAAAATAATTAATTTTGTTCCGGAATCCCGAGAAACAGTTCACTTTTATCCCAGAATTTTGAGACAAGCAAAAGACCGGGAAATGAAACCCTAGTTTCCACCAATACTTAATTGGAATTTTAGTAATCTTTAATTCTGTTTAGAGATAGTACATTTAATATATGAAAGTATAGCACTGTTAAGTCAGTTTCAACACCAGAGTGAGAGAAACCACTTGTGCTCATCCTTTCATTCATTATGCTTAAATATGGTGAATTGCCTAAAAACATAGACACAGGTTTTTTTTTTCTAGTGCTTTAATTAATGTAACTTAGGTATATATGTTTCATATATATATTTTATTATTATGAACATATTGAAATTATATAAAACATTATTATAAAGATAGTTTTGAATAACTTAGATACAATAGAATTTGAGCAGCTTGTTAAAAGACTAAAAAATTTAGTCTTTTAACAAGTTGCTCAAATTCAAAAAGTTAAATTTAATTCTTTGCTACATTTTATTGTATCTAAAGTTTTTGTTAATAAAATTTTATTCTCTTGTTTTTAAATTAACATATACTTTGTTTTACACATCTACTTTTACTGATTTTGTTGAATGGTTTTATCAAACTTTTAGTATTTTTGTTCTATTTTTGAACTAGTTTACAAGCATTTTTTTCTTTTTATGCTAATTTTAACAATCCACCATATTGGTCATCTTGGCCCAAGAAGCCCTTGCACTATTAAAAGGCAAACAAACTAAACCAAACCTAAATTAACATATATAAGTGAAGTATGTGTGTTAATTGAGACATAGTAAATATGATTTTTATGAATCCATATGCTAAAATAAAAAAATACAAAAAATTTAAAAATAAATTAATATCCACTTTACCTGCATTCTGTTATGTAGTTTTAATATTTTAAGTAAACATAAAAGAATGGTTTATACTTTGTCATAAGTAATTTTATAAAATATTATATATATTTAAGAAATTTGATTCCATTTACTGTTTTAAAGTTGTGAACCACTTTATGAACTAACTGATAATGCAGAAATATATGATGATCCAACATGTGAATTGGAATAGTTAGGATTTAATAAAAATATAACTTCTTAAAATGTGTTGTCCATATTTATTACAGCAGATTTACTCAGTGTATTTTAAGATAATTAGTTTTATCTGATAATCCAGATAATTTATTTTTGAATGTTTATAAATTTTTCTTCAATATTTTTTAAAACTTCTTGATATTTCATTTTTATGCATTGATTTATTTATAGGTAGCACAGCTGACAAAGTTTCGTGAAGGTGGAGGTTTAGGAATCAGTTTAGAAGGAACTGTAGATGTGATAGATGGTAAAGAAGTATGTCCACATCATTATATTCGTTCAATATTAGGTGACGGACCAGTAGGAATTAATGGGAAACTTCAGAGTGGAGATGAACTTTTAGAAGTGAGTGGAGTGTTTATGAAACCGTGCCGGTGCTTATTCTGCAACTTGAACACAAACTATATGGTGTATTTTCTCGGACACATGGCAAATTTCATCACTAAGTTTCCTCAGTTGAGGAAAACTTAGTGATGAAATTTGCCATGTGTCCGAGAAAATACACCATATAGTTTGTGTTCAAGTTGCAGAATTTTAGAAGTGAGTTTTTTAACATTTAGTAACTTTTGCTGTTACTTTATCTTAGTAAATAATTTTAGAATTGCAGCATTTAGATTTAGATTTAATATTCAAGAAGGAAAGAAAACAGAGCTATAGATCAGTGATTCTCAAAGTAATGTCTGTGAGGATGAGCACACATGGTCTGTAGACTGGCCTAGCCATTTTTTACAAACTGCAATTCTATGCTGTTTTACTATTTTCATGCATCACATATTTCTTACATTAGGTTATTGGATAGACAAAATATTTTGGCACACAATCTTACCATTATAAAAGATTATATTCATAGAATGAGAAGTAGGTAATGGCATAAGTAATCTGCAGTTTATATGTGATTTTAGTGGTCTACAAATTGATAACTTTGAGAATCACCATTGTAGATTTAATGCTCTAATATAAAAAGAAACATTTTTAATAAAAAAGTATAAAAGAACCAATTTTATTAATTAAAATTGAAAACAGTCTGTTCAAAGAAGTTACCTTTTCTATTCTATGCTCCAGAATACATACCATAATGGCCTCACCTTTACTTTTATATACTTGGTCTTCTCACCTTCTCTTTTAGATACTTGATATCCTTTTAGATACTAAAAAATTCTCTTCAAACATGAACAAATAGCTGATTAAAAAATAAAACACTTTTTAAAATTTAGATCAGAAACCAGACAGACATTTCTTTGCTTTCTATCCATACTGCATTGAAGCCATACTATTGCTTGAACTTCATACACTGAGAGAAATGCTGGTAATATGTAGATTTCTAACTGTCTCTTGATGGTGAATTCTTGTAGGGTATTTTCAATTTATAAGATTCTGGATAGTAATTTTTATATTAATTAATACTGAAGACAAAGTCTATTGATAAAAGTTACGTTTTATTCACTTGATCTTTAGTTTTAATTAATATAAAAATTACTATCTAGAATCTTCTAAATTGAGAACTGATTTTAGTTAATTGATGTATCAATCTCTAAAACATGTAGCAATATGTTTTACATTTTGAAACTTTAGTTGCATAGCAATAGTTTTTAAACTTTTCGAAAAGAATAGGTTTTAAGTTTTAGCATGTTTTACTTTAAATGAATTTTTCCTTTTATGATAGTACTAATAACTTACTTATGCTTACTGTTTGTACTTTTTAATAGTCTATTTTTATATGATATGAGGAATAAATAAAAAATATGAAATATATTTAAATATGTAAAATAAACAGTTGTTTTATGTAATGTCTTAATAAATCTCACTGTTAACTCAGCAAAACTCTTCAAATGTTTTTGGCTACACCAAAGGTTGTCTTCAGGAAACCAAAGAATTCAAAAATGGAATGCTTAGAACATGCACTTCAAAAGCTTGGTATAATGAGTTGCTGTGAAATCATGCATCCAATGGGCATTTGCAATTTGGAAGACGTAATTGCATTCAAACATGAATTCCATATGACGAAATTTTGAAGTGTACATTTCAAGCATTCTTTTTTCAAACTCTTTGGTTTCTTGAAGAAGGTCTTGGAATAGACTGAAAAGATTTGAAGAGCTTTGCTACTGTTCTGCTGAGTTGACGGTGAGGTTTATTGAGACATTATGATCATTATCCAGTTTACAGCCTGAGGAGTTTTTACAGTTGTTTCATGTTTATAAATCCTAAAATCTCCAATTAGAACACAAAATATAAGGAGGCTTTATTGGAGTGAATTCTTTAAATATTCAAAAAACCCAAGCACTCTTGTCTTCCTAGCTCATTTTTAGAGGTATGAAATAGTCCAAAACAATCTACAGCATGTTACAAATAATTTAAGTATAAAAGATAACTATTCTTTTTTTTTTACACATTCTGCAAACAAATGATGATTCATCTTCCTTGGAAACATGGATTTTTAAATGTTTTATACCTCTAAAAATGGACCAAAAAAAATATCTTGGAGTTTGAATATTTGAAGAATTCACCACAGTGAAGTACAGTTTTCTTTTATTTTAATATGACTTGTATCCTTATTTTATAATTGTTCTGAATATGGATAATAATATATTTTAAAGTTCTTAGCTTTAAAAATATGTAGTAATACCTGCCTAAATTGAAATAAATCTAAGAATAGAATAGTTTACTATATAAAATACTATTATAATCTATCCCAGAGATTAAATCCAATTGTATAATAATCTGTATAAAGTTAGAATTTTTGGTATAAAGAGTGACGTTCTAAATCACAATTAATGAAAAGTAGCTGTGACAATGTCTAATACCACTGTTTTTCTCCAATTCTCTAGAAGAATTGGAACCCCCTTTAACAGGGAAATTTTTCCCTTTTGCTAATAAACTTGAATTGAATGAAATCAATGTTTTAATAAGTGTAAGGAAATATTTTTTATAAGTAATTTTAATATCATGTATTGTAAGTAAGTGTTCTTAATGTTACATTTTCAGTTACTTAGTTATCAAATTGACCAGGTTTAAGTTAAAATCATTGAAACTTCAAGTCTTAATTTTCATTAAGTTTGAGTTATTTATATCATGGTAAAACTTATTATCTGAATTAATTGGGACATGCCGTGTAATAGCTGGATATTTGGATGTTTGTTAGAATAGTCAGGTTTTTTTTCTATTTGGACATTTGTTATGTATGTGTATACATAATTACGTGCAAACATGCAGTTATTTATTGCAACATTGTTACAATGCCAGGCTGTACTTGCCCCTGTACATCATACTTTTCCTTTAACAACAGTGTCATGCTAGTCATCTATCTAACTCCTTTCAGATCAAAATTTTTTAAATTGAAATAGCTGACTTCTGATTTGTATTGGATGTTTGTATATAGTTAATTGGGACCTCCTGCTTTAAGGTATTCATATCTGGTTTTGTCTTTTTTCTATCTAACTCTGTTTTCAAGATTAAGACAGTCAGACTGTCCACAGTGAGAATTTATAGGTCTACAATTTTCCAAATTGCAGACCAATAAAATTTTAAATATGGAAATGTATAGTATGACCAGATGATAATAGTTTATTTTTTATATTTAGGAAAAAACATACTTTTAATTCATATACAATACATACACATATGCCTATTTATTTTTAAGGGTTGGAGCAATCTGGATAATCAGCATCTTGATAATTGGAGTTTTATTATTTCAGCATAAAATTATTTGAATACATATTTAAGTTAAACCTACCTATTGATATGATATAAGTGATTTTAATTAATAATAATTAGTCATTGATGATTAATTTTTTTTTTATTTAGGCAAATGGAAAAAAATTATTAGGTCTAAATCATATTGAAGTTGTTTCTGTACTTAAAGAATTGCCAATTCATGTTCGTATGGTATGTGCCAGAAGTCTTCATCCAGGAAATAGACAACCTCCGTCCTCAACAGTAATTAATCCTACAATAGCTTATCCAACATTCCACAGTTCTGATTTTGATGCTACTTCAATGCCTGAACTAAATGGTAGAGATGGATTAACTGACAAGTATGGAGGTAGTTTAACTTCACTTACTCCAATTTCGGATCGACTAGTCAAAGCAAAATCTGATGGATCGCTTGCGGTAGTTGCATCTACGTCTCCCGAATTGCCATATAATAAATTAAAGTCTCGATCTCTAGAACCCTTAACTGGTTTAGCCATGTGGAGTAGTGAGCCCCAGATAATTGAACTAGTCAAGGGCGACAGGGGTCTTGGATTCAGTATATTGGATTACCAGGTTAGTATTTTAAACCATGTTTAATTATTTTACTAATAAAAATAACATTATAATTACTTTACCATGTCATATAATATAAATACAGAATGAACATTGTCATTATAAATAGTCAAATTTGGAATGAAGAAGTGAAAATGTCATATTTAAGAAAAAGGAACCATCTCTCTTAATTCCAGAAAATCAGTTTAATGATAAAAATGCTTTCAATCTAGATTGATAGATCTTTATCATTTGCTACAAGAATAGAATGAGAATTAGAATACAATTACAAAATTTAAGATTTGAATAAAGAGAACCTATACTGTGCTTACACATGAAGCCAAATTTGTTGTAAAATTCATATTGGAGTTACAATAAGATAGAATAAAATAATGAAACTATAAACATTATTTTGTTGTTTAAATTTTATCTGAAATTATGATACATGCTAGTCGTCATGTTAGCTTACACGACAAATTATAATAGTAATAACTTGGAATGTTTATGTTAAAATTCAAATAACTGTGAAAATGGACAAAATTTGTAATGATCAGGATATGTAATAACTTTTATATTTTATGGTAAATGTTACATATTCTGACTAATATAATATGGGCAAAAATGATGTATAGATTGACACATTGAAAGAAGCAATTTGCATTTATATTGGTAATGATAATGACTTTTGTGTGTGATTTTAGTTTGGTAACTAAAATTACATGTGAAAATCATTTCCTTTCTTTTGTTTTAGTTGTTGAACAGTACTAAATAATTAATATAATAATGATATATTTTAATATTCAAGGAAATTTTTTAGATACTTTGATAATGAATTTTGTTTTATTAAACCAAAATAAATATAATTATAAAACAAATTTGCATAAGAATGTACAACATATATTAATTTCAAATATAAAAGAATGAAGAAAATATTACAAAATGTATTTCATGCTATTGACTCATCTTCATGTTAAAATTAAACAATTTTAAATTCTAATAATTTAAGGAGTTGTACTGTTTTATCTGAAATAAAAAATGGTAATACTTTTTATACTATGCAGCGACTTTAGGAATATATATGTTCCAATGAGAATACTTTAGAAATCTGACGCTGAGACAATTGGTCTCAAAAATCATTTTATCTGAAATAAAAAATTTTTAGTATATAATTTGATATTTGTAAGTTCCAGCTCACAACATAGAGAATTGAAAACTTTTTAAATTATTAGAATTTAAAATTGTTTAATTATATTTTGTGTGTTTATTTATTAAAAACTTGATATACAAATTGCAGGAGTCAGTATTTTTATCATTTGAAGCATGATCTTATATTCATATATTTGTAGTGTTATGAAGTTGTGTCATCAGTTTTCTTGAAGTTAATTACTTCTCTTTTGTTTTAATGATCTCTCTCATTTTCTTACATAAATTAACCATAAAATTCAATTATCAAAGATCAAATGTAATAAATTTGTGACAGACATTTTTACTTTAAACTGTATTTTTTTTAAATATTTTGAAAAATTAAAATTTTGTCTTTCATTAGTTATGTTATCTTTGTAAGATCTAAGATAATTAATAGCCACATTTTATAATTTCAAGGTGTTTTTTATTCTTACGTATTTATATAAAATAATTCATAATTTAATTGTAACTCTATAAACTTAATTTTTTATTTATATTTAGTTTACTATAAAATTAAAATTGTGTACTTGATCCTCAATACTGTTTAATGGAATGGAATTATGTCGTCTTATATTTTATTTATAAAAATATGAATATAATAGTTGCTATGATTTAAGATCAAAAATAATATTATCAATAATTTTCCCTTTGAATTCTGTAAAAAGTAATTTAATTGACATGCATTTCTTTTTCTTCAATTTATCAAATCGACATCACATCAAATAGAATGTTTTAAAATATTTTGTGATTAACTTACTTCATTTGGATGTTTATTATATAAAATAATTCTCAGCATTTTGCTGAAAATTATTTTATATCTTTTATTATCTTTTATATCTAATTATTATTTTATATATTTTATAAATTATCTATTTTGCAAGGTTTACTGCTAAAATGTTTTTCCTTTTTTGTTTTAATAATATCAAACTTTTGATTTCATCATCAGAGTTTCAATAAACTTTCATAATTAGATGTTGGAAAGAACTGTACAAAATTAGAATTTGAAGCTGTAGAATTGCTGGGCAATGTACAAAGTTATAACCTAATTTGTTACTTAATTCTAGTGAATTCACAAGTCTCCAAAATCTGGAAAGTACACAAATTAAAATTAAACTTTAATCTAGCGAATTCATTATTCATTTTCTTTTTTTATTAAAAATTTCCTTGATTTTAATTTTGTTTAAATGATGAAAAGTAAATACCATTTGATAATTTTGAGAGATGTTATTGATTTTACGCAATTTCAACTTTTCAAAAGCTCGAATGTCTTCATATAAATAATTGTTTTTATTATTGGGTTTTATTGTGTGATGCTTGTTTATGTATCTGATAATTTGATACAATAGAAAAATATAAATTTTAAAAAGTTATTTAAGGAAATAAATATTCAAGACTTTTTGACTTAAAATTTTTACTTTCCTAGCTGTTATATATAACAGGGAAAGTATGGCAATTGGTCAAAAAATGACTCCCAAAATTTTTACATTTTTGGACTTAAAACCTTGACATATCAAAAAGTGCAAAAGAATTTAGGGGGGGGTTTCTGTATTTATGGTTGTGTGCATGTGGTGGTGCACAATTTTGTTCACCCACTTTAAAACTTAATAATTCCTGTATGTTTTGTTGAAAATATCTGAAATTTTGCTGGGAGGTTTGTGTATTATGGAGATTGATACTTAAAGTTTGGTAAAGGCCAAGGGAGTGGAAATAGAGAGGGGGAGCATGTGTCATATCTTGAATAGGGTTGGATTTAATGAAGATTTTATTTGTTATTAGCATTTGTAATTTTTTATAAAAGTTATCTGTACCCTCAAAATTAAGCTTATTTGCCATTTTATAGCAATTAATAATATACAGTGGGTGATCAGTTAACAAACATAATCTGTTCCAAGACACTGTTCGCTATCCAAATTTTTCATTAACCGATTATCAATTTACCATAGGCTTTTATTGGAATTTGATTAATTTGTTCAGGAGACCCCAAAAAGTAAAAAATAAATGCTTTCTTACTACATTTATTTATATGTAATAATAAAAATACATATATACACAGTCTTGCATTTTTATTAGTTATGATTTTTCTATATGTGGGGGTTAAAGAATCTGTCCAGTGTTGATTGCTTTTCTCTCTTCAGGATTTTTCAGAATTAATTAATAGCATTGTAATGCCATGCAATAGCATGGTTTAGATGCCATTCTAAGACCGTTTGTTCTGACATCCTCCTACTTCTTCAAAAGATGTTTAATAGCAGATGTAGGCATTAATTCACTTTTTTAGAAGAAAACATATCTTGCTGAGTATCTTGGTGTTCTTCATTCAAGAGTTTTTGGCATTCTTCTGTCATCAGATCAGTTTCAGGTTCTATTATGAGCTCTTCAATGTTCTTTATTTCTCCGATGTGATTTTTGTTACTCCTTTAGTTGCTTGAGTCATCTTGATTGTATCTTTTTTAGATAAGATTGAACTGCAACCTACTGTAGACCCATTCAAGCCATACTGCCCAGCAACATCAGACATCTTCTGCCCACTCTCTACCTTTGCTATTATACCTCACCTTTCAAAAATAAAAACTGACATAAAATTTAACGAGTGCCCGCCCGACAGTCTTGTGAATAATATAAAATAATTGTTTTTCTGTCAGAAAAATAAAAGGCTGGAATTGTAAGGGAGAGTTTCAAAGTTTGGAGGAACACTATCCGATCAGTATATACTGTGTTAAGCGTCAATGCCGATGTCTCCCGTACTTTGAAAAGTTTTGAATTGTTGCCCGAAGATGAGGGAAGACCAATCGGTATTCATTATGTTACGTTGCTTCTTCTTGTTTGTTCTGTGAGGTGTTCATTTTCTGAACATAATCTTTCGTGAAAGTGTTCATTATCCGATTTGTTCATTAACTGATCACCCACTGTATAAAGTGTTATAAAATATAACAACAGATGGCACCATACACATTTTTTAATTTTTTTGCTGAGAAAATTAAACACTTGTTGCTAAATTTTTATAACTTTTGGAAAATTGCATTTTCTGAGAATTGTAATTATCTACAATTTTGTTTATATGTAATCTCTAACTTGAAAAAGAAATTGAACTGTAAGATTTTATGTCAAAATATAATATGGAATAATATAATAACATTTACTTCTGTAAAGGTTAATTATTAACATGTTCACTGCCTCATTAAAAAGCTATGTTCCTAGCTGTATATTGAGAAAAAATTTTTTATGTTTTGTTTACTTCTTATCTATATCACCAACTGATATGATTATATTGGATAATTCTTAACTACGTATATATTAAGTGAATGTTAAAAACATCAAAGAAATTAAATAAAGTAAGATATATTCTTAGAAGTGTACAGTAAGCAATTAGGAAAGTTTTTTCTTAAAATACATGATAAAGTTTTTCAAAAAAAATCTCAGCAAACTTTTAGGATGCTTATGAGAAGATATTACGCATGTGGTATTACAGTGTAGGCTATGTGATGATATTACTGGCAGTGAATATGTTAAAATGTTAAATAAGTTAGTTTATTTCCATTGAAAAATTTAAAATACAAATATTTTGCATATGAAACAGTATATTTGATTAATTTTTTATAATTAGAAAGTATTTAAAAGTAAAGTTTTTAAATTAAAAATTAATAGGTATTAAAAATTAAATGTTTGTATAATTTGTTTTAATACATTAAAGATAATTAGTTACAAAATATTGTAGTATATGTAATTGCAATCAAATCTGTAGATAGTGGAATATTTCATGCCATATCATGGCAATGTATTAATTATCAGTACAAAATAATTTGATCTAAATTTGCATAGTAAGCAGAAATTACAGTTAAAGTCCTGTTGGTTTATTTTTTTTTTCCCAGAATACTCTAAATTATTATATTTAATTCAAAAGTTCATCTTCTACTAATACTGATAATCAGATTGTGACCTGATCATCTACTTTTAAACCAAAATACTTTAATAACTTAATTAATAATCAGTCAAGATATAGCCTGAAATAATCTATTATCTAGGAATTTGATTATTATAATGTTTAGGGTTGGTTTTATATATATAAAATTTTCAACTTATATGGAAAATTTTATTAAATCTGTAGAATTTCAATTTAATTTCAAATCATTTTTATCAATTGTCTATAGTGGTGGTTCTCAACCTTTCTGAGGCCGCGGAACACCATTCATATACTTCTTATTGCACAGAGCATTAGCATCAATATATTCAAAAATTGATAAGCAATTCCATGTTTACTATTTTCAGGAAATGATGAAGCAATAAACTAATAAACTTTATAGACTTTCACGTAAATGCAAAATTTTCAGCAAAACACCCAAATTCAACATTTGAACATTTTCTGCCACTCCTTTATCTGCCTTCATCAGGAAATGTCAAATGAAAATAACTTCTATTTATAGAATGTAGCCACGTTCTATGCATAATTTAAAAATTTTTTTAAAAATCAGTTTGAACCACGGCTGTGACATATAGTAAGAAACGTATATTCCTTTAAGAGTCTAAATAATAATTTCATGCATTTGGTACGGGAATGTAATCTGTATTGATGCACACTCCTCTTATGTCGGCCCTGTAGAGTTCTGCAGCCTCTAATGCTCTTAAGTGTTGTCGAATAACCTGTGTATTAGGTCCCATAAGGGGGATATTCCCGGATCTGTAGCATACCAGGCCAGAGCCATATTAATGTTTCCTTTTGTTATGTCATACTTGTGATCTCGTAACTGGGTTGTTTTGTCTATCTGTATGTGGAACCAATGTACATAAATGTCCTGTTGAACTTATCATCCTGTGGTAGGATGCGGTAAGCTCCAGGTGCTCTTGCATTCTTAGTGTCATCTTTTGCATTAGACAAAAGGCAGAACATGGTGGGTTTTCTTTTGTACACTATGTGTTTGTTTAAATCCTTGGCAATCCTCCTGTATATGTGATGGAGGGATGGTTCATAGCTTAGGACTAGCCGTTTCTCTTCTGTATTGTTAAAGTTAGTATTGGTGCTGATTGACCTGGCCTGATTTGTGAACATTATATTGTTGATAAATGAGTGACTGTACCCATGCTTGATGCAATATGTTTCAGTTGTTCTAGTTCATTGTTAGTATCAGAGGGCTGCATACAATGTGAGTGGGCTCTTTCTACAAGCTCTATTTATTCAATATAATAAAACTTTAATATATTGAATAAAGTAGAAACGTGAATTATCTACAAATACAGCAATGGGAATAAATTTGAATAAAAACTTTAAACTAATAAATTTGAATAAAAAATTTGAATAAACTTTAAACTTTAAAACTTTAACTTTAAATAACTTAAAACTTTTGTGGAACACTCGAGATAGGTTTGCAGAACATCTGTGTTCCATGGAACACTGGTTAAGAGCCATTGGTCTATACTGTATTAGTGTGTTAAATATGTACAATGATTGATAGGTGAAGAAACTCCTTACGATATGATCTTTGTTTTGAAGTTTTTCTCTAAATATTAATTTTTATTTGTTTCTGTTGTATAACTTTATACTGGAGAATGAAATATTTTTAAAATTAAAAACATGGAACATTAATTTTGATTTTTTTAAAATGTAAAATTCTTTCATTAATTATTACTTTTTGAAGGAGTAATTAAAAAATAAAATTTCAAAACAGTGATTATGTTTAATGTGTTTTCATTATTGTTTAAACTAAAATACATTTATAATTTGAATTAAATTTATATGTTTATGTTAATAATTATATAAATAGCTAAATAAATTTTTAAAAATCTATTTATTGTAAGTTTATAAATAAATCTCAATTTGCTTATATACACTTGTAACTAGATATAATGCACTTCAGTAGAATGTGGCAATCTATGGGCCCTATTTCATCATTTAGAATATAGATCTTGCTGCTGCTTTTATTTCATCTTTAACTATCAATTTAACTCTGAAGTCTATAGTTAGGATACTGAGATAAATTGATAGTGAGTGTAATTAACAATACACACAATTTAAAATCAGTTGCTTCAATTTGCAATATTTTGCTGGCCATTTTAACACTTGATACAATGTAAGCAGCTTAGTCTTTGGAAGTCTTGATAGAGAGAAAAACTAGAAAACAAAAATGGACATCAGATAATGTCTGTTAAGAGTGAGTTGATAGACAGTGGCTATCATGTGACATGGCTTATTTTCAAAAAAGAGAAAAGGTTCCTTCTTACAATACATCCTCATGCACAACATAATTCAATTTTTTTGGATTCCAAGGTCTATGTTATATTCAAGTCACCAATATATAGGGTGTCCACTTAAACATCTCTCCAGGGAGGAAAGAGATCTTTCCATCATTGCACAAGTGCATACATGTAATGCATGCTTATCCAATGCTAAAATAACCAAAGGAAATCAATTTGATAATTTAGCATAACATACAAATAATCTCTAACTGTACAGGATAAAGACAATATTGCAGTAATATCTGCAATGTTGTCTTTATCCTCTATCCTAATACAAAAAAGTGAGCTTTATTTTGTTAGGCTATGTCCTGCATGGCAGTGTCCAGCAACCGTGGTTGGAAAGAATCTTTGTATGCATGTCCAACTCGCAAGCAACTTCTGTCCAGAGTGGATGCATGTTGTTTACAAAATGGCGGCGAGATGACTTCTTCAAATGCTTGCTACAGAAAATATGACAGGCGTTAAAACAGTAAATTTGACAGGTAATTGTTATCACTAACTAGATAAAACAAATATAAAGAATCTTCATAGAATAATAAGTTAAAAAAAGTTTTATTTTTAAAACGTTACATTTATACAAAATCAGAAATTATTAAATTACGTAAAAGATTATTAATTAAAGTACCTACAACATATATAGACAATTTATTTGCCATTCTGTTTCATTCATCTACAAAATCAGCCATTTTTTTCTTTGGAAGCATGAGTGGTGGAAGCAATGATCAAACTGGCTTGGTAGCTGCTTCCTGCATGTGCATGTAGAAGCGTCATCTGGTGGTCGCTACACACTAAACGTGTTTATTCCGGACACACACATTTGCTTGAACCAGTTTGTCCACTCCACTTGGAAGTGCGTTCACGCCTGCGGTTGCTGGACGCTGCCACATAGGACATAGCCTTAGAGAACATGTTCAAAACGAGTTTCAGCAGCAATACAAAAATGCAGATGGTTGAGCATAGCATTACAGATGGTACATAGCATTCCTGGTATCACCATTTCACTGACCTATCTTATATATCACTTCAGTTTATCAAAATCACCTCATACATTTGTTTTTAAATGACCTTATAAGAGGGATAAAGTTTGGGGAAGGTGGTGATCATGTAATACAACTGTTTTGTCTATCTAGTGGTTGCCAATCCACTCCATGGGACACTGATGCATATCACTCTGGAAAAGAGATGGTATGTGACACTAAACCTGGAATTAATCTTTCTACTAGATAGATATTTAAGTCGTGGTTTTAGCATTGGAACATGCATGCATCACATAATACACTCATGCAATGCTGTAAAGACCCCTTTTGCTTCTGGGCAGATGTTTAAGGGGACACCCATGTGATACAAGTTGAGAATCCTTTATCTGAAATACTTGGGACCAGAAGTCAGAGGTGAAATTACAATGGTACAAAATGGTTCAATTAAACCAGAGCCTGAATGTATCAAGCAAAAATTCTGCAACCCTGATCAAAACAATTTTTGATCATAGGTCAGATGAATCTTTTTCTCAGTTAAAAATTAAAGGCTTTTTTTGAAATGTAAGTCCTGTCCTTTGCAGCAAGAGATGGGATTGGGAGGGCAAGGATCCAAATATTTCAAAAATCCAGAACAATTTCACTTTGAAATTGTTCTGGATTTTTGAAATATTTGTACATTTATATCTATAAAATGGGACAGCTTTGCAATGTGTCTTAAGTAATACACCAACAGAAAACCTTTAATTTTTGTACATACATGAGGAGAATAACTCAACATAAAAAAGGTATTAAGAAATATTTTACAGTAAATATTTCTTAACAGTTTTTTTTGTCAATATTAGATATGGTAGCTGTATATATGTAATGTGAATGTATGTCTCTTTAATCCGAATAAATAAATCCAGTAGACTTCCTCACAGCTATCAGGTTAGGTACTCCTTTACATTCACAAAAAAGGAGTACCTAACCTGATAGCTAACCTGATAGCTGTGAGGAAGTCTACTGGATTTATTTATTCGGATTAAAGAGACATACATTCAGATTACCTTTTTTTATGTTGTGTTATTTTCTTCGTGTATGTACATTTGTTAGTATGATGTCCACTCTACGTATTTATGTAAAATTAAAGTAACATAAACTTTAAGTTTTGACCAAAAAAGCCTTATTTTTTATATATTTGTATGAATGTTTTTTAAAATGTATTTACTGTAGAAGTGTGAAAATATTTTTAAAAGATATTCCATAGATGTATTAAAAATAATTTTAGATATATTTACAAGAAATGTTAATTGATCTGTTCAAAACAAAAATAAACATGTATTTGTTTAAAGTTTGAATGTGTTCTGCTAAATTGGGATTGAACTACACTGAAGTCACACCTTTTGTACACACAAACTTTTCATGAAATTTATCAGCCAGGCAGTCAGTAAAATCATCTGGGCAGGACATCTGACACACAGGCCCTGGGGAAAACACTGGAACATTCCTAGTGCTTTCTGGAATTTTCTGTTTTGGGAAACATTTCATCAACACTCAAAAAACTTATAGATTTTAGAGATTTTCAATTTCAAATAAAGGATTCTCAATCTGGATGTACTGTACATACATAATGTGTATAAGCTTTAGCATTGTACAATTATATTTCAAGTAAAATAATTTAATCAAATGATAAAACTGACTTTATTATTTGGCTCTAATTTGGCTAATTAAATATAGTTATTATTTAATATATTAATTTAATATGCCAAGCTATTGCTTGACAATGCATTTGGCTTTATTATTTGATTATTAATACATAATTTATGCTTTGTCTTCTATAAGTTTTTAATTCAAATTAGTAAATTAAGAATAACAGATAAATATTATGTGCATTATTATATCTTATATACTTCTTTATATGTACTGTACATTTTACACACATTTAATAGTGTACTTTAATGTTATTTTATGAAAAATAGTAAAATGATTATAAAAATATTGATTTTGATATATGTATAAATTGTATTTATGGTAACTTTCTCATTTACACTAACTATTTTTGATGATGATGATGATGATGATAATGATGATGATATAATTTATAAATTCTAAAATTAGTAATTGGAAATATTAATACATTTTCAGGATCCTATGAACCCTAATGAAACTGTGATTGTTATCCGAAGTCTGGTACCAGGTGGTGTAGCTCAGCAAGATGGACGTCTTATACCTGGCGACCGACTGCTATTTGTCAATGACATCAATCTTGAGAATGCTAGTCTAGATACCGCTGTACAAGCTCTGAAGGGGGCACCAAAAGGGGTTGTACGCATTGGAGTAGCCAAACCTCTTCCCCTGCCCGAGAGTACACAAAGTGGACAGGTGAGTGACACCTTTGTGTCTCGGGTGGATGGGGGAAGGGGATTGGTAGGAGCTCAAGATTCTTGTAGAGCTCAACCATCACTTGTAAAATCAGAGAGTTTTTAAATGTTTGGGTTGACTTTCAAATAAAGTTGAAACTTATTTCATTCAAATCCATGCTCAAATACTTTAGTTTGAAAATTAAATGATATAAATTAATATTTTCAATTCCATCGTCAGATTTAATCTTTCTACATTTTCTAAAATACTTAAGATCACTAACATTTAATAATTAATTAAAATTTTAAAACTGATATTTCAGTATAATTAAGCTATTGTTTGAATTGATAAATTTTGCAAATAAATAAATTTATATTTCTATTGATTTTTAATTTCATGAAATTAAATGAATAGTTTTGTAAGTAATTTAAAATATGAAATAAAAAGTTTCAACTTTATGGAAAAATATTAAGGATCTCTTGTTTTAGTGCCTATATAAAAATATATTGTATATAACAGTGATGGTGTAATCATTTAGAAAGAAAATCTCAATTTATTCTTTCTCCTTCCTCCAAATCCACAGTAATATATTTTGGTTTGATATGTTATTAAAACTGAAATTTGAAATAAATTCACATATCGACTGTCATTTAAATATGATCTCTTAATGATAGATTACAGGGTTCTGTATGTTAGCTGTGATGTATTATTTTTATATATTTGCAGACATTTTCTAATAAATTATAAAAGTTTTTTAGGCATTTATATTTTTTTGCACTGAACTTTTTTAAATTAGCTATGCAAAATATAATGATTTTGTAAATTTTAATTCATAGATGGAATCAATAAGAGTATTTTTGTGACTAAATATTAGAAATTTCTGTAACAAAAATAACTTTTGCACTCAATTGTACAAATATTGATTCCATTTTTGATGCTTTTATGTACAGTTAGACTTATAAGTAGATAATTTTGATAACATTGTTCATTTGTCATAAATTTTAGGAATGTTTATAATTTTTTTTTCTTTTGTATTTATGTGTTTATGCACTTTAGCAGCCAATAGAAAATTATTTACGTTTTTTATCGTTGATGATGAAATTCACTAGAAATTCATATCTGTTGTTTTATTGAAGAATTTGAAATTGATTATAATAAATTAATTAAATACCTATTCATAGTAGCTGTTATTTATTACAGCAATATTAATTTTACATTACAGTTAAAATCACTAATACAAGTCATTTTTTTTAATCAAAATTTATACGTAATTTTTTTATTCATTAAATTACATTTAATATAAAATATTGAAAATACTTAATACAGCATACAATTTTTTATTGATATATTAATTGAAAAAGTATATATTATCTTAATTTACAATGTTTTTATCAATAGATACAATAAACTAAAAATTCCACTTAAATACTAATAAAAGTAAAATTGCTTTAATTAAACCTTCATTAAAGCAATTTTGTTTTTATTACTCTAAATAAAATATTTATATTTAAAGATGTAAGCATTTTAAAACTGAGAAATCATAATTTAAATTGTTTCTTTAGCGTACACTATACATTTATAATATAAATGAATCACTTGTAAATTCCAAGTGTTTATATGTTCATAGGTTTATAAGTAAATCAGTCATATAACAGTGATCTTACTGTTTGAAAACATAAATATTCTGCCATTTATTAGTATTAAAAATGTACATATGTACAATAGAGCATCGATTTTCCGACTCAATTGGGGACTGGGGTTGGTCAGGTTGGTCGGATAACCGAAGAAAAAAAAACGGATAACCGAAAAGTATGAAAAAATACATCATTATTATATCCCATGTAATTAGTATATTAGTATATCGCTATTAACCTACTTTGCGTCGAATTTTCATCGATGTTAAACCTAACAAAATTTTTTTAAAAATAATAATCGTCACTATTGTATCGTTAAAAATTATTTCTTAATTTTGCACAAAATAAATACAAAAATAAAGAAAATAGAAAATTAAGCGTGGATCGAATACTGGCCTCCCTTTTATGGTCGAGCCAGTGTTGCCAGCTAAAACATGCAAAAATTTAATAAAATGACAATAAAGCAGACAAGACATAATCAAATATTGTAGCGCCACATCACTAGCGGGCATTTGAATTTGCCGACTAGAACGCGGTCGGTTAACCAATGTGACGGTTGGTCGGGGGTCGGATAATCGATGCTCTACTGTATATACAAAATGCACTTTTTTAAGAATTTAAAATTTTTTAAATTAAAATTTTAAATTATTTTATATTTTCAAAAATTATAATTGAATTTTCTTTAAATGATATTTTAGAAATCCAAAGTCAGTCAAAAATAATTTATTTATTGTTTTTATCATTATTAATTGCTAAAAATATCTTTGGGCTGAAATAAATTAGTTTTAACTAGAAGCATTTTTTTTTTTTATTACAAGAAGAATGGAATAAATGGATTAACTACTTTGTTTTAGCAACAGCAGCTCTGAAAGGATAATTACCTCATATTTTAGTGACATTGAACAAAACAGATAAAAAAAATAAAATAAAGCAAATTTTGTGCTAAAATATATTTTTTCCATAATAATTTACATTGTAACAGATTTTTGAGTATGAAAAATAAATTTTCATATTATTTTATAAATTTAATCTTATTTTATTAAAATGTAAGTCAGAGAGATTTAATAATGATCCTGTTTAAATATTTTCAATTAATAACACAATGTACTTACTACTCTATTGATTTATAATTAATGAAACATTTTAACACAAAAAAAACCAATCTTAAGTTTCCATTGACTATTGAAGATGCTATTTTTATAGGAATTTATTAATGATCATATTTTCAAAAAGCATAAAATCCAGAAATAAATTTATTTAATGAACTATTATTTTTTGAAAATTTAATCATTTTCCATTAGTTATTAAGTATGTATGAATTTTAAAAAAAGTTAACATCAATTAAATTTAATTAAATATTGCCTAAATCACTTTAAAAAATACGAATGGTTAAATGTTGATTTTTTAAATTTGGTTAAACACACATGAAAAATTAATACTGAAATTATCATATGTATTCAGGATTATAACTAATTAGATTATTTATGGCTAATCGACTGACTATTTTGGAGTATTCGTAAAGTGCTCTGCTTATTCATTCTTGTTCAACTGGACACAGTAGAGTAGTTGTTTGGATCAATCACCTACGGTGATTAGTTGATTACTCTCTCTCTCAGAGTGATGTCATTAACCTACTCCTGCTGCCGCCATTAATCATAAATTTTAACAATAAATGTAATAGATGGTGATATATTTACTTTATTTACTATATGCAAATTTGTCTTATTTTTAATAAATTTAATTGAAAAAATTAAGTGACAATAATTTCATCATTAACTATAAACAGGGATGCAGAATATGTCTAGTTGTGCAAAAGAAGGTCAGGGTAAATTAAAGCCATCCCAAGAAATATGCACTAGAAAAACATTACAGTAAAATGAAGTAGTGTCTTGATTAAGCCTATAGATATTAGTTGGAAAAATTTGCCAATATGGAACAAAACCATGTGTTTTAAAAGTAAAATTGAAACATTATTTGCTTTGTTCCTAATCAGTTTAGTCACTTGTTACATTGCTGCTTAATTATACAGTTATGTGCTTGCAATAAGGATGAATCAGTCTCAATTATCAAATCGCTGTTTTGATCTTTACAAAACAGTTGAAAACCAAAACAGAGCTTTGAAGGGAATTTAAGATGAAAAGCCATTTTCATTTTAAAATCTTTTTGTGTGCTATTTAAAGGATGAAATTTCATGTCAGCTTGAATTAAAATGAAATATTCACTTGTTCGCTCATCAATTCCACATACACAATTTGCAAATTAATAAACTGCTCTTAAAAAAATACTTTCTGAATTGTCTTGATTAAATAGCTAAACAGAAGTTTTACCATCATTTTATAAACATTATTTTCCTTTATTTTTTATATTTTTTGTAGATATTACTTCAATATTAATATTTTTTTTATTTTATAATAAATTTTAAAACATCATTAAAACATGATCATCTTTTCAAAGGAAAAAAGAAATAATAATGAAAAAAATCATTCAAAAACTTTAAAAATTTCCTTTTTTTCAACAAATTTGCATTTCTTAAGTAATTTTTCCAGAATAAAATTGCATGACTATTGTTATCATAAAGAATTTTTGCATGTTCGGATGTCCAGAAAAGTGTGTTAATTAGTGCCCCTTGCTAAAAATTGGTCATACGTGCCTTTGGTGAGGACTTCAATTTTATTTTTACTAATCAACCTATTATAACAAGTTTATAATTGTACATGCTCTTCTATGACGATGCTCAAATTAAAGCATTCTTTTAATTTAAAAAAAATTTTCATGTTAATTTAATGGTTTTTTAATATTGCATGGTAAATTATTTGGTAGTCTTGTTTATTTTTATGATTTAATTTGAATTTTCCAAACTATACAGTAATAATTATTAATTAGTTCATACTTATTGTTTTGTGTATTAGTATGCAATAATGTTTCAGAAATTTTGGATCTTGAAAATATTCTGCATGCTTGATTATAAATACATATTTAATCTGAATCTAATTAAATATAAATAAAATTGATATTGTGTATGTCAATTACCAAGTGATCATTTTATCATTGACCCAACAGGCACACAAATGTATACATTTTTCTTAAGTATATTACAATAATCTGTGGACAAATGAGTTGTCTTTGGTCAACATATAGCGGTATCATTTCATATATTACTGTAATAATGAGATTGTTACACAAAAAAATCTACTTTACGTATTTGACATACAGCTGGATGTATTCAAGGGAAGAAGAAAAGTGTGATAAATGTTAAAAAATTAAAATAGTTTTATTTTACTGTCTTAATATCTACAAGAATGAATAATCTATAAAATTTATCTCATTTGTTTTGATTTTTGATGACAGAAGATGGTTTTAACTTTATAATCTAGATCAGTGTTTTTCAACCTCTACAGAAAAATGTATGAAAAACTGACGGCACTGTGCATCTACAGTTTGCTTGAAAATTGGCAGAATGTTATTTGATGTCTGTGATGTTCCTACATAGTTATGTATGTATGTATATATATCACAAAAATTATAGCTATAATTATAACAAAAAATGTACATTATGCAAAAGACAGTCTTCAAAGAAAATGAAAATATCACATAAAATTACCCAATTATTGAAAGTTGTCAAAACTAATAGCAATGCTTCTGCAAGGTGCTTCAATAGAAAAAAATTAGCAGAATCATTAGAAGAAAAAAAGATGAATAGCAAATTGTATTGGCACAAATCATAATATCATAATGTCATATTTTAAAAAAGCATAAAAACAAACTTTTATATTGAATTTTATATAAATTTCATTGGTTTATAAATATTTTTAATAGTTGATTGCTTCCTTTTTCACTGGAAATAAGTTTTTTTTCCCCTGAAAAACAGTAAAGGAATTATCTAAGAGAAAAAGCGATTGAATCTAAGTAAGCTGCAAGTCTAAAAATACAACTCATTTCTGTCATTACTAAGGCAACCAAGTTTTTGTATTAGTATAGTAAGTATTATAATGATTTATGCATTTTCTGAGACATTTAATGGAGCATTAGTTGGAAAACACTGGTCTAACTCTCTTCTCTGTTTGATGTAAATTATTAGATGTCCTTTTCTTTTTACAATATGAGGATTATATTGTAACTCGATTGATTGATAGCTAGAAACAAACAATGAAACCAAAAATAACTACAAAATAGTATTTAATATAAAATTTTACATTTTAGTTATTAACTAATTAACAGTATAAATAATGTGCATTTTTATTATATACTTACAATTGTGATACATTAATTAAAAATACATTGAAAACAAATATGATAACATTATGTCTTCAGTAAAATAAACTTTCATAGATTATTTTAAAAAATAATAAAATATTTTTCAATTAAAAATAAATTAACATATCTTAAAATAATTCTGATAGATTTCGTTTAATATTTTTCTTTGAAACATATGTCAAATTCAATAGGATATACAGTCAAACCTGTTTTTATGCGCGATTTTTATTTGTGCGATTTTTTTAATGCGAATTTTTAATTTGAGCGGTATAGTTGGTGACTAGTCTCGTGCGATTCGTCATGTCTCACGTTGACTTATTATAGCATAAATGCACTTATTATAGTAATATTATTGCATGAATATGCGAAAAATGAAATAATTTACTTTTTAAGTCAACAAAACACCACCTGGACAAAAATATGTAAAACAGACGATAGACCAGACGATGCAGTCAAGTGCTGACATCTGTTGTCAATAAATTCTATTTCGTACGGTTTTGAGTTATTTTCTATGTGAGACTTTTTTTATGCGGTCCCTGTTGACCGCATAAAAAAATTATTTTTTAATTGTGTTGCGAAAACTATTATTTACAGCCATTCGTGAAGTTTCGTGAGATTTTTTTTAATGCGGTCCCTATCCCCCGCATAAAAACAGGTTTGACTGTAATTCTAGTAAATTTAACATAATAATTGTCTTAAAAACGTTATCATCTTGGTATTAAGTTGTTCAAATTTTTGATATAAATTAGGAGATAAAGTAAGAATTTGTATGAAAATAAAGCCAAATAATAGACTATAGTTTGTTTTAAAAATATAAAAACATTATCAATAACTTTCTAATTAATTATTAGAAATTTCTAATTAGATAAAATTAGAATTATCAGTAAACAATCAATTGAAATTTTTTGTCTATTAAATTAAATTTTTACATATTCTTTAGAAATTAATTTCACCCTTGAGAGAGTAATTTTCAATTCATTATTCATGCTTTTTGTTGTATTTTTTATTTTTTATCTATATTAACAAAATAACATTATCTTTTAATAATCTTTGTAATTTTAGTTCAAACATCCTTCAAAAATTGTGAATTAAAATAAACCAAGATTTATATAATATTTCATAAAAGTATTCTGTGTTGTTCAAGCATTTAGAAAAAATATTTAACAGTAGTACTTGAGTTTGTTACACAGTAAAGGTTAAGTCAGAAATATAAATCCTCAAAGATTTGTTCAATTCCTAAAAATTGTTTATAGGCCATCTTTAGACAGAACACAAGTTTTTTACATAGGTGTATATATATATATGGGATGATAGAAATATGAAGATACTCTGTTTCATGAACCTTTATTAAGCTGTTTTAATTAATATCAGTTGTAGCTTTGCTTTAGATTTCATTCAATAAGAACATTCCATCCACTTTGATGTTTGTTGTTGAAAGTCAAAGTATTTGTTCCTTTAACTTTAACTTACTTTAACTTTGTATTTCATGTGAGAAAATGCCTTTTGCGTATATAAGTACTGGCAAATATTGAAATAGTTTTTATTTCTAAATCTCTTATTTGTAGGTATTTCTCAGTGGAAAAGAAAGTTTAACTAACTCTGTTCTAGTGTCTGATTCAGATTTAATAATAGTGTCATAGATATTAATTTAAAGTTCACATAATTCTATTTGATAAATGAGGTTTATACTTCCAGTATTAACATACAATGGATTTCTGAATTTGTATGCTAGTTTGAGTTTATCAAATTGTAACTATCATCAAAATTTTTAAAATAAAAGCCAAGCTAAAGAACTAATACTTTAAAATTTATAGTTATATCAATTTGCTGCCATTTCATCAAAAACTTCTTGGCTGATTCAAAGTGAATCAAGTTGTTTGTTTTTTTTCTAGATTTGATGTTAAAAAATGGCAGCTTGTTGCAAAATTCAGTTAAGCAATTTTAAAGATTATAGATATTTTCCTTTGCTTTTGCAGAGGCAGAAGTGCTAACTTCCAAATTTTACCTCTAGAGATAATGCCGTCAGTCTCATCTGGTAGTGCATTGTCATTTTATTATACCAATATCACACCCATAACTCTAGCTATCTTTATTCAAAAATCTTAGGGCTTCAATGTGCACCCTGTATAATTTGATAACTTTAATTTATTCGTTTTAAGTTCACATAATTAATTTATTTATTTATCTTGTTATTATTCTTCTACTTTTATTTGCATAAAAGTTTTCATTTTGTTTAAAAAATGCAGTAGAAAATCATATTGATTTGTAATAAGGTACACATTGCAGTAGCTAAAAGTGTGCACAGTTACTTTACAATAAAGTAAATATGGTCAAACCTTGTTTATATATTTCTCAGTTGTATATTTTTTGCAATTATATATTAAATATTTTCTGCACAGCCCTTTCTCCATTATAAAACACTTTGTTTCTCATTTACACAATTTCATACTTATGCATCATATTTTTTGGTACCTTACAGTACTTTATCAGTTCAGCTTAGTCCACACTGATGGTGAATCACCAGCATATGCAAAATGCAAAGCAAATAACAAATAACATGCTGTTATATGTTATGCATTATTCATTCTGCTTCTTTTGTCCCAAGGAATTTTTCTACCTGGCAAATAGAAAATCCAACACACTGAAAATTTTTGCTTTCCACATTTTGTAGCGTGAACCAATTTAAGCGAATAAAAATTTAAACATCTCTAAACCCGATAGTTATATTAAAGCCAAATGATTGTTGGATTTGATCGGGCTATATTGCTGCTACTATCAGTAATAAATAATGTACCCTGAGAACCTATATCCGGTGTGTGACAAAAAAAAACAAAAGAACAAAGTTCACCACAAACATTTTTGAACTGCTCTGAGGAGTACATTATTTAATACACCCCAGTATTATGTGTTGTTGTTGTTGTTTACTAGCAGTAATATAGCCTGATCTAATCTGGAACTGGCTTAGCTTGAATAAAAATTGCTTTCCATTTTTCTCTGATTTCATTTGTTTTATGTATTCACTATCAATACAAGCTAATCTTTAGATAGACTCTTCATTCTTTCAAGTAATTAATGCTTTGATGTAAAGAGACCACTGGCTTATCATATATTAGTAGGGTGACATCAACAAACAAGAAACAAAGAAAACTTAATCAACTTTTTAAAAGTACATGTCTTAATTTTGCACTATTCTACTTTTCTTTTCATATATTATTCAAATGTATTATATACTATACTCACATATACTGTATGATACATATAGTAAATTTAAACTTCTTTGTTAAGAATTACACATACAAAATTCAGTTGTACAATGCTAATTTGTGTCAGCTCGTACTTTATGACAATTATATGCATTCTGAAAACAATTCAAAAGTAGTTGCATTTGTATGTTTTTCTCATACAATATTTTTCCCAGTTCCCCTGAAAATTGTATAAATAGGGTTCGACTGTATTAATTATATTTATTAGAAAGTAAAATTATAGGCCTATAATCGTACATGTTGGTTGATATCAACAAAATTCTACTAGAAATAAAGTTCAGAAATGAAATTTACTTTTTCTTCATATGCAGGCCACCAAAATTTTGTTTTAAAGTTTTACCAGTAGTACTGTGCTAATAATTGATATATCAAACTGAAATCTATATATGTTTACATATCAATGTTCTAAAATCTAGATTATTGATATACTGAAATATCAATATTTTGAAGATATCTTTGTCAACCCCAATATTGATATAAAAATTTTAGTTTAGCACAGCCCTAATTACCAGTTATACAGCACTGAATTAGATGGCCTATATTTTATTACATAAGATGACGATGAGTAAGTAAATAAACTTCCATCACAAAAACCAAAAAACTAGCAGAAATGGTAAAAAGAACTCACGTTAGCAAATGTTTTCCTCCATATTAAATGCAGTTTGGATTTTAGATGTTAAGAATCTGAAGATATCCATTTAATATGGAGAAAAATGTTTGCTAACATTGAGGTTTTTACCATTTCTGCTGTTTTTTTTTTTTTTTTTGGTTTGCAACAGTAGTTTATTTAAAGAATCATTTTTAGTAGTCATTATTTGATGTATAAGTAATAAATGTTGATTAGATATTTGAATAAAAAGTTTTAATATAATTGGATGAAAACTTGCTTGGCTAAAAATAAATGTGTTAAAAGTTTATACACACACACAGTGTGAAAATAATTCCTGGAATGGCCATACAATATCAGTTATATAACACTGTGGACAGAACTAGGGTTGCTAACTTTCAGATTAACAAATTCTGAAGGCAGTATCAAAAAACACCAACTTGAAAATAGTGACAAGTGAAAGAAAGCCTCCCATCTAAAGCCAGATGGCTAGTACAGTTAAGGTTTCATTCTATAGCTCTGGGGCCTGGAATTAAATCCAGGTTTTCATTAGAATTTCAAAACCTCAGGAATTTTTGATGGTTGATCCACCCTGTCCCTCACTTCTCTGCCACTCTCTCTGTGGGCATGGCCAAACTCACAATTGCTATGGTTAAAACAAGTCTTTTTAGTGCCCAGAAAGACACAAAAATAGTTTCGATTACAGTTATGGGGAAAAAGAAACATGCAACTTCCTCATTTGCTTTTCAGAACATTTTTGAACAATTTTTAAAAAGTAACTAAAATTTTATAGTTTGGAAAATTCCAAATTGTTGGCAACCCTAGGTAGAATCAGTGGTGATATTCAGCGGGTTCGCACAGGTTTGGCCGAAACCCATTGTTAAAATTTTCAGTTTCCCGAACCTTGTTAAACACACGTAACATTTCTCAGTGGTTTTGTTTTTTTTTTTTTTTAAATATATTAAAATATACCTATTATACTCTGTAATACTACTAAACTAGAGCCTTATACCCCGTTCGCACCGAGCATTTCAATCTAGATTGTGAGCAAGGTCGGGGACTATGTCTTGGTGTGGTCTCTCTCGCCCGTTTCAATCTCGACCGAAACGAGGTTTAATCGTGATCGATTCAAGAGAGTTCTTGAAACTAGATCCAGTCATAAGAGAGATCCCACAGTCCCACGCGCGCAAGATAATACAAGATGGCTGTGGAACACGTGTCGAGCTATGGACAGCGAAATAAAAAGAATATTGTATTACGAGAGATGATAACATCTGTCTACTATGAGTAGTGCCATTCGGGGTGAAAGATTTCTCTGCCTAAAAAAGAAAAAAAGGTCAAGAGCACTAATATACTATTGTTACCTGGTCTTCGCCCAGGGCTCATTACATTCCAAATATGCCACTGATTATTAGATATATCGCAACAAAAGGTATTGTATTTATTTCTAGCCAAAGCTTCCATTTTGTTTGTTGGTGATTGTTACGGAAAAAGTTTCTGCTAGCGAACCCTTTGTTAACTATTTCGAATATCACCACTGGGTAGAATGCATACTTATGCATGCCTGAACATATTTTAACTAGTGCATATGTAAACTGCAGACTAGTAGAATCATTCACAAGCAAGCAATAACAAAAGAAATACAAGTCTATGTAAGTTTTGGCAGAAAAATGTAGTAGTAGAAATTTATAGCTACATTGATATGAAATTACCATATGTGTAAAGATTGGCAAAAGTGCTACTGAAACATTACTGTTGTTGAAGGTGATATATGGTGAGGATGCTATAAAGTGTCAAATGTCTTTGAGCATAAAATGTTCAGGAATAGGCAAGATTGCAATGATAACACCAGAAGGACACTAGAAGTGGACAGTCAAAAACATGAAGTACAGACATAAATGTGGGCAGAGTGAATGCTTTAATACAGTCAGAGTTTGTGTGACTAATGGCAAAAGAATTACAGGTAAAATGAAACAAGAAGAAAGATCTTAATGAAAGATTTGGACAGGCAAAAAATTGTTGAAAAAATTGGACCTTGAATCCTGAAAAATGAACAGTGGTGCTTGAAGTTGCAACTGATCTTTCTGCAAATGAACACGAGATTAACAAGTTTATTATGAGTGACAAAATGTGGTGTTATCAGTATGACCCAGGTACAAATTTCAACAAAGTATGCAGTGAATACACAGAATTTACCTTGGCTGAAAAAAGCATGCATGTTATGCTTGCAATCCAAGAGCATGCCTTTGTGCATTAAATGTAAATCATTTTGGAATTTGTAGCTGTTTCAAATTTGTGAGTTTTGTTTATTCTATTACTGACTACTGCAACTTCCAATGAAAGAAAAAAGTACAGTGGAACCTTGCTTAATGAGCATAATTCGTTCCAGAGTCTTACTCATAATGTGAAACACTCGTTAAGCAAAACAATTTTTCCCATAGAAATTAATGTAAAATATGATAATGAGTTCCACACTGAAAAAATGCTCAAATGTTTTATGTATAACGTTTATTTTAAAAATATTGTACAATATACACTGTTAAGGAGCATGAATAATCATCATCTTTTCTTCTAGTGCGGAAAGAACCATCCTGGAATGAGAATTTGATTTGCAGAAACAAAAAAAAATTACAGCTAATATATTTGATAAACACTCCAAACGATATGCCAAATTCTTGTGTTATGTAAAGGCTATAATTAAATATTAGAAATTAATTAATTTGACTAAAAGTAGGCAGTTATGTTTCCATCTCGTATTAAATTTAATAATTATAAATAGTTAATTTTTAATTCAGACATTTCTAAAATTTAATTTAGAATCAATCATTAAATTTAATGACCCAAGAATTTGGCATATCATTTGGCGTGTTTATTATATAATGGGCTATGGTTGTTGATGTTTATAAGTAATATATGTGAACACAAGTTTAGAAAAATATGTGATCACAAGTGACACTAAGATGTTAGTGGAATGAGTGCTAAACAGACTGATGGAGCATGCCGCATGTGCACAATTCGGGACTTTCCCTCTTCTCATCACTCATTATGCAAAACATTGCTCATTAAGCGAGGCAAATATTTACAATTTGTTTTGCTTGTTATGCGAAATACTCGTCGTGCGAGGTGCTCGTTAAGCAAGGTTCCACTCTGCATGTAATAAGTTATTGTTTTTAGTAATAAAAGATAAAAAAATTAAACAACAAATTCTGCCATCCTGTGATTCATCCTAAGTTAAATTTTGATTAGATACCTTTTCTATTATATTTCTTTTTAGTGTGGTTTTAAAAAACAATATATAAATGGTGCTCCAATATGTATACATAAGTTTTTGAATTACTTTGAATTTCACATAAAAATATTTTAGTAGTATCAACTTGATATTTTGATATTAGGAAAAAAAACTAATGTAGCTTTCTTAAAAAAATCTTAAGCTTAACAGTTACACATAAACAGCATTGTTTATACATAAATTTTAAGTTCCATTGATTAGGTACAATATCTGTTTGAAAATGTGGCCGATTAATATGAAATTTTTAAAAAATGCAAATTTTTTAATAGGTTACTCAATTAAAATCATTTAGACAATATAAATAAAAAAAATTACTAATTGATAAAATAAATTTTATGAGTAAAACATTGTGGAGAAGACATTTTTATATAAAAGATACTGTTCTTTTTTTACTTTGAAACTGCACATATTCATATTGAATTATAGCTGTATTTTGTTATCCAAATCTAATGCATTTTTGAAAATGATTTCATTTACAAGGAGTTACTGTGTTTCATTCTTTCTTATGGGAAAAATTCTATTGTAATTAATTCAAATCAAATTCCTCAAATGACACCAAAACACTTATTTACTGATTAAGTAATGATTTTAACATGATATTTAACATTACAAACTTCAATTACCTTGCTGGTAAAATTTAACAAGATCATTAAAAGGTGTTTGTAAGTAGTAATGCAATGACCAAGTTTGGATAGTACCCTTTAATAGGAATTGTATAGATGCTGCATTCTCTTTAATATGCAGTAGACAGCAATGAAAATTTTGTAATGATATTTAAACTTAGAAGCATATTAAGTTAAAGGAACACTGCCTTTTCAAGATTTATTTTTTTTTTTTGAAATAATTATTTTACAGATATATTTGTATAACATGATTACTATTACAGTAGAGCATCGATTATCCGACCCCCAATCAACTGACACATCGATTAACCGACTGCATTCTAGTCGGCGAATTCAAATATCTGCTAGTGATATGGCGCTACAATATTTGGCTATGTCTTGGCTACTTTAATATTATTTTTGTTAAATTTTTGGGTGTTTTAGCTGGCAACACTGGCTCGACCATGAAAGGGAGGCCAGTATTTAAACAAGGCTTAATTTTATTTAACGATGCTATCCAATTGCTGTTTTTAAAACGTGTGCAAGATTTAGCGGCAAAAAAAACGACGGTCAGCTGTAAAGCAAAAGAAAATTTTGGACTTCTTTTTCTAATGCATAGGCCTACTTTATGTAAAGTATGTAACCTGAATATATATATATATATATATTTGTTTTATATTGTATTTTTCAATAACAGTACAGTACTGTATTTATTTTGTGCAAAATAAAGAAATAATTTTTAATGATACAATAGCCACGATTATTATTTTAAAAAAAACTTTTGTTAGACTTAACATCCATGAAAATTCAACGTGAAGTAGGTTAATAGCGATATACTAATATACTAATTACATGGGATATACTAATATACTATACTAATAATGTATTTTTCATACTTTTCGGTTATCCATTTTTTCAGTTATCTGACCAACCCAGTCCCCAATTGAGTCGGATAATCGATGCTCTACTGTATTACTAAATTACCAAACTTGTACAGTAGTTTTAATTCTTTTATAAGATTATCTGAATTATGCACACAAAACTCTTTAGTAATTTTGGGCTTATTAGCCTATTATCAGTGGCTATATTTGTACAATTGTTTATTGTTTATTATTTCAATAAAAATATGTTATCAAAAAATATCACCAATAAAACCTGTGCAAATGATCCATTCATCTTTCATAAACTGAACATCCGAGAAAAAATAAATTTTAGAACTTTTGTAACAAAATGAAAACTTTTTTATCTCAAAATGTAATTTCTTGCTTATTATCTGCAGCAGAGTGTAATCTTCGGGTGAAATTTTTAATTGAAAGAAAAGTTTATTGTCTTATAATTTGTGCAAGTTTGTATCAACATCTGTTTTCTTGGCACATCAGCATTTGAAATGATGCAATTTGTAAGGACACCTAATACTTAGAAGTATTCTCAAATCTAGAAAAAAAATTAAACAATTTGTTTAAAGCAGTACAATGAAAATTTAAAATCCAAAGACTATATTCTGGTCATCTTCAAAGAATGACCAGAATACAGTCCTTGAATTATAAATTTAATACAGCCATTCTCTGATTTATGACCTTGCAATTTTGAATCAAAACTATGGCCACACTTATTAATTGCAAAGTATAACAATTAAATCTGTATAATACTATAATGGTATAAATATATAAATAAATATACACCATAAAATAACTCATAAAAGTTTACATATAATTATATCTTACTTTGTGCCATTCATGCTAAAAAACTGAAAATAAAGTTGTCTTCCAAGTTATACTGTCCAGATTATCATTTTGATCTCAAATTTATAATAAAGTTAATTAATACTAAATTAAGTTAATAAAAGTTAACAATAAAAATAAATTTAGACTTGATAAACACTAATGTTGTGTGTTTTTTTTTCAAAGACACTTGGCAAGTTTTCTATCAGATATCTTTATTCATTCAACGAGAATGAATAAAGATATCTGATAGAAAACTTGCCAAGTGTCTTTGAAGAAAAAACACACAACATTAGTGTTTATCAAGTCTAAATTATAGAACAAGACACGGTTTCATAAAACAAATCAACAATAAAAATAAAATCAATTTTACATGAAGATTGTCATAAGTGTTGTAAAATATATGCTGTATAAATTAAATAAATTATCTTCTTCTGGTTCCTTATTCGGTTCTGAATGTAGGATTAGTATTATTATAACAATTTCAATTATGCTTCACATGTGAGTTCTTCTGCCTTCTTATTTTTCCATTTACATATATTGCCTAACCAACTCTTCCAAATAAATTATACTAACAGTTAATTAAATGATCTATACAATTATTCATAACTGGATGAATTCTTCATATATACATATAAACAATAATTGTATCAATAACAATAATAATTAATTTAACATCAGCACACTGAAAACTTTTATCAAAATTGAATTAATCTAATATACAGGGTGTATCAGTATAGCGGTTACAAACTTCCAGGAGAGATAGAGTACACCTAGATGATGGGAAATTACATAGCAATGCATGGTCGGAAACGCTTTCCTGGCACGGTAGTGACCACACACAACACAAGAAATGAAGGACACAAACAGGGTGAGAAAACATGTTTATTATTCTTAGTACAGCAAAAATCAAAGGTGTTTGAAATTACGACTCCGGGTCATGATGCAGGTGTCGCATCTCGGCCGCATTGAAGATCTAACATTGTCGAAAATACTGGGCATGTCCCAGACTTTCCCAGTAGCTGCCATGATACATGCAACAAGTTCCTCAGCACTGTTAACGGGAGTTTTGTACACCAGTGCCTTGACATATCGCATACACCAGCTAAAGACGTCCCAGCACTTTCACTGTACTAAGAATAATAAACATGTTTTCTCACCCTGTTCATGTCCTTCATTTCTTGTGTTTTGTGTGGTCACTACCGCACCAGGAAAGCGTTTCTGACCATGCATTGTTATGTGATTTCTCATCGTCTAGGTGTACTCTATCTCTCCTGAAAGTTTGTAACTGCTGTACTGATACACCCTGTAGATCTGCTTGAGGTCTACATAGCTAAACATCCCAAAGTTGAATTAAATTTTGCTGGTGTTAAATCAAGGTTATTGTATGTGATCTATACAAATTCTGTATGTTTTCAAATATTTAATATCTTGTCATGAGAAGTCTTTTTTTATGAGTATAATCTTACATCTTACCACATAATCACAAAATTTTTGAAAGTTGAAAATGTTAAATGGATAAATTATCCAATATTTTCTAAAAATGTTTCAGTTTCTAAAGAAATTATCTTTCAATATCAAAAATTGCTATTAATTTCATCCAATTAACAATCTTATTATTCAATTTCTGCCTTTAGTAATAGAGAGGAAGTGTTTAGACTCTCTCTTTCAAAATAGATAATTTTGTGCAGAGAACCCATATACACCATAGAACAGAAATAAAATCTTTGCATAATACATCCCAGATACTTTTTGTTTTAGAATGCATGGACTTAAAGCTTGACACTTACGGTATTCAGTTTAGAAGATTCTGTCTCAAACATTAAAACATTGCTTTTTATTATACTTCATCATAGATGTAATTATAAGTGAAATCATTAGTGGATCCAAAAGGGGACTAACTCAAAAATTTAAAATACTTGAATCAGTTCCATCCTGAATGATTTTACAGTGTGTAGGTCTTCTAATAAGAATTCAAAGACCATTAACTTGCAGTTGAGTGGATCATGAGTTGCCTAGGGATTAAAAAGTTGGTTACAGGATCATTTACATACCTTGGTCTTAATTCCACCCAAACAAGATTGAAGCACACTTTCTGGATGTCTCTGTGTTGCATTCCTGCTTCAGTTTTAAAATAAATCCATATTGGCTAAAGTTGATATCATTGATGAATTGACAATCATATCAAATTGGACTTCATCAATAACTTCAAATTGGTCAATGATATTAATGAGAAATTGGACTTCATCAAATTCTTTGATTATTTTGGTTCATTGAGTCCTAAGATCATTGAATTCCAGATTGAGGATTTTAGACTGGAAATGAGTGACAAACTGAAGAACAACACAAGGATTGAATATATAATCCTCAACTATGCCTCTCTCATCTGTACATCTGCAAGAGATTGGCAAAGCCATTGGCTGCAAGATTATTTTTAAAAGAAATAATCCTTCCATATACAAAATCCTACATAACAACAAGGAGCCTCTTAACCTGATGCACACCCTGGACATTTATTCTGTTCCTGTGAAGGATCACACATTTATGCATGACTTGCAATATATTGGGGGGGGTTACTCAGACTCTACACACAAGATTAAGGAAACATCAAGACAACATTCAAAGGTCTAATCCAGCCACTGCCTTGGCAGCAAATGTCCTTTCTGATCCCAACTCTGTCAATGTTAACTGGGGCTAGGCCAAAATGATACAGAAAATGTGGAGTCAACACCATGTTTGATATGTGAAAGCATTACACATTTATAAATCAGTTTACTGTGGGAAAGTTATCAATTACAAAGACATCTTATCCAAAGCATGGAAAGCCTTTTTGAGATAAAGTATTTGCAGCCTTTAGCATACTCTTATCTGTAGGAGTACTGTCTGTATTTTTCTTTTTGTTGTTTTTTACCTTTGTTTCTCATTTTATTATCATCATCATTATGTATGTATGTTTATTTATTCTGAATGTATTTATGTATTTGATTTCATTTTATTTTATATTCTTTGAGATTTGTATTTATATATCTCAATATGTAATTGGTTCAAACACCATTATTTTCTAGGAATTATCACATCCACAGACTCCAAAGACACTAGCCAATCAACAACTTGTATTTTTGGAGTCTGTGGATGTGATAATTCCTAGAAAATAACTGTGTTTGATTACATATTGAGATTTAAAAAAACAAGATGGAAGCAAAAAGGATAAATCATAGCTAAGTCATATTTATATTTGTAATTTAAATGGTTTGGTTTCACACATTTTAAATGTTTATTGTAGAATCTTTTTTGAAATCACTATTTTGTTCAATCATAACTAACTTATGAGTTTTTGTGTTCTACTTGAGGAAGGTCAGTTAAATATGGCCAAAAATATTATAATAATTAAAATTTTTGTTACAATTTATGGTCTTTGTGTGGTTTTATAATATATTAGTATTTGAATTTCAAAGTACTACAAAGAAATCAATATGACATAAAATATAAAAATTTTAGCCAAATTTGTTAAAACATATATGGCAGAGCTTTACAATTAAATTAAATGAAGGGCTACTTACCTGGTCTTAGAATTTCTGGCAGGTCAGATGTCACTGAATGTGAAAACTGGCACTTGTGGTTTGCCATTATTTCCCTGTTATTTGTTACTTCATATTTTGTTTGTGATTCTTAGGTTTTCTGTGTGTTTTTGTCCATGAATAACTTCTATCTGCATTTTATGAATGTTAAAGACGGAAGCATTTTCACAAATCTGGGTTGATCCAAACATTATATGAATTTTTGTAGCCGCTATCATAATATTGGTATATTTGTTATATTTGTACAACTCTTCCAAAATTGTGTGCAGTGGACAGATTTAAATAATTCAGTAACTCCCAAATTTGTTGTAAATTTACACATTTCTAACTTAAACCTTGTTCCATACATTAAACCACTCATTTTTTTCATCCAGTCAGATGAGATTTTTACAGTTAAAGCAGCGTTTCTCAAAGTGGGCAATAACGCCCCCTTGTGGGTGATGAGTAAATCTAGGGGGGCGCTGGAGGCAGGGTACTGAAGGGTGACCAAAGGCAAAAGTTGGGGTCACTGACAGCCGTTCCCTTTCCTCTGTTAAACGGATGAGGAAACATTGCATTTAATGGTTTCCAGATGTTGAGAACATAAATAAATAACAACTAACCCGTTACAAAGCTATACATCCACAAGAGCCGAATTATTGGGCTAGAGTTGGCTATAATAAATAAATAATTAATAAGACAATTTGGCACTAGAGCTTGGCGTTAGGCGTCATCTCTTACTAAACTTAATAATTATAATTAAATTAAGTAAATATTATAGCCAACTCTAGCCCGATAATTCGGCTCTTGTGGATGTATAGCTTTGTGACGGGTTAGTCGTTATTTATTTATATTTATACGCCTTGCCGGGGTTGTGATGGCCGGTTGAGTGCCATGGGAGGACATGAGCACTTGATGTGTCCCCAGCCGGCATTGTAATGACCGTCGATGGTCGTCGTGTTAGCTTATATATACTGGAGGAGGCGATCGGACTGAAGGTCCGGGTAGCGTAACTGGTAACGTGTCTGCATGGATAGCAGAAGTTGCGGGTTCGAGTCCCGCTTCGGGCCGATTTCTTTTCCTCCAGTTCCAAATTATTAAAATTATTTATTTAATTTAATTATAATTATTAAGTTTAGTAAGAGATGGCGCCTAACGCCAAGCTCTAGTGCCAAATTGTCTTATTAATTATTTATTTATTATAGCCAACTCTAGCCCGATAATTCGGCTCTTGTGGATGTATAGATGTTGAGAACAATGTACTGTAAGGGCACAAAGTATGAGATTCATAGAAAAGTTTTCCTAAGAATATTTCCAATCCTTTCTCACACAAGAGAACATGGGTTAGGGGCATTGGATGTAACCTTATAGAACAAAGGGGGCAGTGGATCGAAAAAGTTTGGGAATCACTGAATTAGAGGCTTGACAGCAAATTGTAGCATATGCTGTTTGCCTTCTAAATTTTTTATCTTCTTTCCATATTTTCTATTTTCTGAATCTATGATTAAAATCACTTTTCAGCTTATTTAAGATTTTAATATTGCATATATTTGTTATTTCATTTTGATCTTGTCTAAGAATTAGAAAGTAAATTCATTACTGTTCATGTCCTAAATGAATAACTTTTTTTTTTAATACTTAAAACAGATTCATAAATTTAATGGTTTTTATCTTTACCTTGGAAACAAATATTTAAATTAATGTAAGAAAAAATAGCAACTAAAAATTCTAGATTGAAAAGACAGCGAGAAGTATTCAAAATATTAATAAAATATTTTGTTTTATCACTTTAATATGATCTTTAAAAATTCAAAATTTCACTTCTTAAATTTCTTATTTTTATCAACATTCTTCTTTTACTTAACCAGCTGACATTGCTATAAGCAAGCAAGTCAGGAAACACAGCATTGACACCTTTCAAAAATTGTTTTAGCTATCTGTAAGAAAAATGTTCATTTTGATTGCAGAAAGTTAGCTAATTTGATCATTTAAGCAAGAAAACAGTAAAGACTCCAATCAATTTTTAACATAATGTTGCAGTATGTATAATACAAAATAAGAATGTGCATTATTTCTTTAAGCTTGTCAACAATACCATTTCTTTCACCTTTCATGTCTGGAGCTCCATATGTTGTGAAGGAAGAAACATTTTCAGTTTTAAGTTCTTGGACAATAAGAATGTTAAAACTTTATTAAACAATATTTCTCCTGTTGTTTATGGAGGGCTATCAGTCCTAACAAATCTTCAACAAATGTACTACCAATTAAAAAATAGTAAGCTGGTCTGTATCTATGCCAGACATGGGCAAATGTGGCTCCGAGAACCGCATGTGGCTCTTTTTGAGTTGCATGCGGCTGTTGCTGAAAGTGTTAAAATAAAAATAATAATAAAAAGCAGAAATTATTTCCACAATTTTGTGAAAATATGTAATTATATATATGTAATATTTAGTAATTTATTTCCAAGTTGGTGCAATAAATTAAATTGACATTTAAAATCTATTCTTTTAAAACAAGTTCTCGACCCAGATGGGGACACCCTATCCTTCCCTGCCTTACCATACTACCCGCCACGACAGTACAGAACTGAGGCTCTCGTGCATTTTGCAAAATCTACATTTTGGTTCCCACTGAACTCTTGCTTGCCCACCTCTGATCTATGCAATCTGAAGTTTCATCTGTGGGCAAAGAAAAATATCTGTTTGCCTGTAGTTCAGCAAGTAACTGATCAGCTACATTGCTTGTTCACAACAGTATTGTATAGCCATATTATGTGAAAAAAGGAATGTTTTGAAACTTTTTAACTGTTACTTCTTTTTCTATACTTTTACCACCTATATTTCCAAAATACAGTAGAAAGTCGAAAATCGGAATCAATTGGGGACTGGTGTTGTTCGGATTAGTGAATTGTTCCGATAACCGATTATGTACGAAAAAATATATTAACCTGTCCGATGTTCAAATTTTTCTCTGTTGCGTGTCGCTTCGTGTTGAATTTTCATCGATTTTAAGCCTAACGAAAATTTTTATAATAATAATCAAAGCTATCGTATCGTTAAAAATTATTTTTTTATTTCGTACAAACAAAATAAATATATTGAAGAATATAAAAACATAAAAATTATACTTTAGAAGTAAATCTAGTATCAAAAACGTTCGATTCAGCACAACACAGTCCGACTGAAAATCGTTCCGATTACCGGGGTTCCGATTTAACGACTCTCTACTGTACATTGTTTAATCTAGGGTAGCGTTTTTCTGGCTAAAATTTACAATACTTTCAATGAAATGAAACTTCTGTGCCTTTTTTTGTGTGATGAAAAAGGCCCACACAATATTACATTGACTTACCTAAGTAAGGCTTTTAGATTCTCTAATCTATTTTCTCCGAATTTTAAATTTGGGGAAATTTTATATGAAAATTATTATGCTTAGTCTCATAGTCTTGTTTTAGATTGCACACTTTGATAACTGATAGGACTTAATTACAGATTAAGTACATGGATAATTTTTATTTAGTAATATGAAAAAATTCAGCAATGAGTTGCTTAAATTTCCTGGTAACATTTAAAACTGTGTATGTGGTGCCATCTGTTGCAATATTTTATTATTAAAACTTAAAATGTCAAAAAGTTTAATTTTCAGGGTAGCAATGGGTTTTGAAAATTATTTATAAAATGGATTTTACTCATTAAATCCAACACTACTCAAGATATACACAACCCCCTTTATCTTCCCACCTTGTCAACCTTTAACCACCAAAATTTAATAGCATCAATCTCCCTAATACAAAAATCTTCATGCATAATTTCAGATATTTTTGACAAACAGTGCAGGAGTTATTAAGCTTCAAAGAGGGTAAACAAAATTGTGCTGCACACAGAAACACTAACATCCATACATACAGATAAAACCCCCAAATTTTTTGTATTTCTCGATTCTTTAAGGTCTCAAGTTCGAAGAAATCAGAAAATATGCATTAATGGATAATAAAACAGTTTTTGGCCAGATTTGGGGGTCACCACTTCTGAAACAGATGTATGGGCTCATTTATTGGTACACAATTCTTTTGGTTTTAAGAATATCTATGATCAAACATTGAAATAAATTAAATGCTCTGAAGGTGTTGTACGTCAGATAATCAAAAGATTTGTGACACAAATAAATACAACATTAATTATACATCAAATATTAAAACTTCTATTTCCTCATTACTATCACTTAAAAACAAATATCCAAAAAATTCTTTATTGCATAAACAATGAAATATTTTTAGACAAGCCAGTTAAAAAATTATTATTAAATGAGGCATATGAGGAGAAATCTGCATTGAATAATAGATCAGTTAGTGATGGACAATACTAAAGTTTCTAATGATTTTGATAACAATGCTAATTCCACTAAAATGTCTCACTTCTGTTACCAATTTTTTCCAAAAAGTATAGTTGGATATAGTCTCAGAGCTTGTAACACAATAGCACTACCTGTGTAGTTACTTGCAGAGTTGCCAGGTTGTTTTCATTCAAACATGTCAAATGGCTTGCATAAATATGCCAAATGATGTAACTTTGTTCTGTTGCCATTTTTTATCTTGAAATGTTATAAGTTGAATTATTACATTAGAAATCAATGACATTTAAAAATATATTAAGCAGATTTATTGTAAAAACTTATAATTATTGTTGAGTTTCAAATAAAGTTATCAACTTGTTGTTTGGTGTAATTATTATGTCCAATGTTATTATGGGTGCGTTTACTTCTGAGCTAATTTTACTGTCAGCATGCTCAGCCTGTATACTTTCGTCCGAGTGCCACGCTCATTGGCGTATACTTTAGAGCTATGTGACATCATGTTTAACGAAATTGGTAAGCTCGGAGTGCTAACTAGTTCATTGTCGAGCTTTGCACTAATTCAATATGGCTGTTCCCATGAAAAAATTACTTTCTGTACAAAGTAATAAAAATGGAATTATTTTTGGAAAAATAAACGGCAGAAAGTATTTTTATTGGTAAATTTCAATTATTTGTTGTATAAAATGTTAACAATGATCTTTTTTTATTGTGTAAGGTTCAATAGCTTTAGATGACTTTTTTCATAAACAGATGTGAAAAAAATTAAGTTTTACTCATTCTTTATGATTAAAAGTGAAGTTTACTTTATACGTGTTTGGGATCTTCAGAAATGTTATGTTCAGAGCATTAAATAAATCGTAAAGAAATGAACAGCATTAATAATAATCCAAAACTGAAGTTCGTATAAAGGAGACTTTCAAAAGATTCTCTTGTAAGTCTAAGTGCTGTTTAAAATTGGTTGGACTATAAAAAGGTATAGTCTCTTCAATAAAAGTTTCTATCTTTTTTATTTGACCTTACTTTTCTTTTTTCTTCTTTCATTTTTTCTACAATTATATCCACAATAAGATCATCCTCGTCTGATTCAGAATCAAGTAGTTCTGTCTGTAACGCAACATTTAAAATAGCAGCTTTGACAATATTATTTGCAGGAAATCTCCATATTTCTTGTTAGCGTTCGCATTTACTTTTGAACTGGATATGTAACCATGAATACACATGCTAATGACGTCATTCTGGTGTTCAGAAGTAGCACTATTAGCTCAAAAGTAAATGCACCCTATGTTCAGTAGATTAAAAGTTTTTAGTATAGATGCAACATTAGAATACATAGAGAAATATTGAGTAAACTAAGCATAATAAAAGCATTTCAATAGTAAAATTTGATAACAGTTTGGATAAAAAAGAAGGCTACTTCCCGTTGTTGCTATTTCTGACAGTATGTTAATGGAGAGAGTAATTTATACCAAATACATTCTCAAATAGAGTTTGAAATTCAAAAATTTTTTTCCACATGCTAAAAAATAACCTTTAAAAATATCAAATCTGACAACGTGGTTAGTTGTTAGTTCTAATAATCTATGTTACTGTTATTTTTTACATTTGTAAATTCTTTACAAATCAGTGGCGTAGCAAACATAACTGGCACCCTGGACATAAGTGGCACCCAACACTTTATTGGTGCCCCCTCCACCCTCCAGAAACACACACAGTTTGTCTTGGAGACCACCTCTGCCAGTGGCGCCCGGTGCACGATACACCCCCTTGCACCCCCTCGCTACGCCACTGTTACAAATGTAAGAATTCATAAATAAATAAAAATAAATAACGACTAACCTGTTACAAAGCTATACATCCACAAGAGCCGAATTATCGGGCTAGAGTTGGCTATAATAAATAAATAATTAATAAGACAATTTGGCACTAGAGCTTGGCGTTAGGCGCCATCTCTTACTAAACTTAATAATTATAATTAAATTAAATAAATAATTTTAATAATTTGGAACTGGAGGAAAAGAAATCGGCCCGAAGCGGGACTCGAACCCGCAACTTCTGCTATCCGTGCAGACACGTTACCAGTTACGCTACCCGGACCTTTCTTTTCCTCCAGTTCCAAATTATTAAAATTATTTATTTAATTTAATTATAATTATTAAGTTTTGTAAGAGATGGCGCCTAACGCCAAGCTCTAGTGCCAAATTGTCTTATTAATTATTTATTTATTATAGCCAACTCTAGCCCGATAATTCGGCTCTTGTGGATGTATAGCTATGTAAGAATTCATTTGTTTAATTTTGCATAATGTCTTGATTGACAATGGAAAATAATTTTATTCTTTTAGCAAACAAAATGAAACTTAAGATATAACAACACTTTATTTAAATTATGATCATTAATAATCTTTTGTTACCCAAAACAAAAAATTAATGCATTATTAAATACTAAACAATTGGAAATAATGATAAATTTATCTTTACCAATTACTGAAAAAGCTCAATTCTTCCAATTCTTGATACTGATTTCAATTAATCATCCCATCACTAATAACAATAAATTTCAATTAGAGTAAGTTTCTAATACAGTAAAAAAATCAAATTTGCATCAAAATACTTTAATTCATTGGAAACAAATGATTGATCATTAAAAATAGTGTAAATATGAATTAATTTAAAAATTTTTCCAAATTAACAAATACCTTTTTTGAAAAATTTTTGCTTTTTTATTTTATAATCAAATCATGAATGTTTTTGAATATTTGTAATTAACTTAATATGTGCAGTAGACGAAAAAGTCATACCTGACAGCTCTGTATTCTTAAACTTCACTCAATTCTGTTATGAGCTAATGATGAATTATAAAACAATTCATCATCTATTTTTTAGTTGTATTTACATAAAGATTAATTTAAGTATCTTCAAAATTAAACTTGCATGTGAACATTTTGAAGTTACATCATTGATGTAACTTCAAAATATTTTATTATTGGAATACTCTCTTTAGTAAAAATGAATTCATAGTGTATTATTATTCTCTGCATATTTATAAAATATGTATTTCATTTTTATAAGTATCAAACTTCAAATAAAATATTACTGGTAATAAATGCTTTTTATGACAAAATCATGCAAAACAATATGTCTATGAAATATGAATAATCCATATGAATAAAATTATTTTGAATCCTGGTAAGAATATGATATAAAAGAACTAATGAATAAATATTTATTTACTCTAGTAATTATAACAAAAATATAATTAATTTTTTTTTCATTTGTTATTATATATGAAACATATTTATGAACTAATTGAGTTCTCTTACAAATTTATCTTGCTACAAATTCTTTTAAATAATATAGACATGATTTTCTATATTACTGTAAACAACACTAATGCTACCTAATATAGTTTATCAGATCTTATGTATGTAAATGATATCTCACTGTATAAATTAACATAGTTCAATCAAATGTTGCTAACAATTAAATTTTATATAAATTTCTTTTGAAAAATCTATTGAGACTTAAGTGAATTTGAAATATAGTAAATAACTTAAATGGAAAATTTAATAGATTATGTTTTGACAATTTAACTTTATAATGGACTTTACATCTAGAATCTATGGAATGGAGAATATCCTAAATTTTTATTAATGAATTATTACACTTGCACTGTATCTGAAGTATAAAAACATTATTAATTTAGAGCAGGCGTGGCCAACCCGCGGCCCGTTACGTTAAATTGTGTGGCCCGCTAAGCGATATTATATATTTATTAAAACTTTTGTTTGCCGTTATGTGTATACCAAAACAATTAAATAAATGAAAATTTGCCTGTCATTGTTATAATGTGCAAGTGAGAGTACGAACTCTTAGTATAACAATAAAATCTTGCTCATTTTGTATTTGTTTTACTATTTTAAAAGCATGTGTGCCTAAATTGTGGCCCGCAAAACAAGTTGGGTTGGCCAGGCCTGATTTAGAATAACTAGAATAACTCTTTTATTCCAGTTGATCAACATTCTTAAAATATTAAAGACCAAATCTTAATTGCATTAAAAAATCATGTGAACAACTAATGATATAAAGTAGCAAATGCAAGTATAGTGATCTAAATTGCAAAACTGTTAAGAGTAAGAAATGGAGAACTGAGTGGATAAAATAGTAAATTTTAAAAATTTCATAAATATCTTACTTTTTAGTTATTAGGTGTTAATATTTTTATATATCTACATTCCTCATTAGATAGGATAAAATTATGTAATCATAAAATTATTCTGTACAAAAAATACCAGTGTATAATAGTTTAATATCACACAACTTGTATTAGACATTTATAAAAGTGATTCATTTGTGTTGTTTATCTTTAACTGAATGTGATAAATGGAATATAAAAAAAACAATATATTAGAGCTATGTATAATTGTATTGAAGTTAGAAAGCCTTCAGAAGAAAATAATTATGTTGACTAAACATAATCATTATTTTAAATACACCAATAAGACTAATTTTTCTTTTTCGAGAAAAAAAATGTTTTGGATAACAAAAACAAAATCAAACTTTTGCAATAAACAGATGAACATGTTGTAAGAATAGTTTTTTACTAAATAACATTTTGTAGATCAAGTGTTTTTGATATTGTAAATATTGTCTGTTTATCCTTGGTTTAGGAGCATGTAGTTGACCTTTTATTAATGCTTTTTGACATATTCTGGCAGTTCAGTTTCATTCAACAATTAAAATTATTAATCCATAAATTGCCGTAGTTAAAAAAAGAAACCAAAAAATCAATAATCTGTTTAAAAATTTATGTTGGGATGATTTCCAACTGCCAGAATCTTTGTCAAAAAAGCTTTAATAAATAGTTTGTTATATTACTTATGTATTCTTCATGAAAATTTTTGCAAATTGCACATACACAAATTGCAATTATTTGATTTATGTAATTTGGGTCAGTAGTTACAATTTCCCAAAAGAATTAGACAAAAGTAATCAATAAAACTATTCTCACCAAGTTATAATGTTTAAAAAATAGGCTTCTTCTAGAAACAGAATGTCTTTGAGAAATTATAATATTAGAGAAAAAGCAGTTTTTTGCAATATAGCTTATGAGAATGTCTTCAGTTTTCTTCAAGAATAAATACTGATGATAATTTTTAATGTAAGTCTTTGTATTTGTTGAGAAGAAAATTGGTGATGACAACTTTTTCTATGATTTTCTAGTAGAATTTCTGGTTTATATGTCATTTTTACTTTATTTCAAGCAATGTTGTGATGAAAACAATCTTTTAAAGCATTATTAGTTATGAATTGTAATATCAAAAAATATCTTTTATAAAGAATTTTAATTAGAATATTAATATTATCTTCCTTCCACCTAATACTGATAGTGTTATTAACTTCAACTGTGATTTAGGTGTCATTGCATTATTCAAGATTCATATCAATAATGTTTGGAAAGCTGCTTGAAGTAGTGGCAAAAACAATAAGATAACAATCGAAGAGTTTCTGTAAATATGAATTTTGATAGTTTGAGAATCATCAAGGTCTGGAATTCAATTTTTTGAGATCAGTTTTTAATTAATGGGCCAATTTTGCTAGCATTATAGCATTCTTTTTACTTTGACAATTTTATTTATAAAAATTAATGATTTTCCGAATAGAGCTTAATGCCAAATGTGAAAAAATTCCCTATTATAATTTTTTTCAGTGAACAACCACTCACCACACCGGGATATAGTTAATCACATACTCTGAACGAATTACGGTGTAACAAAAACAAACATTTTCAACCTTGAAAATGTTCGTTTTCATTATCTACACACCGTAATTGGTTCAGAGTATGTGATTAATTTTTTCGATGCACGTAAATATACCAGAAATATCCAGCACAAATTATATTTACTAAAAGTAATAAAAATTATCATTATTTTTAGTAAGTATAATTTTTGCTGAATAATTATGCTACATTTACATGTATTGGACTTAATTAATCCAGTTTTATATATTACATATAATTTCTTTTTGTTTGATAAAAATTTTTGTCATAAATTTCTGTAATATGATCAAATTTTTAAAAAATATAATTTATAAATTTTTTATATTTTTATAACAAAATACTTTCAAATTTCATTTTCAATTAATCTTTATTTACATATAGAAAAAAAAATCTTTCTTTTAAATATTTTTCTGTATAACATACTTCAAGTAGTTTCCATTAACAAAAGGCAGTAGAAAATGTTTGCAATATAATAATTACTATTAACATTATTTAAATTTTTGCTTAAATATTTTTTAATTGTCTTATTTTTAACTTAAATGGTTTTTATTCATTTTTAAGATTTTATTTAAATTTGCATATATCATATATAGATAAAGTGACCAGATCCTGAAATGTAAATGCTTTATGCAGGTGTTTCAACATGTCAGATGAGTCACATGATCGATTCCAGTTGATTATTAACTCAGATAATTAACAACAACCATCCCCTTTTATAAGTGTACATGACCATTGTACTTGCACATGGTATACATTCACTTTTCTCCAAGAGATACAGTTACTATATTGGGCAATTACTACCAATTGGGCTAGTGTTTTAAATTGGATATTAACATTTTTGCACTAAAACTTGTATGCAATTCATCTTTGACGTATAATTCATGCAATGAATACTGACTATTTTTGAATATAATTATGAAGCGAGACTGTCCTGCATAATTTAGGACATCTGGTCACGTTATATATAGGGTAATTTTAAATTCATAGATAGTTTTTCCAGTATAATTATTTAATAAATATCTGATTTTTATGTTATAATGTTAAGCATATTTAAATGCACTTTGCACTTAGCAAAACATAGTTAATATCCCAATCATTTGTATTTTATTAATTCTGCAGCATTGACTCTAGTTAAATTTAATGGGAATAAACTTATTTAAAATTAAAAATGTTCAATAGCTAATGGAAAATTTTGAATGGTTAAATTTGTTAAATCAATAAAATAAAATACATTAAATGGTTTTTAATTTAATTTAATTTTTAGCTAACTTGTTTAATATATTTAATATTTTTTGACGCAGTTTTTGTAATTACTGATTAAGTGTATTTATTAGAATAAATATAATATTATTTATAATAAATTGAATATAATTTATTATTGTAAAAAGTATAAATAAATTATATTTGTGTATAAAAATTGTAATAAATAAATAATTTCCTTTTAGACAACTGAAGATTATGAAATTAACAGTCTTCAAGAATTTTCTCGAAAATTATCAATTGATCTACCGTCATCACTTCCACTTATTCCGCCTCTCAATGAGGATCCTGTACAGGTAAGCATTTCTTCGCCAGACTTTATTCTCATTTTCAGTCCACCACCACCACCACCTGAAGGATTTTAATCCTGCACAGACAATATAAATACATGTGAAGAACAATGCTTTTACTATATAATTTTTAAAATTTTCTTTTACTCTAAATAAATTATTTCACAAATGTTGGTTAAAATTTAAACATTCTAAAATATATTAATAATTTGTAAATTTATTAAAATTACAGAACTGTATTTTAAGAAACAAATATCAAAGAATATAGCATGTATATATATATATATATATATATATATAATGCTATATATTATTAATAAAATTATTTATATTGATTATATATATTAAACTAATAATAATTTTTGTCTTGAAAGAAAAGACAATTCTTTCATTTAAAAAAAAAATATCAGTATCATATTTAGAAAAATTCCCTAAATTAAATATATAATATGATATTTTACAATAAAAAGACATATTTCTATACTCATAATATTTTAAAAACATATTTATTAATCAAACATTGTAAAAATAAAGTTTTTAAAAAGTTTTTGAAATGTTATTCAATATTCAATAATGATTTAATTATTTCTTGATTTAAAAATTTTGAAGACCAATATTTCATTTATTTTATAAGTATTATTTATCTTTAATCTTTTGGAGCATTTTCTGTATTATAACTTCAATTTTTATTAAATAACATTAATAAATAAATTAATTAAATTGAATACTAACATGATAATTGTATTATATAATTTATTATTATTTTATTAAATTTAAATTTTAATTTGATATTAATTAATTTGAAATGTTTCACATTAATCACATAATTTTAAATATGCTTGAAGTATTAAACTATTATTAGTGTATTATTGTGTACTTCAAAGATCTCAAACAAAGTAAATTTATTTTTTAAATTTTCCGAACGATATGAAAGTATTGGGAAAAATAAAATTTTATTTAATTTTACAAACTAATTATTGTTTATCTAAAAATAACATCAATATGTGAAGTCAATTAGGAATCAATGTATACAGAAAGGAATGATCAAAATTGACAAGAAATTTATTTGAAATATATGTTTAGTAAGTTTTTTCAATGAAAATGACTAATTTTAATTATATAGGAAAGTTTTTATTTGTTAGAAATTTTCTAGCAACTATACAGCATGAATTACAGTTCTTACACAGAAAAGAAAAAAGTTTAACATATCATTATACGCATATAATGACTAAGGATAAATAATGTCTCACAATAATCAAAAAAATCTATTCAATAATGCAGATAAGAAAGATTTGTTTTTAATATAAAATACGTTAAAAACATAAATATAAAAAAGTACTAAAAAGTACAGACCGTATTAGTAGTATAAAAGTACAAACGGTGCAAAACATAGAAAATTAATCGACTATTAATAGATACAATTATTAAACCAATATATTGGTGTACCGGAATGTTTTTGATATCAGAATTTGTTCATTTCACAAATTGATGCTCCAATTCCTTTTTCTTTTTTCTTCAATAGTTACTATCAAAAAAACTAAAGAGAAGGAGAGATCAAAGCATTGGTTTATTTCACAAATCTATACTGATATATTGGGAACATTCCAATATTCTGATATATTGCTGTCAGATTGGTATCAGTTACATTTCTAATTATAATACTGCTAGAAGTGATTGGTAATTGCATTATCAATTTGCTGATAAATATGCCAAAATAAATCATGCCGGTATAGTTTATGTAACATTGACATTAGTATCAATAGTGGTATCTAAAAGTGTTTTTATATTGTTTTTGGCTTAGGAAATTTAAAAATAAAATTCTATAGATATTCGAATGTATAAATATTTGAAAACATATGATAACAGAAATTGCATGAACGTAAATGTTACGATATTGCAATTTCTAGATTTAAATTTTCTAATCAAATCACCTTATTTTCTAATTAAAAACTTATTTACGGTATTTGTCACTTATTTAATGAATGAAAAAAATTTTATCCATGGAATGAAAACCTTATAAAACATTATATCTTGACAGATTTACAGATTCAGAATATAAAAATTGTTATTCCTACTTGATATTGCATGTAATGCTAATTATCTGTTTTGAAATCTCATACAATAAAAGACTGTTCTATTCTTTTTTATTTGCAATCAGTAATGATGATATGTTATTTTATGTTGGCTTCATCATGTATACTCTACTTGGCATTATGTATAACAAGTTTCTTGGCAATGTTACAGAAGTGAACAATAATTTACTAAAAATGAATTGTTATTGATTTATTAGGTATTCTAATTAGGTTCTTTATTTTTCTAAAAGAACAATTTGTATGATAAGTATCAAATAGAGATAGTGCGTTTTTGAAACTTCATTGCAATGCAGTTTTTAATAAAAATTTTTCATTAAACAGATTATAAAGAATAATTCTTAATTGGAAAGAGATATTTAAACTTTATAAAAGCTTTGATAATTAAGAAAATTTAAAATTTAGAAAATCAGATTATTATCACTATTTTGTTTAGTATACATTTCTCATCATATTCTAAATCTATATTTTAAATAATAAAGCTTTTTAAGTGTGTTATTTAAGCTGAAAATTATATCAGAATGGATCTGGTTCTTTATGTATGTATAATTGGAGATAAGTTTTAAAAACCAAAATTCTAAATCAAATTAATTTCACAATTGATATGTTATTATCTATACCAATTATAACAATATTCTACTATTTTGTGTATAAATATAAAATAACATTAATACAAAATAAATAGCAAATATATATTTTATGCTTGTTTTCTACAACTCTAAATTTATTTAACTTTTATTAATTGTATCATCCTTAGATTTTTATTCTTATAATGATATCTTTTTTCTTATTTCTCAGTAAGAACTGTGATATATCTTATATCATTATTATTTTTCTGATAAATTAATAGAGTTTATTAATGATGATTAGTTTACATCATATATACTCTTGGTAACGTTAATTACTTTTAGACAAAATTTTTATCATTATTAACTAATCAAAAACGTTTTTTTCTTAAACAAAGTACAATATATATTTTAGTGATAAAATGAACTTTTTGTTAAAAAAAAAAAATGTTTTTGATTAGATTTTGCTTTATTTTGAGTTTTTGATATACTTGAATACCTTCATGCTTTAAAATGCATTCAGTATACATTGATAGTAATGAAATTGAAATTTGTTAACTATCTGATTATTGATACGAATACTATTTTCATTGTCATTTTGTAATAGTGATAAGTTCTTACTGTGTTGTTTTTCCAATTAAGCATGTGGTAGTTGATACTAATTGTTGTGCCATTTAATGTACAGTATAAATGAAAACTAGAATTTTATTGTGTTTTATATAATAAAGTACATTTAGCTAAAATATTAAAGGGTTAGTACTTTAAGCACTGACGTTTGTTTATTTTATGATATAACTTTTAATTACATATAATGCGAAATTAAATAGGCATTTTTAAATTTTGACTAATTTTAATAATTAATTGGAATTTTGTATTGGTTGAATTGTGTAATTAATTTGTTTTATTAATCATAATAAACTACAGAATGATTTCAAAATATATAATTATATATTAAAAATTAATAACTAAAAATGAAGTACTACAAGAAAGTTTGGTTTGGTATTCTGATGTAATTTCTTATTATTTTATTTTATTTTTTTTTTTACTTAAAAGTATTTTAGTTACAACTTTTGCTAACAAAGAGTTTGAATTGTTATGCACATTTTACATACAATTTAGATACAATCAATAGGTTATCTTATATAGTTAAACATTTACTTAAAGCATAAGAAAAGACATGGTGTAAATTATGTATACTTTATTGTATGTCCAAATTTTCATCCCCTGAAATCTAATATCCAGCATGGAGATTAAAAAGAAATGCAGTCTTCTTGAAGATAATGTTTTAAATTTATTTTGTAATTGGAAATAAGATGGATGAACAAGAAAACCAAAAATGTTATCGTTTTCTTTGTTATTGTTTTCTTCTGTAAATTTCATGTAATCAGACAGGATATTAGTAATGATATCTGAAAATCACAAAGAATCATCTAAATTACCTTGAAATATTGATGATAAAAGCAATAAATTGTGTTAAGATGTTAAATGTTTAAAAAATAATTACAAATTTACAAATATTACAAACATATAATCACAAATACCTTTAATAATTCACATATTACCATCATGAAGTGTTTGGAACAGAATAGAAAAGAATATTTAAAAATTTAAAAGCAGAAGATGCGATGTTGAAAGTGGAAGATTAAGTTAACTAATATAAATGAAATAATTACAATTATAGCAATAGTATTTACACATATCTCACACTACTAAAAAAAATCTCAACATATGAAATGGAAGGGTATATGCATATTAGATAAAATACTGATTTAACATATTGTATGTTACTTTGTATTTTAGAGATTTGATAAATAAAATTCAATGTTCAGAAGGCTTACTGTTGTAGAATTTCCTGGCTTGTTATCTAAACTAGGGATTGTGTCTCAGATAAATATTAGTTCAGAAACTGTATAAGTAACAGTTCTTTGCAGATGACTCAAAACCTCCACAAATAATTATAATGCTCAGATATGTAAGTTGATAGCATCATTATTTTTGCTTGTCTGTATGATGTACATCAAACATACAAACTATACATACATTATTATTATTATTATTAAACATTGAAATTATAGCAATAGTATTTACGCAAATCTCACACTACTAAAAAAAAATCACTCAAAATTATACACTCAAAATTTTTCCATTAGTGCTAAACCATCCTTGTTCATTAATATTCTTCTTAAAGTGGGCTGAGAACATAAGGATAAAATATAATTCTCCTTTTGAAATATTTCTGTTAATTTTATAGTTACAGGTACATGTCCAAACTAAGGATTGGAGAATCCAGTGAATGATAACTTTGGTTTCATAAACAATCTAGTGGTTGGATAAAGAACATAAAACCCTATGATTGATAAAGTAAAATTTAGTAATTGGAGGACCTGTGTATATAAACAACACAAAGCCAAACAATCTGCTTAATTATGGGTTATAATAAGGCCAAGTTAGTAATTAGATATGAAGTAGATAGTTAAGCCGCCATCATATAATAATTGTAATAATTACAGTAATTTCATTTTAATCAGTGCCATAACTAGGGCGGTGCCAGTGGTGCCCAGGCACAGGGCGTAGACCCTGGGGGTGCAGAAATGACCTAGATCAAGTTTTGGGTCACAGTTTTGGGATGTAGTTACAGATGCTTGCACCGGGTGCATAAAAGGCTAGTTACGGTGCTGATTTTAATTTAGAAGTTTTGGAAGAAAATGATTGGTCTGGAATGAAACTTGAATCTGCAACTTCTGTGGGTTTGAGTCCCACTCTGTTTAAAATTAATTGATTGTAATTAGCTTAATCTAAACCTATCAGTAGACAAATTACTTTATATCTAGTTATTAACTTAGCCTTATTATAGATCAATAATATTGCAGAGCATCTGAATAGCCTGTATTCAGAATAGCCAATGAAATGCAATTTTTAATTCTAAATCTATCTCATTGGAATTAGAAGGAAGCAGTTTATTGCTTTTATTATCAATATTGAATGTAGGTAGTGGTAGATCTAATAAGACTATCCAGCACCCTCAACTTTTAGGGAGCCCCAAGATCACAAGACCCACAATGCATAATATATAATTGTTAAATAAGTGATAGAAATGTAAAACAATACCAATTTGGAAATATATTGTTTTAGTTAAAAAAAAAAAAATAACTGTAATGTGGGTCACTGACCTACACAGAACTTTCTTACAACTAGTTAGGTAAATGAAATACTTCAAGTGGACGTCACGCCAACTATTTTACTATCATAGAGAAATATTCACATGAAGAGGCATTAAAAAACATTAAAATAAACATTTTATTTTCCTGCGAGCACTTTTGACATATTTAAAAACGTCGTCTTCAGGCAGAAATAGAACTCGAACAAACTTCTCAATTCGAGTTCTATTTCTGCCTGAAGACGACGTTTTTAAATATGTCGAAAGCGCTCGCAGGAAAATAAAACGTTTATTTTAATGTTTTTTTAATGCCTCTTCATGTGAATTTTTCTTTACAACTACTTATCTAAATGTAAATTTATAAAAAGGCTGGAGTTAAAAATGTGCAACTTATAAAACTCATCCAGGTTGCAATCTATTTTATGATGGACTTTTCAGGGAATTTTATAAACAATGTGAGGTTAGTCGGTATGACATTTTTTTGGCCAGGATCATTGAGAACTTGTATGAGATCTAGGATAGAGTGGGTTCCTTTTATCATTTTTTTGAACAAATGAAATACATAGAATGTTTCCTTATTAACAAAAAGCAGTCTTAGAGATTTTATTTTTTGCTAGGAGTAGGAACCATTACAAGCTCCTAACTTTTCTTCAGGCATAAGGAAAAATCCTTAGCTCCTTACTTTGGCTAAAACTGCTTATAGTATTTAGAGAAAAGCTAGAAGGGATAAATATACTAACTTTTTAAAATTGCTATTTAAAAATTTTTTAAAAATGGGCAAAAAGCTTAAAACCCAAGGCTTCCAGATAGGTACATTCCCTCTTCTTGCATGTTGGTGTTTGGTATTAACATTTTATTACCTTGAAAATAGTTCAGTTGTCAAAGACATTATATTCTTTTTCCTAATAGCTTGTTTTAACACTAATCAGATATTGTATTTTTCATTCTGTTTGTAATTGTTTTTCTAATGAATATGTAAATGAAAACTCAGATAAAACAGATGGCCATGGCCATTTTAAATTAAAAATTACAAGTATAAAAGATTTATATGGTAGCACTTTTAAGCCTCTTTTTGTACTTGAATAAATTTAATTATATATTGATATTAGCATAAGCTGGAACTAGACAGTAACTAAAGATACACAAAATATCTTATGTACTTTTCCAGCAAATTACTCTTTAATCAAACTAAAGTTTTTGGCTTTATTAATAAGCCTTCATCAGGTTTTTTGAAACGAGATTCAATTTGGAACAATATTTAAAATTCTGTTAATTTTATAACAATATTAAATATCGTTATAAATTAGGCTTATTAATAAATCCAAAAACTTTAGTTTGATTAAAGAGTAATTTGCTGGAAAAGTATGTAAGGTATTTTGTGTCTCTCTAGTTTAATTATATATAAGAACAATAATTCTTACGTTATTATACAACTAATATATACAATAGTTTTATTTTAGTTAATTTTAATAAAAATGATTTGTCTCACATTTAAGAAATTATAAAATGTAATAAAAACAAATCATTTTGTAATTCATGTTAGTGTTTTAAACGTTTTTTTATGAATTACAGTATAAGAAAAGTAGTGTATTCACTTACAGGTTCACCTCAGATAATGTGAAATTTCGGTTAATTGGGATACTACTGTATTCAGTTTTATATATAAAAAAGCACACCTTTTCATACATTTCCAGCACTTCTTTATAGTTCTAATGAAAGTTTTTGGCTTGATTTACAGGCGTTCTTCAGGTTTAGAAGTCATTCAAATTAGGAGTTATGCTGTATTCCAAAATGGAACAATTCAAAGTTTCTTTGAGGTTATTTAAATTTCATATGTTGTAATTTGAGATTTATAAATATTAAGCACATAGAGGTGATTAATAAAAAATTATTAATTGATTTGAGTACATTTAGATAAAAATGCTTGCCAAGCTTACGATATGCTGAGGCTTTCCATGTGGTTAATGCAAAGCTCTTGGCTTGCTGCTTTATATATGTTGATGGTTTCACTTATTCTTAATTTTTGCACATCAAATATTTTTATTACTAATTTTTCATCTTCCCAACATGGGGACAAAAATATTTAATGTGCAAAAATTAAGAATAAATGAAACCATCAACATATATAAAGCAGCAAGCCAAGAGCTTTACATTAACAACATGGAAAGCCTCAGCATATCGCAAGCTTGGCAAGCATTTTTATCTAAATTTACTCAAATCAATTAATAATTTTTTTATTAATCGCCTCTATGTGCTTAATATTTATTATGGGTTCTTTTATATTTTCAATAAATAATTTTATTTAAATTTATAAATCTCAAGTTACAACATATGAAATTTAAATAACCTCAAAGAAACTTTGAATTGTTCCATTTTGGAATACAGCATAACTCCTCCTAATTAGAATGGCTTCTAATCTGAAGAAGTGCTGGAAACATCTGAAAAGATGTGTCTTTTATATATAATTTATAATAATTCCAGCTTATGGTAGAAGATTTAGTTATTCAGTTTTATAATAATATTCATCAAACCATTCTATGTAAAATCAGTTTCACTACAACAGTACAAAGGATAGCAAAACTCATTTTACAAGGCATATTCTTATATAGACAATCTGTATAAGAACATACATTCCACATATTATAATGTCCATTTGGCTTAACCAGTTTTATCTGTTGATAGAAGTTCCTATAGTCTTGCTATTTCATATATAAAGATAAAAAATTTCAAAGATGCTAGTGAATCAATAAACCATATGCACTTGAAATTCTGTAGTATTAAAGTTTATTTGTTGTTGCATTGCATCAATAACTGAAAACTTTTGATCATGACAACATTTATCATATAGCCTCAGTACAAATTTTTTAATTACCAGTAATTTGAATTTTAGACTTACAAGTTAGTTAATGGTACTGTTATATGTATAAATGGGAATGTATTTTACTTGTGGAAATGTTGGCAAGCTATAACAACAAATTGTAGCTGTTTTTGTGATATAGGTAAACTAATCAATTATATATTGTAGCTTTGACATGTCAAAAAACTACACACAAATAAATTCTTCAAATTTGACACATCATCAATGATATATATATACATGACAACAATGTACAAACTTGAAAGTATTTTTATCTATATATTTTTAAGTTTGTTACTGTGGCTTTATCAGTTAAAATTTGTAAATCATGGTTACATATATATATGTGTATCCTCAATGTTGTGTCAAATTTCAAGAATTTATCACACATATTAATAAACTAGTAATATTAAATATTGAACTAAATTGCAGAAATCAACAGTTCTGAAATAAAATTGTTTGGAGCATGATAATATTATTTCTTATATCACATTACATACATTTGATTCATTTTTGGAAAAATTACTACTAAATTGGTTCTATTTGTAAAAGAGCCATGTAAAATAAATTATGGTAATATGAAGAAAGTCATATTTCTTGTAGTGTTTGATTTTTAGTTACTAGTATTTATTTTTAAAAATGATCAAGCACTTTATAAACTAACCTTAGCCTATATATCCTTTAATTTTCAGCTAAGTGTATTTTCATGAATATTGTATTGAACCAAATAATAGAAATACATTACTACATATTATTTAAATTTTAATTACAACAAAATTCTAATAATATTTTCTCAAAATTATCTGTCAAAAAAAATATACATATATTTTTGACAACTATTCATTGATTATATGTATAATCAATGAAAACTTTTTTGATGAAAGTTTATTTTACAGTCTGTATTTAATTCAGCTTTTTAATTTCTTACATAACTAGTTATATCTTATTATGTCAAATTTAATAAATAAAATATTAATAATATTTATATGTATTACAATATAAAATATCATTCATTGTTGTAATGTATTAAATATGCTAAACAATTATAATAATGTTTTAGTGACAAAATAATTTTATTGTTCAAAGTAGAAATATCGTCCAGTATATTGATTGCTCAATATTCTTATATTGTAAAAAATATTGATATAGTTTTTAAAGTTGGATCTACACTCAGATTGATGTATTTTGTTTTCAATTCTTACAAGAAAATTTAATTCTGCTGTATGTGATAAAATATAAGGCCTTAAAATATTGTGGAAAATATATCAAAGTAAATATGGAATACAAAAATATTGTTGTTTGATCTATTGTTGACAATCTGCTGTATTAAATTAATAAAAGAATGTCCTGTTTGTTGTACTTGGTCTTTGTCTTTAACATTTTTTAATTATCTTGTTTTATATTTATAACCTAATATTAATTAACTTAATCATATTCTGCTGTGTATTATAGATTAGAAGTGACTGGTTATATATTTTTTGATTTTGATTAATTAAATTATTGTTTTTAATCATTTAAGTTATCATTTATAAATAGTATTTATACAGTATATATAAATTTAGTTAGTTGTATAGTTGGTTATAATAAGTTCTGTGTGATAGTTTTCATCATATCCTAGTAGAAATCAATTGATATTATTTGACATATTCAAATGATCTGAAAAAGTATAAGTGGATATGAGATGATATGAATGAATTTGTCAATAAAGCATTTGAAATTATTTAAAAATGTTTCTAAAATCTGGTTTTAGAAAGATTTCAGATAACTTGATTAATTTTTATTATTTTATCACCTGTAGATATCGATTAGAACTATCTGGAATAAGTTGATGAATTAAAATCATTTCTAATTAATTAAAAACAACTAATATTATATATATTTATAGAAAACATAAATTTTACAAAATTATAAAATTTTATTTTAATTCATAGTCCAAAGTATTCTTTAAAACAATTTACATTAAATTACATCAATTGATAAGAAATGGTCATTTGTCATTTCTCACAAACTGGTATATTCATTTAAAACAATATATATTATAAAGTATCATTTGACAATATCTGAAATGATGATGGCTTCATTTAGTATTGATTAATGCCATTTCAATTATCTCAATTGATATTTCTACTAGAGATACATTTCTCATTTATAACATTCAGCTCTTTTCATTGAAATAATAATGAATATACAATAGGATACGTTAATAGATTATATAAATGTAAAAACTCATATTCATAGGTATGATATCATTCACAAGCCATGCATATGAAGAGTTTTGTGGTTTAACTCTTTCCATTTGGAAAGAATTTTTAAAAATATACAATATACTGTTTAATTGTAATAATTTATATTTTGTACCTGTTCAGTTTGACTAATTTACTGTATTATGTTACTATGTAACTATATTGTAAAAATTAATAAATTATATAATGAAAATTTCTTTAACAATATTCCAACCGATGCAAATAATCTTGAGATATTTTTGCTGTTATTCATGTTTTGAACAATTTGCTGTTTGAAATGTAATAGGAATCATCAGCCATTTCTTAAACAGTTAATATTAGGCTACTGTAATTGCAGTCAAAAGCCTTCATATCATACAGTGTTTTTAGTATAATATGAAACTATTTCACCATATCCTTTACATACGGCAAAATAGGACAATGCGACTGTGGTATTTAATTTACAGTATTACTCAAAATTTATTTTGCCACTAAATTACTTTTCCACAATATCATAGTATCATAACCATAAAAGAATAAAAAGCAGATAACTATAACTCTTTTTACAGCTCAGAATGTGTGATAACATTTCTCCTGACTTACTCTTGTTTGGAAAGTTTCCTGTAACAAATTCACATTTCTCTTTTGTCTTTTCTATATGTATCTTCAAAACAGAGTTTTGAAATGTTATCTTTGTGTAATTTACTTTCCTGGCTCCGTTATTTATAACAGAGGGAAAGTATGGCGATCGGGCAATAATTGATCCTCCAAGATTTATATATTTTTGGACTGGGGACCTCAAAATGTCGAAAACTGCAAAAAAAAAAAAAAAATTCGGGGATTTCCTGTATATATGGTTATTAGTGTGTGTAGGACACGATTTTGTTTATCCTCTGAAGTTTAACGACTCTTGCGCTATTTGTCGGAAATGTCTGAAATTATGCAGGGAGGTTTGTGTATTAAGGGAATTGTTGCTATTAAATTTTGGTGGTTAAAGGTCGACTGGGGGGTTAGGAGATAAAGGAGGTTGTGTGTATCTCCAGTAGGGTCGGACTTAATAACAAATTTTACATGTTATTAGCATTTACAATATCTATAAAACACATTCCTACCCTCAAAATTAAGCCATTTTGCCATTTTGTAGTAATTAAAAATATAATAGGTTTTTAATAATAAAATATCATAACAGATGGCGCCACACGCGCAGGTTTAAATATTGCCGGTTAAAGTTAAGCAACTCGTTGCTGGATTCTTTTTAATTATCATAATATATGGCGCATTGTTTTTCATTCGAATTTAAGTTAGGTATTATATATAATCTATACTATTTCAGTTGTTCAGAATTAAATGAGCCCATTATATAACGTCTTTAGAAATTGCATAGATGTTTAATTTGTGTAGAGCTTCTCCGCAATGAAAAGAAAATTCCCTTAATTTCTGAACTGAAAAACAACTATTGAATTAAAAATTTCTGCAGTAAAGAAAAACATTGTACTGAAGTCATATATATATAAAATCATAACATAATAAGATTTTTTATTTAAATTTTGCCCTCAAAACTTCGTCAAATTAAATAACTGTACTTATTAGAGCACATTTATTTTCTGTAAAACATAATAGCAAAAAAAAAAAAAATTTGCATGTTCATTAATATTTAACTTAAATTAATATGAATATTAACATTTTGAATCCTTAATTGGATCGAAAAATAGAGATGATTCCATTTAGATAACTGTAATTAACTATCTTTTATATTATATATATGTGCATAGATACAAGCGCTGGTATACTATGAACGTCATGAAACATCACCGACTTAAATAATATACAAGAGCGAAATAAATATTTTATATTAGCTTTAAGAATTATAAGTCTACATAACTTTCATTATTATTTTCTAAACATGTATAACAGGATTAACTTAAATATGCATTAATGCTTATTTAATGTAATATTTTAATTTTTATAAATAATGTGTTTAAAATAAATATGAAAAATGCACATCTGTATAATCTTTGAAGTAGATGTAAAGTTATTTCAGTTGCAAAATATTCGATTTTTTATCTTTTAGTATAAATAGATTACATTGATCATTCAAAACCATACATATTAAATTTATTTAATAAACTGTCAAAAATGAAATTTAAAGATAATCAAAAAATCAATTTTATACTAAATATAATCATCGCTCAATGCGCAATGTTTCGATAGAATTTAATTCAGTAGATCTTCGATTTAACAGACGAAAAAATTTCTACCCTAAAGGAAAAATTTACAGCCTGTTTTTTATTGACGGATAGAACACTAAAAAATGAGCCAATGAGTATAAATGCATAAATTACTCAATCTTACGATATAATAATAATTTATTCATACTCATATATTATAATAAGATAATTCATTTTGTTATTTCATTTTTATTTCGATACATTCTGAGCGTTGTAACTTGGTTATTAATATACAGTATGTTTTTAAAACACATTCGATTTAACGGACTTTCGTCAACAACGGACACCCCTTCCTCCCAATTACCATAGTAATTTAAATTGAGGTCATACTGTAGTTAAACATTTGTTTTCAATTCATTTTGACTATTTTTAAGTAGACCTTTAGTTAATATTGTTGGAGGTTAATTGAAAATGCTAAAATATTTCGATTTAGTTTTTGAATACTATTCATATTAACCTATTCTCATAGTAGGAAATGGTGTGATCGTATTGAGATGTACTGTACAGTACAGTACAGTACAGTACATTTAAAAGATTTATTTTGTATTTTTAAAGTTAACTCAATTTTATAATTTATTCAAGTATTCCTAAAATTTTTTTTTAAATAAAAATTTCCATATTAAGTTTGATTTTAAAATAATACAGTGTTTCTTCTAAATATAAATAAAATAAGGATGTACAGTACTGTATATTAATTTTTTTTTATCAAAATGATTTTGTAATATTGTTTATCGTTGTATCTTCTGGTTAATATGCTGTATATAATAATAAAAGTTTCCGTCGATTTCGGAAGCCAAAATTTTATATTAAAAATACAATAGAGTCACTTATTGTAATCACGGCTATTATCATCAATCATTTATCATCAGAATTTGACATATCCTAAAGTTTAAAACTTCGTTTATTGTAATCCGAATTTGTTATAGTTATTATCTTCAGGTAAATAGATATTTTTGAGCTATCAGCCTCAATGATCGTGGATTATCAGTCACATATTATCAGTTATAAACAGTTCTTTAAACTTTAATTATTTTAATTGTTATATTTTAGCAGTATGTCAGTTTAAATTGCTGGCAATTTCTTACTTCAATTACATGTTAACTGCTGTTCTGCAGAATCAACAGGCAAACAACATTGGCTAAATTACAGTTAATTAATAATAATTATTATTATAACTAATAAATATTCAAGCTGTACATTTTATAATTGTTTCAACGTGTTCTTTTAATTTAAGAATCGATAAAACTAGAATTTTCGCTAATTGTAGTCTTTTATTTATACAATCCACTTAATGTTATCGGAATGTTTATTGTAAGTGTAGGCGATTCCCAAAGTGATTCAGTAAGTGGATTCTCCGGTATATTGTTAAATATTTATCTATTACATTGTTATGGACGACATAATAATTTAGCGACTTTAATGCGAATAGTTTTTATGAAACGTTAATTAGTAAATGATAATTTGATTTTATTCTATTAGGGATCTGTAATATAATAGCAACGTCTGGATTATTTTTCTAAATATATTTTAAGCTTAATTTAATATACTAATATTTAAAACTACTGAATAATTTAACTAATTTAGTCCTGATAATTATAAGAATCGCGCATTGTTCTCACACAAGTCATTGATCAGAATTATAAAATTTAATCACCTGAAAGTTTAGACTTGAGATTTGAAAAATTGATACTTAGGAGGAATGCATTTACTATTCGTTGGCGTAAATAAGGTATGTCTACTAGAAAGGAATATGATGACGTCAAAAATCTGTTTTTTGAAAAATAGGAATGTTCAACTCTGAAAACTACGTTATTTATACGTTTCGAATTTAATTTAAAACTATTAATACCAAATGTAGCCCTAGACAAAACTGCTAACTAGATACTATATATCCAGTATTAATAGTTTCAAATCAAATTTGAAATAGATAAATAAAGCAGTTTCGAGTGTTCAATATTCGTATTAATATAATAAATAAATTATTTTCGTTATCAAATTAACTTACTGTATGCTATTCGGGTTTGTTAGATGAAATTAAATAGAAATACTACTACAACATTACTTCTTTTTTATTAGAGAAAAACATATATATATATATATATTTTTTATAATGTAAGTAATTATTTTGATAAGAAGCAAAATAAAAAATTTATATTTAATCGCGTTACTGCAGTTATAGCCACAAGTCTAAGCATTATCCTACATCCTTAAAATAATGATAACGTGATACCTACCTCAGTAAGTGGCCTCTTCGCATATAACGGACGTGTTTTTCGAATACAGTCTAACCTTCATATAAATTATATTCAAGACTATCAAATGATATCTTAGAGTAGTTCAGATACTTATATTTCATATTTATGTGGCTGATTTTTTAATTTTATTTCTTCAGTTTTATTTGTTTTCTTCGTCAGTCATTTCTTAAAAGGAACGTTTTTTTTAATACATAAAATAACCTCCAAACAACGGCCACCTCTGGACCTCGGTTGTTTTTTATGTTTCCGTCTGTGGCCGTTGTTCAGAGGTTTGACTGTATAACGTAGACAAAGTGTATTTATTTATTTTCGAAAATAGGTTTTTGGTGTTTCTCAAAAAAAAAAAAAAAAACAAATAAAAAACAAATGAAATTACGATCAATTTAAATTTATTATAAAGAAATGTATATATATAGGCCTATATTACATATTTATTTATTTATTTTTTAAATTAATAATTTTGACCACTTATACTATTCTTATGTACGAGTTCTTTTATTCTTATTTTTTAATTAGATCGCGTAGACATATCATTAAAAATTAAAATGTTATTCGAGTTTCATTAATTAGATTTATTTTAAAAAATGTTTTTCCACTTTATATCATAATTAAATATGTTATTTAATGTTATTTTGATATAATTTTGTAAAGTTATATACTAGATTTTATCGGTTCAGACTTACGTGATGACATAAAATCCCATCGGATAACAAAAGACATCTTAATCCAATCGGAAACTTGGAAAAGCTTTGAGTAAATCATGCCTTCGAGTAAATTTTCTACAATCGATGTAACATGTAACCTATCCGAGCTTATCATCTACATTAATTATAATATACAATAGAGAATTGATTAATTTTGTCACTTTTTTTTCTTTATACGGATTAATTTACATATTGAAAATAATAGTCTGTAATACATCAATTGAATTAAATTTACTTTATTTTTTAAACATTTATTTACCGAATTCATATTCGCTGAATTTAGTTATAGTGTATCTGGTATATAATGTAACTGTTTGAAATCAATAAAAGCCATCACTGAGATTAGTACGCGACGTTGGGAGAACGAAATCAGATCTTCGTAATTATTAAGATTTATTTTTTTTGATGATGATCATCTTTTTCTGACTTCATATATATTATATTTAAGACTATCAAATGATATCTTAGTTCAGATAGCTTATATTTCATATTTATGTGGCTGATTTTTTTAAATTTTATTTCATCAGTTTTATTTGTTTTCTTTATTTAAATCAGTTAAAAATATATATTGATCTATCTTTTAAGAGTTTGTTTATTTTAATAATAATAATGTAATGTGTGGTATCTGTATATTATATTGAATATTGAATAAAATATCTCGCAGAAAAGTTGGTATAGAAAAAATAAATAAAAAGGTAGAATAAGTAAATTAAACATTGGATGCAAATAAATAAAATAGAAAAAATAACATGTGTTACTGTCTAAAATAGAGTTTTATATAGTAGATATATTATAGAACTATATCGAAATTACAAAATTATACGAGATAATATGGTTAATAATTGTTTTTGATTATGATTATTGATCATGTACGAGAATTTTCGTGGGAGGATGATCATTTAATTATAAGAATCTGATGATTTCATCTCTTACAATAAGATATATAATAAAATAACAAGAGTTAAGAAAAATGTAATTGAATAATTATCGGGTTAAATTGTTTAACTAAGGAATTATTGGAATACAAAAATATTTATAATTTAGTTTGTCTAATGAACTTATTTAAAGACTTTAGGAATGAATTTTTTCGTACTAACCGAGGTTAATATCAACAATATCGATTATGTCTATCGCCATATCACAGTGAGTTTGACCCACTATATTCAGCTTTCTTAGATGAGGTATGGGAAATAAGCTCATTTTCGTTTGAAAGGTCTGGACTCGATTCAATACACTTGTTGAAAATTGTTATATTGCATAGTTATTAGCTGACAAATTTTAATTTTATTGGAATAATATCCTTAACATTTTATATTATTTTATGTAAATTCCAAATATTAAAATCAATATTGTATTCATTTTGATTATGATTAAAATAGAGCTGTTATGTTGAATACAATTTTTCAAGACTTTTTATAAACGAATAAATTGTCATTGTATATAAAGTGAAATTTATTCTGGTACTAATATTACATTATTTAATTTGATTTAAAAAGTATAAAACCGCGAAATTTTATATCAACATTCTTTAGTAAAAAAAGCATTCTCGAGTAATTAAAACATTTTGTTATTACATATTTTAAAAATAGTAATTATTTTTTATAATGTAAAACTTTAGGTTATAGTATATACAACTATTTTTGTAATTATAATGTTTTAAAGTAGTTGCTATAGAGATGATATTCATCTTATAAACAAAAAAAAATCTAAGTTTTACATTTTATATTCATAATTAATTTATTAATAACATTTTAATAAAATTAAAAAAAATACTAAACATTTTCTTCAAACAGAATAAACATTAAAATATGCATGAGAGAAATTCAGCAGTTATGAAAGGCACTTTCCAAATGCGAATCGATTTGTTTTAGCAAATTAATAGCGAAATTTCATTAGAATATTTCTTCCGTTAAATTTTTTCGGTACACCTGGTCTCATTATTTCTGTTACGTAAAACCTGGATTCTTCGTCTTAATGATGGAAATTAATAATTCTAAAAATAAAAACGTAATGGATACAGATTATTCGTACACCTTGCAGAAAATTCTGTCGAATAAACGACTATTTATTCATTTACTGTTTGCTGCAAAACTACAGTATGCAGCTGTTGTTAAACTTAAATTTATTGTTCTTACATTTCTTTTTTTCTTTTTCTGCGAGGAAAGATTGATCCTTTGTTTTTTTTTTCTTTTTAAGTAGGTCTAAATGTAAGTGCATTTTGCTGGAATTTGTTTGAAAATCTAGAACAGTTCAGTTCGTTCGTTCGAATTTCAAAAACGTCTACAGTATATTACATTAACTATAATTAGATTTTGTTTTCTATTATAAAAATTGAAAAGATTTAAACATATAATTTAATGGCCAAATTAAATTGAACGATAATATTTTTAAGATCGAATTGCATGATTTATATCTACTTGTTAATATTTGCTTTTTATTAAAAGTCCATATTCAATATCCTTGTTATTTTTCTTGGCATTTAGCTTTGTTGGAAATTTAAATTTATTATTGTTAAATTCAGTCGGATGTGAAAATTCTGTGAGAACAATCCACAACAGATAGTTTTTAAAGAAAATCTTATCTGTTGTGGATTGTTCTCACAGAATTTTCACATCCGACTGAATTTAACAATAATAAATTTAAATTTCCAACAAAGTTAAATGCCAAGAAAAATAACAAGGATATTGAATATATTACTGTAATGTAAAGACATTTTTTAACTTTATTAGATCGGCTACTCTTTTATTGTAATATAATATAACAAAAATATTTTCAATGCAAATTGGTTTCGTTGCATTAAATGCATAAGAAAGAAACCTTATTTTTGCGTAAATTTGTAATTATGCTAATATTAAATTGCATGTATTTGAATATTTTTACATAGAAAAACAATTTTTCTTCATTCAGTCTCTTAATTGAAATGAACACACAATATAACTGTTTATCATTTTCGCATATTTAAATGCATCTTTAGAACTTGTTAATATTTCTTGTATAAAAGAATTGATATAAAGTATGTACACAAAAGAATCTTTAAGTATTAAAGTGTATGAAAAGTAAACGAGGTAAATGAGATTAAGGAATATTATGTAAACATCTAAAGAAAAGATACTTCTAATTTACATGTTTCAACGAATTGAGATATAAATTACGGAAACAATAATAATAAAGTTCTCTTTAGCGTAGATTTTTTTTTCCTTCAGAAATTACAACGGCATTTAGAAATTCCTATGTCGTTCCATGCATTCTTTAACATAGAATTAGTTGTGGTAAGAATCTAAGTGTGGAATATTCAGACAAATCTCTCTAAATAGTTGTCTCACGCGTTTAGTGATGGCGTTATTTTGAAAAATATTTTTGTTTTGTACACTTCTCGTAGCACAATTATCACTTTGTGGGATTGAATATTTTTAAGAACCATATTTAATTGTTTATGATTATTATTTAATTATATTAAAACGTTATGGGTAACTCGTTTATCTTTGTTAGCTTTATATTTGAACGGATTAATTAAGTTTACGAATTTCAAAAGAAACTCAATAAAAACACAAATATATAAATACTTTTACTGATTTATTTATTTATTTATTTATAGGAACTTGAACAAATATATAATCAGTAAAAACAAGTTTAAAATGTGTGGAATATCAAGCAAAATGTTTATCCTTACTTCAATTTAATTAAGGAGAGAGATTTATATTATGTTTTTCATATAGATCTGTTATACAGGGATTATATAATTTATTTTAACAAAACATTTACCAGAACTGATTATTATAAAAGAGATATTTATAAAATTTTATGAACAGTTTCAAGTCGACCTGACCATGTTAAGTGTAGAGCTTTGTATTTAAGTTATATATATAGCCTATATAGCAGAAACTTAATTATCCTTAATGTACTGCATCAGCTACTTTAAATTTTCTTCAATAACTGTCAATTTTTCAAAATCCTTGTTGCACAATATTCTTAGCACATAATGAATTTTTTAACGTCACTTGCTTTTAGATAAAAGATTATTTTTTGTTTCAAAACTTCTAAATAGAAAGCACTTATCGAACATTAATAATTAAATTCTTCTGACGTTAATTTATCCTTAATTTCGTCGTAATTTTAAAAAAAAATTTCTCGATATTTTATAAGTTTTTAAATTTAAGTACAGTACTTCGTTAAAATTACTAAAATTCCGTTGGAGTATCTTAATAATCTTATTTTATTAAAAATATTATTTTCTAATGAAAGTTATTACTGTTATTATTATTATTATTATTATTCAGAAACAAACTGCTTATTTTTATACGCGTATAATTTTTATTTTTATATAAGTTTAAATTTTTTACTTAGCCTTTACTTAGTTCCTTTACTTAGGCCTATTATTAATTGAAAATTCTAAATATTAATAGTTTGTTTCTTACGTATAACAAATTTTATCTCTCTTTAATACATTAAAAGAAAATTTTTAATTAAATTTTATTTAATTATAATTTAAAAAACATGATTGAAATTGCAGCAATAGATAATAAAAATTAAAAGCATTCTATATCGAAAATGTTGATGATCGGATTTAATGGATTTATATGAAAATTATTCAATTAACTTTTTTTTTTTTTAATTTTGAATAATAATCAATTCAGATAAGTGAAAATATTTCTATATGCAAAAAGTTGCAACCAGAAGCTAATTTATAACTAGAAATGAAATTTTCTAAGTTTAATATCTAAAATTTTTTTAATATTTCGAAAATAAATTCGTTTGCTGTTAGAATGAGAAATCGAACAGAAAAGACAGGTGGTAATGCTATTAAAAATTAATTACATTCCTTACTTGTGTAATTTTATTTTTGTCATTAACTGTAAAATTCGTAAACTTCCATTTTTTAAATTTTATTTCATAAAATGTCTCCAAATTAAACATGTATTTCCTCATTTTTTAACTGTAAAAATCAATTCCCTGTAGACTTAAGATTGTTTATGAAAAATATTTATAGAAAATGTAGATCGAACTGTAGCATTTTACTGTGGCCCTCGAACAAGATAGATTAGGCTAAATAAAAACAAAGTATGTGCTCGAAATGCAAAGTATGGCATGAAATTCTTTGGGTTATTACATTTTTCAAGATTCGATATATTATCCATAAGCAAAAAACCTTGAAAATTCGATTCTTTTTGTTACAATCTATATATATAATCTAGACGAGTTGATGATGATAATAATAATAATCATAATACTGTAATAATAATAATCATCATCATCAGCGCAGAGCCCAAACGGTTAGGAGTTGAAAGTTGAAATTTGGTACATAGTTAGGGTACGTCACGAGAACGCCCAGTAAGAAAGGATTTTTCGAAATTCCTTCCCACGGGGGGAGGAACAGGATTAAGGCTTAACACTTCCATTGTTGATGGAAGTGTTAAGTGACAATGGAAGTGTTACGTAACAATGAAAGTGTCAACAATGGAAGTGCTACGTAACAAAGGAAGTGTTAAAAGAAAGCGACGTGCAAGACGCAGATGCAGTTTTTTTTCATTTTTGCGGGTAATAGAACATATTTTTAGACCCATCTAAAAATTCTTAATTAGTGTGGAAAAGGGGGAACCCAATTCTTGCATTCTGTAAAAAGGGTAAGGTTGACTATAACGTAATAATCTTAATCTTCGCTATCGTTACTTTTGCCCGAGCAACGCCGGGCCTATCTGCTAGTTTCTCAATAATTTTTGGTAGATTGTTGGTAGTTTTTATGAGATGTTTTAGGAATAACATATTCAAAGATAGATATGGAGATTTTCATTATATATATATATATATATAATGAAAAATCTCTGTGTTTTATATAGTTATATTAGATAACGATTCTATGTTTATTCATTTTTAAAACATCGAAATGAAAAAAAATATATATATTTTATTAGATATAATTAGGATATATCGGGTATATAGTTGATCCACGAGATAGCTTTATATCTTGTCTCTAGTTTTATAATGTTAAATATACCTTTAATTATATACATTTACAGTTTGCCTTACAAGGATTAGACATCCTCCCATTTCCGTTAAGATTACTGTTTTGAGTTAAACATTAGAATTCTATTCATAAAATTGTTTTCGGTAAATTAATTTTGAAATGAATCTTACTGAAATGTTTCTATTAAACAGTCAATTAAACATCTCTGTTCTAAATTAAATCAATAGCACCTTTCTTGTCTACTTACAAGAATAACAATTATAATCGGTAGTCGCGTGAGCCTCCGACCCTACTTCCCTCACCTGGCGTCTCGCAGACTCCATTTTTTATCCTAAAATTGTAAATTTTTTGGCTTCGCTTCAAAAATCATTATTACATCCTTGTTTTCTTTATTTTCTCTACTTTTAAACAGTGTAAAATATTTTTATATTGACACAAATGCTTTATTTGCGTCGAATTTAATGTAATTTGATACGAAAAATGCAAAAAATAAACACATCAAATTTCAACTCGCTGTAATTTACCTCATGTTTCACCGATTGCCATCGGGTTTGTTTGTTAATGGGGAAGAAATATGACTTATTCAAGTGAAGTCAGTAGAAATCTCGTACTACTGCAAGAAAATTTGTCAATAGACCCTGCGTTACCCCCTACCGCGAAAGTCAATAAACGTTAATTGTTTTATGACTATTATCAAATGCTTCTTTCTGAGTTGTAAATCGACTAATAGACAAAGTTTTTATTTCGTTTTACTCATAAGAATGTTGTTTTTAAGATTTAACAGATCTTTATATATTAATTTTATTATTAATTTTTAATGTGATATAGTCGTGTGTTAGGCTTAACACGATCACCTAATATAAAAATTGGCATCGCTTAAAATATTATAGAAACCATCAAGATTCTTTGCTGATAGTTTAGATATAAATGTTTTCTGTGTATGAAATGAAGCAATCAAAAAAATAATGGGTGGACCATAAAAAATTCGGTAATTTACGACATGATGTCGAATGCGTAAATTCGTTTATTTATAACTGAAAATACTCTCGAAATTTCATCAAAAAAATGCATTTGCGACAATACCTAAATGAAATTGTTACGTAAGAAACAAAAATTGTACAATTAGCGCAATTTGTATTAGCGAAATTAATTTTGATATTTTTTTGTCGCTGTTATTTCTCGCTGTTATTCTGTCGCTGTTAATTTTGTTATTCATATGTATCTGTTTATGTCGTATTGATAAAAGCTTCTAATTAGAACTTTAGAAAAATAATCTCAGAATGAAAATTGAAAAATTCAGGAAAAAAAAATAAATAAATAAATACATTCAAATTGATCGTTGCTAAATCTTCAGACAGAGATTATTGTTTTTTGTTGCGAATAGTATTTGTACAATCTAGAACGCCAGTAATATGCTGTAAAACATACGATATCTTTTATACAATTTGAACAAAACTGAATCGAATGGAATTAAATCCATTTATAAATATGTAATAAGTCTATAGGTTACAGATACTTGAAAATTTAATAAAGAGAGAAGAATTTGAGTGTGTAAATAAACTTGGTACGTAGCATCAGTTTACTGAGAACTGAGAAGAATGGTTTAGATTTTAATTTCTCTTACGAGGTACCAACACAATAGCAGTTTAGGTCTATATGTTTTACTTCGGTTTCATTCAACCGACTGAGAATGAGTGCCTAGCTCCAAGTGTCCTTGAAAATGCCAGAAAGTCCGGATCAGAATCGAATTCGGATTCCTAAAACTGCAATTTGATGACACGTTTACAAAAGGAAATTTTAAAACTAAAATATTGTAAACTGGAAATAAAATTAAAATGTGTGTAAAATAATCATTTAAAGCATTTGATGTAATTGTATTTTTAATATTAATTAAATAAATGCTTTTAAGTGAAAGCTGTCGATTATCTTCCGTTTCAAAATATATTTACAGTATAAATAAATACATATACCGGTAAATAACATATATAATTTAGGCTTATATAAATAATTTAATCGTAAATGTATAGCAAACGGGGAAAAGATAGATATGTCAGATAATGGTTATATTTAAAATCAGTTGAAAGCAAATTTCAATACATTTCTGTAATAAATAGATATTTAGTTAACTACAGAATAGTTGTTGAATTTAGATAAACTTTTGATCTAATAAAGTACACAATGATTAAGTTGATAAGTATAATATTTAGATTGAAACGCTACCTACACAAATATTGATACTTTACTATAAGTCTATACATTTTATCTCAGAGAGGGAGTGAAGGAAAGGTGATGAATAATCACTCATCTCAAATGCTTTTGAATCAATAGCAAAACTATCAAATACTGTATGTATTACTATCAATAAATATAGTTATACCTTTAAAAATGTTAAAAATAGAGTGCTAAAAATTTTATATATATTTTATTGTTTAAAAAAAGAGTTACAATAAATCTATTAATTTAACTTTTTAAGTCATCAAAAATGGAAATTTATTTGTATTTTCAAGAGGAATATTTATGAAAATGTTCCACGGTTATATATTTATACTTTTAATTAAAGAATTTTACGTGACAGATTTATTTTCTTTAAACGATTAATCATGGAAATAATTTTTCAATGTAATAATCAGCATCTACTAACTCAAAAATTTAGAGTTTGAGCTAAAATTTAATACTAGAACAGAAATTTTTATACGAATCTCAGAATAGATATTTATATAAAATTTTCTTAATACTGTGGTGTATCGTTATTGACCGTAGTGTCAAGCTTTGTAGATGTTAAATTTTTAAAAATATTACTGTTTGCATTCGTTTCGTCAATCGATACAATTTCTCAGAAAGAACATGTTACTTTTAAGATGTAATGTATTAAAAACATTATCAAAGGATAATAATCTAAAATTATAAAATACGCTACTGTATAATAATAAAATTACAGAAACACAATTTGTAAAATAGATTAAATGTGTCCGAGAAAAGTGAAGTATACAAACAAAAAATTGAATAGAAAAATGAAATTCGACAAAAACGTTATAAAAATGCTATCTTGTAATGATACGTTCAATAAAATATACTTCCATTTCTTCACTCTAAAATTCATGAATTTTATTTAAATGTATTTTATGTTAGAAGTTTATATAGAAATATTTCTCGAGCAGAGAAATTCCATAAAGATAGAAATTTCGCTTTTAGTTATTTTACAAGAATTGTTAATTTATTTGAAATTTGTCGTCGTAAAATATTGAATTCTCACTTAATTGAAACGATTGATTTAATTTAAAAATTAAACTCTTAATAAATAGAAAACATTTCCTTACATAATTTTACAAAAATATATATATATATATAATCAATGACTGATCGAATCGACTGGTCGATCACTTGCTCAGATAAAAATAAGCCTAGCTACTAGATGCATTTTAATGAAAACCAATGTTAATTAAGAATTACATGGTAAAGATCATTTTAAAATAATGTTTTATTTAAAAATGATCTCGTTAACATTTTTAATGATAATTTCTATGGCTACCTGTTGTTAATCTGGTATCTGCGTAAATTGACTTTCTATAAATCAAATCTTGTCTTCTTTTTTTATCAAGTTTCTCGAATTTGCATAAGTTTATAAAAATTAAACTATTTAAATTACAGAATTTTTAATATAATTTATAACTTTTTACGAATAAGTAGTTAACATACTGTACATCAAGAGTATTTCTCTCTCGCTTTTAAAATGTCTGTATTTTAAATTTAGTTTCGTTATATTAATAAGTTTTCCATTAATATAACGGTGACACACAAAAAATAATTCACATTTCTAATCGAGCAATTTTACGTGTAAATGAACACCCAACACACGAACGTAGCACATCCAAATGGTCATTATTTTTTTTTTTTTTAAGTTTGTCTGAAACATAATTAATAGATTAGATCTCTAATTGTGTTTGACAGTCTTGCAATAAATAAAAATATGACTCTACTATATTTCTTTTTATTTTTCTTTTCCCCTGATTGGTAAAGCTAAATCCGGAGATTTCGAGTTATGAAATGCCTGCAGAAAATAACGATCCGTCCAGGAAATTTTCTTTAGAACACTATTCTTCGTTGAACTGGTATTTCGTGTCATCTAACTCATAAAGTTTGGTATGTCAAATTACATGACTAAGATAGAAATATCCAGTGGTATTATATAGATTATAATTCTACCGTGATTGTGGAATAAGACACAACACAATACTACTTGAAGTATTTAATATTTGTGTGTGTTGTGCTGATATTTAGTTTAAAAGTGATAATATATAAGTGAATTTTAATTTAGTTTTCCGCTGTTTTTCTCTGATGATTATTAGATAGATTGAAAACAATATTGCAAGATAGTGTTAAAGTTGCTAAATGTAAGCTAGATAAAGCATTTTTGTACTGTGTGGATTTGTAATAATAAAACATTATTTTAAAAGCAGTTAATAGAATTTCTGCGAATAAGTTTTTTATTTGCTATTAAAATTTTTTCATTGACAAGTGATTATTGACAAATAAGATAACTGTGAAGATAGCTGCAATATTTAATTAAAATTTATTTATTATTATATAATCAAAACGAGCTTTTGTAAATATAAAACGTAGTGTAGTTTTGTGATATAATAATGTATTTCATTTTAAAAATATTGTAATAATTTATTTCAATTATAGTATTATGTTATGGAGATACAACAGAATAAATCATGAATGACAAAAATTAATATTTTCACTTGGAAATTATTTATAATTCAGATCATCTGTAAAATCTCAAAAAATTTAGATGCCAAAAGAGCAGTAACGGTGATAACATAATTAATATTTGATTAATATTACTTATTCAATTAAAATGGATAATAATTATGTAGATTATTATTAATACAGCATAGTTTTAAAAGGTAATTTAACCAGATATTTTCTCGTTATATTTCAACTATAAACTATTATTTATAGTTTTAAAGTAAGTTAAACGTCACGATTATGTAACTTAAATATTTTTAACAAATTAATTTTTTTCAGTTGTAAACTTACTTCTCCATCTAATCAATACGAAAAGAAATTAGATTCAAAAATAACGCATTAATTCTACGTAATGGCATGCGGGAAAGTTTACATCTGCTTAGAAGATGTCTCATAAGCTAATAACTTTTACTAATATTTCATTAATTATTGTTTGCATAGATTATTTTATGCTAACGTTAATACACGTTTCGTTTAGCTCTTTAAATATAATAATAATAGAATAAGTGTTTGAGAATATTATGGAAGCAAACAGATTAATGACAAAAACAAAAGTGCTCATTAATTCATGAAGCAATTTCCTAAATAATCAATTCTGGGTTTGTAACAACGTTAGGAAATGTATTCAATGAACATTTTGTACTAAATACACTATTTATAATTTTTTTAAGCAGTTCGATTAGGCGTTTTGTCTTTAGTTATTTGCGCTGCAGATTTATAATATAATCTTATATAGAATTTTAGGTTTACAATTTTTTTAGTTACGAAAAATTTTTAAGATGTGAAGTATAGTTAATACCATATAATGTTCTGTTATATTCAGGATATCTCAAATAAGTTGATCCTATTTAGTACCTTTCTTGTTATTAGCAAGGTTGAGGCCGAAGTTTTCAACGCGAAAACGTGTACGTCGGACGTTCGGCGTCGCTTTCCTGTAAGCCTAAAAGTTTGACAATGGCGCTTGGAACGTCGATCATGATTTCACTGACTTTCCAAACGCCATTGCCAAACTTCTATGCTTACAGGAAAGCGGCGCCGAACGTCCGACGTATACGTTTTCGCGCTGAAAACTTCGGCCTCAACCTCGTTATTGATTTAGAACATTAAACTTCGTGGCATATTTTTATCTGAATTTTTAGAATATCAATTCAACATCATGATAATGTTTACTATTTTTAAAACTATTTTTCCATATTTAAAAAAAATTCTAAGACAATGTACTGTATCTATCTAATCTATAGAATACCAAATAAATATAAAACATATCCGAAAAAATATGTTTAGAAATAAAAAAATTACCTACTATTCAATTTAGTAAAGCCCAATTATACAAATATATTCAATAAGCATATTCTATATCAACCTTTTTCAAACTCAAGTCTGCCGAATCCTCGGGTCTCAGACTAGTTCCAGAGTTATCTCCTTTAAGAAAATACCCTAACAGCATTACAGTGGTTTGCATTATAGAACATTACTTCTTTGCGATACAACTATGTATAAAAGTCTAAAATCTTGTAAACAATATTCAATCCCTACCACCAGTTCATGTTTATACTCTATTAAGGCGTATTTCAATTATTTATGCACTCAGCTAATGGAAAGGAACTGCAGAGTGATAGAGCCCAGAGTGCAGTACATTAGGTAAGTGCTGACCTATTTTGGTCCTGTAAATTATTTAATGCACTGTTTCAAGTACTTCCTAATACAATATTTTTGTTACTCCCCGTGACAATTGCAACTATTGTTTTATTAGTCTGTTAAATTGTTTTATTAGTCTGTTTTTAAAATTTATCTCTCTATAGACTTAAACAATTTCAAAAATAAAATATCAAAAATATTATTATTTATTACTTTCTGTTTAAAATTGTGTAGATGATATTATTCAGATTCAGTAATACTTTGGCCAAATATAACGTGAGTTTCGGGTCCAAAATGTCATCATCCCACGTTACAAGTGAGTCTGCTTTGTGTCAAATGGCGATACAGAAGATTATTTTTTGAGATGCGTATAAAAATTATTAAGTTCAAAACAAAATCGAAAGTACTAAAGATACAAAATCAAATTAGTTTGATTGAAGTGTAGCATAAATTTTGCGTGCGAAAAGCGTGAAGTCAAGTTGGGATTCAACTTGTTACTGTGTTATATCGAGTCATGCGTGCGCATGTCAGGCCGGCGCAAGAGTATCTGACGCCCTTCGGCAAAAAAAATTTACACACACCTATATATTGTCTAAGTATGTATGTATATTATCACATATATGCAATACCCACAAAAGCATACGCATACACACCCACACGTGAATATCTATAAAAATAATATTTTAAATATCTTTAATTAACACTAACGATCCGACTTTTCTTTGCTTATGAGTAAGGCTGGTGCGTCTAGGCGATCGCCCTGGTTCTCCTAATGGTAAAACCGGCCATGTGTGCAGTGGCGCACCCAGAGGGGGCCAAGGGACTCTGCCAACCTGCAAAAGAAAAGGAAAAAAAAAAAAAACTAGAAAATTTTCCAAAAGTCTTTTCCTAATTAAAATATATGTCTGTATTTGTATCGTGCAGTGTCTTCTGCTATACTACTAATGAATTAGTGGCCACATAAAGTGGACATTTTATTGAATTTATATTAAAATTTCTTATCTGTTCAACTCTGCTCACCCCAAGATTAAGTCCTGAGTGTGCCACTGTGTATACATTTACATGTATACAATGTATATTTTAAAGGGTTTCGCAAATATATAAAGGTCTATATATACTTATTTTAAATGATCTATAGATTTCAATCGTTTCAGAACAGCTGTTCTATATAGGCTAATTGCTATGTATAGTACTGTACATAGAAGCAGACTATAGAACAGATATCGATCAATTTAGTATTTGCTTGAACATTGTCATAGAGTATGTTTCAAATATTTTCAACTGATTTTTCACAAATTTTTATATTGCATTATATAGTATTTTTATTTATTATGCATGCTAATTATTCTGGTTATTTATTTATTTTTTTTAAAATAAATATGAAGTCATTTACTTGTATATAAAAGAATACTTTATTGTAATAATGCAATTTTTTTCTATATATTGTAATTACTTGTTTTATTAAAATTTATAATATTTGAAAAGTATAATTTAGCAGATGAAACAAATTAATACAGATTTTCAATAGAAACACTTTGAAGTATCATTTTAAATCATAATTTTTTAAAATAGCATATTAATTTATAGTCTTCTCATTATAACTGTAATCATTGTTAAAGAGAATAAGAAGGCAATTAGTAGTAAGTTTATCAAAATATAGCTTTCATAAGTAAGTTAATTTAAGTTAAAGCCTAAAATTTTAAATTATATGTAAAAGAATCATTATTATGCATTGTTTAATTAATTACATAATATATTTGATTTCCAATTATGCATAAAAAAAATAGCAATAGTAGTAAAAATTCATTTGAATTTTTTTCAGCTTGACTATATATTAAAGTATAAAAATTAAATATATTTTTGTTTTTTTTAATTTTTAATTAATTGATTATGTTTATTTTAAACCAGTTTTTGTTTTAAGGTTATAAATTAACATGTAAAGAAAGAATTTTAGAAAATTCAATTTATGTCTTCATTTGGAAGATCAGCATTTGCATCTCTCTTGTCATGTCATTTCATTTCACTTGGCAATGATAATCTAGAGATGTCCTTTAATTTTACACGGATATAAACATTAGTGCACACAATTAGAATATGTTTTGAATAATTAAAAAAAAAACTGCAATGAAAACAAACAAGATGAAATTAAAAAAATGAAAAAATTAAAGATAAAACAAAGGAAAATATAAATATATGATGTAAAAATTTAATTGGATGCAAATAAATCATGTCAAATTTCTTACAATTTTAGATGTTTTTCATTGTAATAAATAATGTAGAAGATATAATTTTTAATATTGTCTTTTTGCAAAATAATTTTTCAGACAGATACATTAGAAAAATTTAATATTGTTTTAGTCTTAGAAGAATACAAAAGAATTTTAAAATATCAACATTTTTAATAAAGCAAATTATATTATTGTATGATAAAAAAGAAAACAGTTCAACATTTGTTTTCTTCTAATAGCATACAACATTAAGTTGAATTATTTATATAGAATAGAAGAGCAGATAAAGGTTGTAATGTACTGCTTACAAAAACAGATTTCAATCTTTATTGTTTCTAGTAAATCAATTTTTTTTTTGTAGACACTGAAATAATTCATGATAAAATGATATCATCTCTCTTGTTATACAAAATAATTTCAAAAAATATTTTTTTACAAAGTAAGAACAATATATAATATGAACTGAACTGAATAATATAAAATAAAAATAGTTCATATAGGAATTTTTTTAATTTTATAAATTTAGAAAAACACAGATTTAATAATTATATTAAATATATGAATAAATAAACACTACACAATAATTACAAAAAAATGAAATAAGTATTATAAATAATTCAAAATAAGTCTTAAACTGGATATCATTATATGAAATGATTAAACATTTACTACCACAAATTTTTTACCTTTTTCTTTAAATATTCTATTAGAATTTTTTTCAGAAATTTATTATTTTGAGTTGATTTTACATGTTAAATATATATTTATATTTAACATGTATATTATATTATATTATAAATTATAATTTTTACATATTTTAAAAAAAGCTAAAAATATTTGTTAAGTTAAAAATTTGTGCTGCTGGTTAATAAAGATTTCTATTATTAGTATTATGGGAAAATTATACACATTCTTGTTAGGAATTATTAAAATGAATTGATATGAAAATTAAATAAAGAATGTTTTACATACTAGACTTTTAGTTCTTAAATAAGCTTAAAACAATCATTGAATATATTGAAAGGTTAAAATAACTTTGCACAAAACTTGACTTATTTATGTTTGACTCAGTAAAGGAGACTGTTTAAAACATTTTGTTCTCCAATAAAGCAGGAACTGGCATGATTATTACCTATATTTTGCATTACTGTTTTCAAGTAAAATTTAATCTTTTGCTTTGTTTTTGTATTATTACAATTATAGTATAATATAATATTGAATTTCAATAAAAAATTAAGCAAAACTAACAGAGTTTAATCAAAAATTGAATGTTTGAAACAAAGATAGACCAACCTGTATGAAACATCTTATATAAATAAATGAAGAATCAAAAATAATTTTGTCTTTCTTATTATCAATCACCATTCAATTAAATTAACTTAACAACAAATAAAAGAACAAATTTATATTTTAATGCAATTAAGACAAACTTTATAAACCTGTATTGTCTATATTTTGGTTTTGCAAAAAATTTATATATAAAATTTTATAATTTTTTCTAGATAAATATTGCTTGTTGTTTTACTTTCCTGATTTTAATAATGATAAATAGTTTGTTAAAACTAAGGAAATCACCTATTTACATGTGCCAGATTAATGAAATTTTCTTCTGTAAGTGCTACCTATTAATTTTTAATAAAAAAAATTATTTTGGTATTGAATAATAGCCATTCATTCTAAAGAATATGAGAAGCACATAAATAATCATAAAGAAAATATTCATAACTTTAAACATGAATAAAATGATTTTAGCTAAGGGCTGTGGAGTCGGAGTCGGAAAAAATGTGTTGCCTTTGACTCCGACTCCTGCATTTTAAATTTACTTTAACTTCTTTTATTTTTAAATTCATTTATTTTTGAATACAATTTATTTATTTGATACATTCATTTATTTTAAATAGAAAATGCAACAATTTAATTTATTAAACATGTTTTAGTAGTTTTCTTTGTAGTATTTATGTTTTGTAGTTAAATTATTTTGACCCAATTGAACTTGAATATTTTTGATTCATTCCTTTATTTTAATATAATATAATTTTTGATTCATTCCTTTATTATCCCTGCTCTCAATAACTACTATATTTTTCTGAATGAGCCAGACTAATTAATTGATCAGAGTACATATTTTTCTTTTTTAAACAAGAGGCTGAAGTAGCTAGATTGCACGCTTTTTAGTTGAACTAACTTTTCTGGAAAGGTGAAATTGAAGTGTAAAAGCTGTAAAGATATGTAGATGTAGAATTTTATCACCCCCTTTCTCCTCTTATTAAATATTTGTTAAAAATTAATTTTTTTCTACAAATAAATATTAATGTAAGTTAAATATTAAAAATACTAACTATAAAAGTATTTGGGGAAATTCCCCAGGCTCCTTTCAGAGTTCAGAGTAGGTTACTCCTCTATGAGTGCCTATGCCCCCCATAAAATGACTTGCTATTTAATTTTGCTGGAGTCAGAGTCTGCTTACTAAAATTATCAGGAGTCATAGTCGAGTGTTTTTTACAGACTCCACAGCCCTGGTTTTGACCTTACCCATAATTATAGTATATAAATGATATTTATATTTTTTAAAATAAATTTTAAAACAGGTAAAAACTTAACATTATGTAGCATTATGAAAATTTTTTTACATCTATATTTATTATTGTAACATAAATTTTCCAAAATTTAAATTAATAATGTAACTCCTATAACAATATCAAAGTAGATTGGATGAATTTAAGAAATTGAATTAAATAAAATTAAATATTTGATGATTTTAAAATATATTCTTAACTGAAAATAAAACTTAAAAATTTGTCATAAAAAGATTAGACAGAAAGATATAGCCTTAAATTATTTAGAATATTTGAAAAAGTGAACTTATTATTATAAATTTTATTAAATTTTACTGACGTGATAATAGTTTTTAATTATTGTTTTTATAAGTCATTACATTTTAATTTCAGAATGCAAGAAATGTATTAACATTTATTTTTTCATTCAACTTTTAATAAGAAATAATTTAAATTGTTAAATTGTAATTTAAAATCATAAATGCAATTGGCCAACTAAAATAATACATATATATATATATAATAATAATAATAATAATAATAAAATTTAAAAAAATTAAGTTGAAACTGTAATCATGCTTAGACAGTGCAAAATATAACATTTCATCTAGTATTTCATAATTTAATAAGCTTATTTCTAGGAGTCAAGGATTTGACAAACTAAATACTTTTGAGAGGCAATCAATCCGTCTTCAAAGATGCTTAACTGTTTTGAAAAATTCAGATTTTAATTTTGAAGAATCGTATTTTCAAACTAATATATAAATTAACTATTAAAAAAAACTGGACTTTTCAAAATAGTTCTGAAGATGATAATCGTGCTCCCTAAAACTACTTAGTTTATTTAATTCTTAGCTCTTCTGATTAAGTCTAGTAAAAGTATTTAATCTTAAAAATTATTTCTTACATCATTAATAATTCAGCTAATGATTTATTGTTTTTAAATTTCTAAGTTTAATCATAAATTAGAAAGTTATATCAAAATTATTAAAAAGATATTACCTAATATTGACTTATATTTATGTAGAATATATGGTTAGTGACTAATGAAAATAAAGTAACCACAGAATAACTGAATTGGAATTAGCTTTCTATGTAAAGATCAAATTCTTAAGATCAGAGGAATTTTGTATTCTAATAAAAAGTATATTAATAAGAATTAAGTTTATCGAAATAAAAATTAAATAAATGATATGTCTTAATTTCATAATTTTTAAATGTATATACACATTTCATTAGACCACTCAAACCTTTGATTAATAAATAATTTTGCTAGTAGACATTTTTGACTGTCTAAGCAGCTATTTTCAGGATACAGCTGCAAAAAAGATTCTTTTTCATTTGTATCCTGCTTAGACAGTGCAAAACATTACCACCAAAATTGTTTATTAATTGAAAAGATTATCAAGAGTGGTTTAATAAAATATCAAACACCAGTTTGTGAAGAATATTATACATGCACTGATAATGATAATTGTAATAGCCAATGAAAATATAGATAAATGTTTATATTTACAGAAAAAGGAAAAGTAAAATAACATCAAGAGATAATTTTCAATATTAATTGATATTATTTATTATAAAGAATGTTTAATTTATTAAATTATTTTTATTTTCCAGTTTAAATAATAAATACCAGCTTATTTATTATTCACTTTGTGTATTTTTTATTTGCGATCACACTATAGGTTTGATTTAGTAATCAGATACTAATTGAATTATAGAAGATTATAAAAGTTTTATTTTGTAAAATATTATCTTATTTTGTTGTAAGAAACCTAAAAATAAATTCTAATTATTCTGACATCTGAACTAAAAGTAAAAATTTATCTGAGCAAATCAGATTGAAATATTAACAATTTATCAAAATTTATAATTTTGCAATATAAAAATGATAACTCTATAATTACACTGAAAAAAAATGTTTTTAAATAAACATTTTAAACATTTTTTTCAACGAGTTATAAAACAAGTTATACAAAGAAGTTGTAAAGAAGTCAAACAAGTTATAAAAAGAATTTGGACAGAATGACAAACACTTTTTAACAGAATAACACCTAAACACAAATTTCCAGTGAACAAATAAACAATTTTTACTGTTCAAACATTTTTGGCCACAGTTTATTGGTCCTCCTCAAGAACGAATACATAAAAAAAACCATTCTATTAATCGAATATTGCCACATTCTAATAAACACTTTTTACTGTTTTATTCATACAAAATTTTTCTTCTTCTTACCAAAAAAAGGATGAGTTTTAATACTTGAATAGCATTATGTTACATATATTGTTAATAGCAATAATATATTAATTAATAATGCATGTATCTTTTTCAAATTTAATTTTTCAGAAAATGTTTGTATCAATCTTTGCTGCATTGGGCAGATTGATTTACTGAAAATTACTGAATATTGTAAGAGGTTAAATCATTTAGAAATAAGCAGTTATTTTTATACTCTCAAAAAATGTTCAAAATTTGAAGCTGCTCAGATATCAGAAATGTGCCCATGTGCATTTGTTTTTTCATAAAATCTGAATTTCCAAATTCTGATTTTCTTTTCAAGTAAAAACTTTATATTCAGATAGACTATATAGTAAAATAATTTTCCAATACAATGTTCTTCATACATTACAGGAAAAAAGTAAATTAAGATGGGTTCACAGTATATTTGTACAAAACATACTGTGAATTCCTATTTTTTTTTTTTTTTTTTTTTTTTTTCATTATCAAATCTCCTTTGGATTGGATAGTTGAGGAATAGTTGAATAATATTGAGTTTGGATAGTGTGAACTTCTCATAATGTTGTTATTTACTAGCCCAAATGAGTTCATTCCTCACCAGACAAGAAACTTACCACTAAGGCCACTTTACACATGCTTGATTGTGCAACATTATAAATCCATATAAATATATAATACAAGCATTAACACTTGGACTGTTGGAGCATTTCATAATTTAAACAGGCACCTAATTAGGAATGTCATTCAAAACAGTATTTGCATGCGTGCTTGTAAGGCCCTGATTCTGCCCCAACTCCTCTTATTAGTACCTATTACTCTAAATTTTATTATAAGAAAAATTCAGATGACAAAATTTATTTAGGAAAAATCAGAAAATATTTAAAAATATAACCATATCATCTTTTTTATTTTCAAAATACAGTTAATATGCAGTTTTTAAAATGCAGCAAATAAAATCATATATATATATATATTATAACTGTCAATTTGGTGTTAAAATACATGAATTTTAATTCCAAAAAGACAGATACCAGATACCAGTATATAAAATTATTTTATACATTGAGGAGCAATTATTTATTGTGACGTTGTCATCACAATGCCAGACTGCAATTTTTCATCATAATGTGCTAAAGTTTAGTAGTGTCTTGCCTTTAAAATCTGTACATCATACATTTTCTGTTAACAAAGAAGTCACGCTGGTTATGTAACTCCATACAGGAGAAAATTTTTGAATTGAAATAACGTGACTTCTGGCCCAAAGCAGAAGTTTGTATATAGTTAATCGGGCCTCCTGTCTCTAAGCTTTCCGTGACTTTCGTCTAACACTATTCTCAAGATTAAGGAAGAACAGACAGATGGACAACAGTAGGAATTTATAGGTTTACAATTTTATCAAATTTCAATCCAATAAGATGAAAATAAATTTATTTACATAATATCCTGAACTTAAATGATTACAATAATACAATTACAGAATAAATATATGCCTATTAATCTGTCCCAATGGTAGGCAATATTTAATGATTGCTGTGCCAAAGTAAAACAATGCAATGCCTCATTGCACCAGTTTTATTTGCATAAAGACTTACACCTAATTAATACAAAATATTAAGAAAAATTTTTAAGAGAAAATACTTAGGTAAGACTAAATTATTCTATATTTAACTACTTTTAAAACCGTAGATATAATTGACAGATTTATTTTATCAATTATCAATATGAATAAACTTTCTCATAGAAAAGTACCTAATTTTCAAGAGACAATTCAAGTATTACATCAGCAGTTTATGTATCTGACTATTGCTGATGAGGATATCTTTGATGACAACATTGCACCTTCATTTATTTTTTTCCCCACTTATTGTAGAATTTCCTGAAAATAACTCCTGTGTATTTGTGAATGATTTAAACTTCTGGCCAGATGACATAACTAGAGGGAGGAAAGTACCTTGATTCGTGATTAATGGTGATGACGAAGAAAAGGGAACCAAAAAAAGGATAAAAAATTTTGCTGTTGTAATATTTGAACAGACCTAATGAATTAGTCTTGGAAGGTTTCTGTATAAATTACATTCCATTCTATTAAGTTCTACAAGCCTGTATTATGTGTTGTAAATGTATGGATTTTATAAAATTTGAAGCTTCATCTATGAATAATACTCTGTTGAAAAAATTTCTGGCAAATCAAAACAACTGAGTGGAATTTTGAAATAATTGTACATTGGAAGAGATGTGCAATGAAAATAATAATTTGAATAAGAACAAATGGAAGTGTATTTTGAACTGTCAGCAGCCTAATTATAAATGCAATAGTTAAATGTTATTTTTCACCAATCAAGTTTTTTCTGGGCTTGAAGTCTGCTGTATTTCATTAAAAATCATTCCAGAATTTTATATTGAGATAAAATTAGTTTGATAAATTTTATTTGAAATTTATTTAATCAAGTTGATTAAACTCAGTTTAAACATATATATAGAAACTATAAAAGTTTTTGATATAGTTGAATGGTTTTGTTATTATTGAAATTGTATAATATACTCCAATTTGAATTATTTAATTATAATAATAGTGCAATAATTACACTTCTAGAAGTAATTTTTGTTTTTAAAAAGCATAAGTTGGTTGTTTATTTTAATGCCATACTTCTTTTCATTCATTACTTTAAAAGAAGTAAAGAATAAGAATTGATCACATTTCAGACAGACACAATATTCAATTCTTATAATTCTTTTCAAATCGAATTATTATAATTCTGAAAGAATTAAAATACAGTAATACTCTTTGAAGATAAAAAAGATAATAATTGAAATGCATAGTATATTCTATTTTTTCTTTTTGCATAATAAAGTTATGATTACTTACTGGATTAAATACTTTGTAATGTATAATAGAATGCTATTTGAAAAATTCATTGAAAATCTAAGAAAGAGAAAAATTTTATTAATTCTTTTATGCAAGAATTGTTTTTCATTTCATTTCCTAATAATTCAATCTATCCTAAAGAATTCCAAGACTTTATTGTAAAGATAGTAAGTGCCACAATGAAAGTTTAGAGAAAATGCAAAAATTAAACATCTTAAGAAGCTTCCTGCTTTGTTTTCTTTAATCAAAGTAAAATGAATATTATAGTTTAAAGAATAAATATAATATTTACATTAAAATACATTGCTATTTAGCTGATAGCGTGCATTATACATTATAAGATAGTAATAGAAATAACACTTACCATCTTTATACCCAAAACATTTCTTGTTACTTTTTCAATATGAATATTCATTTAATTATTATTATTAAAAGATTCATTGACATGTAGTCAATGTAAAATGAAATTTCTATAACTTCATGTTTATTGGAAGTATCTATTAGTAAGTAGTTTAACAGACACAATATAATTCCAAAATAAGTATATCACTGTGATTTTAATTCAGAATATAAATTTATTATGAAGATGAATTTCTAATTCAATGTTAACCTCTAATTCTTGAAAATGACAACCACACTAAAAATGAATCCCTGAAGATAAACTGAGGAAGCTTGAAAGTACTATAAACTATTTAAAACTATTTTTATATCTAATAAAGTGGGAATTGGTGTGATTATTGGTTAAAATGGATTTTTTTTTTTTCATTTTATCAATGAAAAATCATATAGAAGTAATTTTTTAATTTACTCTCTAACACATACAAATAAAGAATTATTGAAAATTGTCATTAAAAAGATTATATATATTGTTTTTATATCTACAAACATAAGTAGTTTCTAAAGTTTATAAAGCTTAATGAAAGATATTAAAGGAAAGAGAGATTAGAGTATAGACTAAAGAAGAAAAGGTTCAATGCTTCAGAGAAAAAAAAAGAACAACGTACAATTAATATTTTCTGTTACACATATCAGATAAATATGAGAGAGTGAGAGTGACTTCAACTGGATAGATAAAATTTAAAGTGAGAAAAAGCTTAAAATCCAACAAATATTTTTTCATGAATGTTTTTGACTATTTAAAGTCATTGTGAAGTTTGAGACTGCTTGTGGGTGAAGAAAAAAAGAAGAGGTCATATGTTTCATTCTAACATGAAGTATATATATTATAAATGAATTTACTTGTATATATTGTGTTACTTGTAACAATTAATTTCTATTCATCAAATATAAAGTTTTTGTTCTTCCTTGAAGACTGTTGTTCCAGAAAGATCAAATTAAAACATGTGTTTATTCACCACCTGTCATCAAAAAGAAGTGAAACTGTGAACAAGAAAAATACGATCGTGAGCTCGATGCTTATATGACCCTCCAAATTAATCAGACTCATCCTGAATCAAGTTCCTATGTGAAATCGTTAAACCAGGCTGGTGTGCATATGTCACGTCCACTTTGCATGTTTCTTTGCAGTATTTGCACTGTCTCCAGTCGGTCTAGTTTGTTCAGCTCACACCACTTCCCTCTCTCTTTGTCTGTGGTTTCTAGGAGCCCTTTCAGATTTTTTGTCTTGTATGTCATGTCTCATCACTGATATATGGTCTCAATTACATAGCATGAATTCTGCATTAGCCTTTCCCATCTGGCAGTTCAATATCACATTGTTTAGTTTTAGTGTGATTATTTTGTATTGCTGTGGTCTTCATTGGTTGCCAAAGACTTCTGGATTGGGGTTATTGAGAAGAACAAGGTCATCTTTTTCAAACATTGCCTTGCATCTTCCTTCATCATATCTCCACTTGTGATCTAATTCACTTAGGTTCTCGTGTGCTTATCTTTGCACCTCATGCAGTATTTCTATTTGTTGTAATCATTCAATATTGTTGGTGATTGTACCAAACTGAACTTTATTTTTTGTTCATGGTTCATAACCATATAAGAGATAGAAGGGTGAGATCTTTGTTGATCCTTGCATTGTTGTGTTAATGCTATGTGTAATTTTCATCTATGTGGTGTGGTCAATGGCAACAAGGCTGTATTTGTTACCATCTTTTGTTTTCCAGCAATGGCCCAGAGTGGTTGATGGATGCTATTTTGAAGGGTTCATTGGGAATTGGGTGTGGATGCAGAAACTTGACTGGTTTCAAAGTTTGTCTGTTCATTTGTTGACAAATTGAAGAACCTGTGACATATTCCTTGATGCCTTTGTCCATTCCTGGCCACCAGTATTTATAGTCCACTTTCATCTTGGTTCTATTCCTATCCATGTGTCTTTCCCAGACATGGAACAGTTCAAATAGTTCCTTCCTTTGTTAGATTGGAATAATGATTTGCATTCGTTTTCTTTCCTGTGCATTGCTTGTATTTCTGCAAAGCACACCACACCTCTCAATGAAAAATTTGTCCTGAAATGGTTGTGTTTTTCTTGTTGGTTCAGTTTGTTGCATCTACCAGTCATTTTGCAATATCTGACTGTTGCTTGTTGTTATGGACGATTTGCTCTCCAATCTTTGTTCTGGTTTGAGTTCACATGCTAGCATGATTTAATCATATGACATGCACTTTGCTGTCTTGAAGGATTTGAGGCTATTTGCAATTGATTTATCAAGCATGCCAATTGTAATGTAATCCACCTGTTGTGGACACATAGGCTAAGTGGACACCTGGAGGGTATTCATAGCTTGGCATGGATTAATCAATCAGTTATTGGTTCATTTGTGCATTGTATGCGAGTTTCACATTGTTTTGACCATTGAATAGTGTCAAATCAATTGATTTTTTAATTGATTGATTGATTTTTTAATTTGTTTGCCCATTCTGCCCAGTTTGTGATACATCGACCAGTGCTGTCATTCCAATCTCTCACTGGTCTGTCTACATTACATCTGGCAATGGATAATAATATTGCATTATACCATAGGTATTTTAGCCTCATAGCCTCATAATTGGCAATCCAGTCCCGTAATGATTCTTTTTCACTATCTGAGAATCATGGTAGTGTTTGCGAGAGATCAGGCTGTGTGATGATTGCATTGATGTGTTTCGGCATTCAAGCAGTTTACTTATAATGTGTAGTAAATTATTTGTAGAAACATTTTCATTTGTGGGGTTGTGTATCATTGCCTGGGTAGAGTTGATTTGACATATGCATTTGTCTTAGCCATTGCCTTTAATGCAGTATTAGCCTTGTATATGCATCCTACTAATTCTCCTCTTGTGGTCGATTGTTCATAAGAGATCTGTCTTTCATCACATTCTAGATGTAGGTTGTCCTTCAATTTGCTAATAGTTCTTCAAATGATGGGAATTTTCCATTTTATTGTCTGGTTGTATATACCTTGCTTTTATGGTCATTGCTTTACAATGACGTTGATTCACATCATTGTTCATGGATTAAACAGGTGTAATCTGCAATGGTTAACAAAATTTTGCATTAAACCTTCTCATACTATTAAGGCTTACAATATTCAACCATTGGCAGTGCCATGTAATGATTTATTTTTTTTTATCAAATACATAGTTGTCGTCGTTCTTTCTCAAAGACCATTGGTCCATAAAGTTTGAATTAAAACGTGCATATATTTGCCACCTGGCATTGAAAAGGGGTGAACTCGTAAACAAGAAAAATATGATCGTAAGCTTGATTCTTACAGTATACACATTGGTAGATCTTAGGAGCATTCATATCAAAATAATGGTTATACATTGGACATCATTCCTATATTTTTGTAATGTAAAAGTATCTGATTGATATGAAATTGTTATAAAAGTGTGCAATATTCTGACAATACAAATACTTATAGAACTCATAACCTTCTTTGGATATAGTTAATAATAACTGTATCCAAAACAAGGTTAAGAGTCCCATTAAAGGCAAGATAGGTAAGTCCAAGAGCTTTAAAGGTTAGAGCAGTTGGCATATTATCAAAGGACATGATTTGGAACCTACCCAAACTCAAACACATTTTTTCTGTCAAATTTTTGTTTCTCTGAATGGACTTGTGGTTTATTCACAAGAATTTATACTTTAAATATTGTTCATTTATTTTTTTGTTTTCTACAGTGTATGAAATTGATTGATAATTCTATTTTTTAATTTAGCAATATTAATATATATAATAAATATGTTAGTAGTTAGGAATGTCAAATCTGTTAGTTTTCTAACATTTATAATAAATGCAATCAATATTTTTAATGTTTTAGAAAATAAATATAATAGAAATATTATTGTACAATTTATTCAAATGAATTAAATTACAAAATGAACTAAATGAATAATTGAAGTTACAATTTATGATAATAGGATTCTGAAACAAACATGACATAACAATATGAAATTATTAAATTTGATAGAAAGTAAAATAACAAAAACCAAATATTTTAGTTGTTATATAAATTGTTATTTGTTGCAATTATTCAGGAAAGGTTTAAATTTAACATTAGATAATGTTTTATAGTTATTTATAGATCAATGTATTAGTACTTTAATTCATATTCAATGTAAAGTTTTGTAATAAATAAAACCTTTTATATGGAATGCAAAAAATGTAACTTATTCTGAAAATTAAAATAAATTATATTATAAAGTAACCTGTTTATTTTATAATCAATATAGTATTATTACTTATTATTATTATTATTATATTAAAAATATATTTTAATATTAGAAAATATTATAATTATTTGTATTAGACATGTTTAATTTTTCAAATAGAGTTGATGATCAGTATTTAAAATATTTCTACATGAATAATAATAAAATGATTACATAAATATTAAAGATTTAATATTGTGAATAAAATGTTTATTAAATTTTTATTAGAAAAAAATAACAATATATATACCGTACTTTCCGGCGTATAAGACAGCTGGGCATATAAGACGACCCCCGGCTTTTGAGAAGACTTTCCTGGGTTAAAAAGTCATCTTATACGCCAGAAAATACGGTAGTATTGACTTTAGTTTATATTCTGGAATGTTTAATATTAATACTGTATTTCTAATATGAAAATTAGATTTTAATTTATTTTCAATTTTGTTACTTTGTGTAATAATTTAATATAAAAATAGTGCTGTATTTACATATTTCATTAGAAGAAATGTTGCAATTATTGATATTGAACTTACACTATAAAATTTTGAATGTTATTCTAATCAATCCAATAATATTAAATTAACTTTTTTAAATGATATTTAATTTATTTAATATTGAGTTTATTGATTTTCATAGAATAGTGTTTCTGTAATATTTATTTCAAGAAAATTTTAAGTTTTTAATATAAGAATTATTTTATAAATCCCACAGTATAGGCTAAAAATTTTATTTTTGACTTTTTTTTTTGACTGACAGATGTTTGGCATAGATAAGCTAGACAGCAGAAACCATTAGAGTTATATTTCTTTATTAAATCTAAAACAGGAAATATATTTCAGGTTACACACTTTGTCATTCATCCATGAAGCCAATTATATACATATAATAATTTATTTTTAATATTTTAAAATATTAATAATAATTTCTAACCTTAATTTTTTTAAATTAGTAATTTATAGCTTTTAGATACCAATATGTTTTCCCAGTTTTTTTAAAAACTAAAATAGTTTTATAAGTTATTGTAGGAATCAATCTGCATTTGCTTTATTAAATGTAAATAATTATATTAAATCAAAAAATTTTTAAAAAGTAAGAGAATCATAACTACTTTTTAAAAAATTAATTATATATTGTAATTATGGTATTAAAGTTTATAACAATATATTAAATACCTAATTTGCCAAATCAGCTTTTTTTTTAGTCTCTCAAAAAAAAAAAAAAAAATATATATATATATATATATATATAATAGTTTGTAAATGTGTACCATTGAGATAAAATACTGTATATAAAAAATTTTATCTTAACATTAGTTACAATCTGAAGTCAGGTTGCATTATGATCAAGTAGTGGTACTGCCTTAAGGCATCAAGTTGCAGCCATTGTGATATAAAGTAGTGCTATTCTGCAAACATCTAGTATTTTTTGAAGCAGATATATATGCAGACAAAAAATATTCCAAGTAAATATTATATTCACTTCAAAAACTTATTTTTGATATTAGAAATTATGATAAATACTGGAAATAATTAATAATTAATTAATTCAGTCAAACCTCAGGTTACAAACACCTCTGTTTATGAACAATTCGGTTTAATAACAAAATTTTGAATATCATATTTGCTTCGGTTGCCATATGATAACTCTGTTCCCGAACAAGCTACTGGGCAGAGCTGGCTGCCAATCAACTTCCTATACTGCCTGTGTTAAAGAAAGTCAACGGCCCAACCAATCAATGACAAGCCTACCAAGATTTGCCTCGTGCCATTAGAGGTCACAATACGAACCATCAATGATGATGTTGTTCTAATTAGATTTCAATGCACATGCAGGTAAGATACTGCTTCCGGTTTTCAGTACGCATCACAATTCAATTTAAATCAAATTAATAAATGAAAACTGCATTAATTGACATTCGGGTAATATAAATTGCATCCAATAATTTGCATTTAAAGGTGCTCAACTCAAATTAAAAAACAAAAATATATATTATATTAATGTTTAATATAATATTTATTAATACTAGGTAGCCCATTAATTAAAATTTAAAATAATAATTAAAATGCTGGTTTTTACACCAAAACTGAAACTGGAATTAAAAATAAAATCAAAATTAATTAATTTAAATTTAAATTTAAATCAAAGCAATTGAAACATAATATTTCAAACAGAAAGTGTGGATAAAATACTTGTTGTTTTGATTGATTTAGTTTTATTTCATCCAGGCAGAGTCCAGTCTCTATTTATAGTACTTTTTGTAAAATGTTGGTTTTGGTTGGAGATGACAAAACATTTTGCTTTAAATATACATAATACTATCTATATTTATATCCATTTTATATGTATATTATTATATTGCATTTTTATGCGTGAAATGCTGCTGTAAAGGTAAAAGAAAAAAATTAGGCTTTGTTTTGGGAGTTGGGAATAGATTAATCTATTTTACATTGTTTCTTATCAGAAAATTTGTTTCAGTTGGAGAACAAATCAGTTTCTGAGCAACTTTTAGGAATGAATTAAGTTTGTTATTTGAAGCCAAAAATTTTTCCCTGAAAGGTGTTAGATAGATGATTGGCACAACTTCATTCTTAACAGGAAAGTATGATGTACAGGGGCAAGACACTACAGTACTGATTTGAGGTGGCGAGCATATATTTTAAATTAAAGAAATTTAAAAATAATTGTCACATTGCCGGGCTGCAATTTCTAATGTCACAATAAATAATTGCTTGTTTATCTTGAAATACTTCATTATAACCAAAAAAACCTGCGATAGGCCTATATTATATTGGAATGCCCAATATAATATAGGCCTAATATAGGCTCTCTTAAAATAGTAATATTTCATCTAACTGTGATATATATTTTTAAGAAAAAATTTTTTTCAGCAATTCAGGTTGTCATTTTGCATGTTATAAATAAATTACTACATCTTTATTTATTAAAATCAAAACTTTATGTATTTAAAGTTTTGACTTTGTTATATATTTATTTATTTATTTAAAGTATGGTGCATGTATGGTGATATAGCATACAACAAAAGTCTAGAAAAGAAGCTATATGAACAGCATTAAACAAGTTAAATAGTCACAGCTATATATTAGTTCATATATATAATAAGTTAAAATAAATTTTGTATTACTTGCAACTTTTTTCAAATATTTCTATAAATTCTTATTAAATTTGAAAAATGTGAATAATTTCTATGGTAACTCCAGAATTCCAGAAAAATTTTTTAATTACTTAAGAATTTGTATATGTTTATGAATTAAGTAGTAATCTTTAGAAAAAAAAAGATTGTCATTGTTATTTAACAATAAAAATAAAATTAAAAGTTTTATTTATTAATATAGTACTATCTGCATTAATCACTCATATTTGCAGTTGTATAAATTTGTGATAAACAAACAAACATTTTATAAATTTATAAAATGTTTACTTATATATTATAAATAAACATAAATTAAAATTTATTTATGTTTATTTATAATATACAGTATAAGTAAACATGTACATACTTAATTTTAATGGTATTATTTTTTTCCTTTCCTAACTGCCTGATTTTTCTACTTAAAATGTTTACAGATGTTGTCTAATATTTACAAATTTGATACAATTTTGTTAAATGTGTGTTAAAAATCAGCAAGAATTGGCAATTAATTCTGTAATTTATGTTTTTGATAGCCAACTCTTCTATTTCCTTACATATAAAGATTAACCACTATTAGACTATATATACTGATCATACTGTTGTGTTTATGTTAAAAATCTCGCCTGGAAAATCTTAAGTGATAAAGTTTGAGCTAAGATATACGTTCATAGCAGTCATTAGAAGTTAAAGGGAAACAAAATATGAAAAATTATTATTAAGTAATATAGAAATTGGTTGCTTGGCATATTGATAAAAAGTTTTATTGTTATTTAAAATTTTAAAAATAGGTTTCGGATAAAGTTATATGCTATAAGATGATCTTTACTTAATTTTACGAATTTTAAAATACGCCATGATTTTTTCAAATATTTTGCATTGAAAATTTCATCAAATCTAATACTATGCAACTAAACTGGATTTAACTAAAACAAACAAAAACAACGGACCAATACTAAAATTTATTTCACTATTTATACTAGAACTTATCAAAAAAATAGCTAAAAAAATTTAAATACATCAGAGGCGTAATTTAATTTTAAAAAAAGTTTGCCACAATAGACGTTGATATCGTATATGTTATTTTTTAAATTTCTAAAAGAAATAATTATGATACACTTTTGTTTACAATTGAAAAATTGTGTATAGATAAATATGCGTAAAATTGTTTCTATTAAACGATAATTAGTTTATTCGTAAAGCATGTAAAACATTAAACTTTTTCATCATCATTAACTTGAATATGCTTAACGATTAAACATTTGCTTATATTTATTATTATTATTATTATTAGAAAATTTACTCATAAAAATAAATGTTGTACAACTTATTTGGAAAATTTTTACTTAAATTATTTTGGAAAAAATTTCTATTTCAATTGCATTAGAAAAAATTTTAAATTAATAAATTAAATTATAAATTCTAAGATGATAAAATCAATTGATTTTAGTTTATATTTATATATATATTAACTTATATATAAATTGTTATTATTGTAAAACAAACGAATCGATTGAAGAGTTAAAAGTATATGTAGAATAAAATGTATGTAGTAATAGAAGAAAAATATATTATTTCTGTTTACTGTGACATCACAGATATAAACACGACATTTTCAATAGAAAACTGTTGAGATAAAACTATAAAGTAGAATAAAATTCTATCCGTAAACTGAAATTGCAACAGAATAATTATACAGATCACTGAACTTTCGCGTGTTAATCGTAAAAGTCGATTTAACAATTTTATTTTCTATATTAATTAAATTAAATTATTTCAATGTAAAGTCTTAAGATGTATGGTCGTTTGCCGTCGGGTTAATGTTTGATATAAATACAAAATTCGTAAAATATTTAACAGAGAATATAAAAGTTGTGATGAATTTTAAATTCTACGTTTATTTTTCTTGTTGAAATATTTATTATTTTCTACGAAAGAATTATCTTTTACAGAACTTCATAATTTTTAAGTAATAATGTAAAATTAGTCCGTCATAATGAACTCTCATTTCGGCCCAATTCGCGTAATTTCACAGAATTATCTGAATTTGTTAAATGTTCAGAATAATAATAATAGTTTATATTATTTTTTTCGAAAGGAACAATAATCAGATAAACATTTCTATATATTTTAAACTCGCATTATAGTTTAAGAAAATTTTTATTTTCTTGTTTTATGGCGATTTTATTAAAATAGGTTTTGACGTTATAATTTTTAAGTTTTAAAAGTATTTATAAAAAGTATAAGAAAACTGTTGATTTTAGTATATAATTCTATTTAATAAAAAGTTATCATACAACAAAGTAATCGATAGTAATTACATTTTTGAAATAAATCTTTTTACGATGATAAAAACGAAATAAAAAAAATTTTTAAATCGGGTTTGACAATAACATTGTCAATACCTGTCATAGGCTAACGTCACTATTAAATCGATAATACAAAACACTTAGGTAAAATAATACTTATTGTCAATTTCATAATTTATTATGATTTAGTAAGTAATGTAAATATATGTACTTACCGTTTTATTTGTTGTTTATCTTCGGTAAATAAATATTCAGACATAGAAGGAAATTTTTTCTGGTCAAGAAACATCACAAAATTCCATCGTCTCCTCCTCCTCTTCCTCTTTATTTTCCTCCTCCTCCTGTTCGTCTGTTCCACTTGCCCTCTCTTAGCATTACCTTCCACACGCCGCTCGTCCTCGGTTGAAGACTAGCTTTAGTTTATCGATCGACGATGGCATCGCAACCAGACAGACTTTTACCATCAAACAATAAAACAGGAAGAATTAAAAAAAAAAAGAAAAAAACTGAAGTGAGCAACACTCTTTCAAAAATCGTAATTGTTGATCTTTCTTAATGTTTTTTTTTTAATTCCGTTCTTTAATTATAATACTATTTATATCTTCGATTTTATCTGCTCCTGATTAGCTTTATACCGGTTATAACGGTGCAAGTATTTCTTAATGTTTATTTAAAACTAGTTTTGCAAACGTAAACCACGACGAATGACGTCTTTGGTCGCGTGCGCCAAAATTCCACTATCGGAAAATATATTTATAAAAATAATTATACGCACGTTCGAAACTTCGTCTTACTTTCATTTATATATTCTAAAATTTACAAGAATTATATCTAAATTTTCACGGCGTTTAATTTTATAAATAATCACTTGTAAAATATTTTAATAATTTTAGCGCGCTCGCTCGCTCGCTCGCCCGCATCTCGCTGTATCCTATGGCCTATTATATATCTAATTTTCTTCCGAAATTCATTTTCCTTTCAGCTTTAAAATAAAAAAAAATTATATTAGATTTACGAGCAGTTTAGTTGCCATTAGTCATGTACGTTATACGCTTTAGGTAGTAATTGTTTCAAACTATTTTGACATAATCCATAGCGTTATTTTTAATGTGGGTTGTCAATTATCGGAATTGCTGTTAGAGCTAAACTTAAAGAATTAATTGCGCGTGTTTTATCCAATATCGACATTTTATAACCGTAAGGAATTTATTTTATTATGAAATTCGAAATTTGATTAACGCCTGACAAATTCCATACAGCTTGAATTTTCGGATGAATAAACAACAAAATTAAATTGATCGTACGCTGTAATTAATAGTTCGTGAATAGTAATTAATATTAAATATTAATGTCATCGATTGAATTTAGTAATTATTGAAAAGTTAAAAAACTTTTGTTCTAATATAATATATTAAATGAAATAAGCTGTTATTTAATTTAAAAAATAATAATATTAATAATAGCATTAATTTCACTGCTGGTTATTTTAATATATTTAAATCTTATGCTAAATATTTAATTAAATTTTAAAAAATTCGATTTATTTACTTAAGTATTGATTTTCCAATCATATAATGTTGAGTTTTGTTAGTTTTAACTAATTAATCCTTACGGTGAAAAATGTTTAATATCCTTTACTAAATGTTATTGATTCATTGTAATGTTTGAAAAAATTTTTAAATTTAATAAAATAATCATTAAAAAAATTTTTTAAGGTGCTTTCTGTCCGTTATACTTAATTGGTTTTGATTCTTTTTTGGCATTTAAACTAATAATGTATTTCCAAGATACTCCAAAGAATTTCTTTTTTTAACATAGGTTTTTACATTTATTATGTCCGATTTATTCATAATAGAATATGTTATTTTATTTTGCAAGAATGAATCTAATTTATTCAAAATATACAGAATATTTTAGACACATGTTTCCAAATCAATTTCTCTGCGGTCTTGCGTCATCCTCAAGAAATAAAATCTGACAAGTTTTAAACCTTAGAAAATTTGTTTCTATTCTAATGCATGAAATATTTATAAGTACAGATAATTTAGTTTAGTTGTTTAATGTATAGAAAATGCGAAAAATGTCAGTATTACTTATTTGGAGATTGTCTTCCCTTAAGATTTAGTAATTTTAAATTCTATTTACTTCATGAAATATTTTGTAATTGTGATATTTAAGGATTACATTAAATCTGTAATTTTCTTTTGAGCAGATATTATTATAAAAATATACATGAATTAAACATCAAAATATCATAATCAATTAAAAAGTTTTTAAAAATAATTTTTAGAGGATATACAAGAGTTCAACAAAAATCAATAATAAGTAAAAGTAAAAGAAAGCTTTTATAAAAAGTTTTCTATTATAGGTTAAGAGAAGATTTATAAAATAGTTAATCAATCATTCCTTGTCATGACATAAAAAGAAAGTAAATGAAAACATTTCAAGAATATTTTTAAATTTTCTTTCTTTCTAATGCATGAAATCATGAAATTAAATATCATCAAATATCATGAAATTATAATTAAATAAAGATAACACTTATAAACACTTACAAATTTTATAATTTTCATATGTTTTATTTGCTCTTAAAATTTTCAAGTACAAAATTCAGTTTCTTTATGTAGACATACAATAATTAAATTAATTAAAATATTTTATTAATTTATTGGTTATTATAATAATAATGTTTTATATATTATAGATGTCTTCGATGCCAAATATGTCTTCTGATGTAAATCAACATTATGTAGAAACATCAAAAGTACATACCAAAGAGGTAATAATAAATTTTTAAAGAATAATGATTAAGTTAATAAAAGAAAACTTATTGTTATAGTCATGGTTTCACAAAATTGTATTACATATAACCAATATTAATAAAATTTTTTTTTTTTATTTTAAAATATTAATTGAAACAAATTTAAAATTAGTTGGAATTATTTTTGGATAGTAACATTAATGAGAACTAAATATAACATTAAATAATAATATGGAACAATGATAGATAAGAAGTTTATTATAATAAACCAGACATATTGATTGATGATGATCAAAAAACTTGCATATTATTATTTTTGCATATAAAATTGTGCAGGAATTGCATTTTACAAATGCATGACATACAAGAATTAGCAACTTACATATTATAAAATTAATTATATTTATTCATACATTTTCATTCATTGTGGGAAAAAACTAATAATAGAAAGAATTATTTTACATATACAGTCAACTCAGCATAAGTCTACACGTGGATAACTCGTCACTCGTCGGTTACGTAATAAATTTTTTGTAGTCCCGACTGACTTACATAGGCATTAATGTTATTAACCTTAAAAAACTCAATTTACTCGACATTGTTTAACTTGTCACCACTGGATAAATCAACACCTTTTCTGTTTCACGCTTTTTAGAATTCTGATAAGTCGACTCCCCCCCTGAAAAGTGAGTTCACACCACACAGCTTATTATACGGTGTAAACTCATTTTTTTCAGGAGGGGAGTCAACTTATCAGATGTCAAAAAAGTGTGAAACAGAAAAAGTATGTTGATTTATCCAGTGGTGACGAGTTAAACGATGTCGAGTAAACCGAGTTTTTTAACATTAATAACATTATTGCCTATGTAAGTTGGCCGGGACCACAAAAAATTGACTATGTAACGACGAGTGTCAAGTTATCCGGGTGTCGACTTATGCGAAGTCGACTGTATAAGCATCCCAACACCCAATATTTTAGTAATATGCCAAGCAGCTGTTGGATTAAATCAGGTTACTTTACTAAAGTAGCCTGATTTAATTCAGCAGTTATTTGGCATATGTGGCAAAATAACTAATAATTATTGAAAAATTCTGTAAAATTTTGTATCATATTCAAATACTTAAACATAAACTGTAAGTTTGTAATTTCTAATTTGACAGCTGATGTTGGACTAAATTAGGATCCATTTACACACAACAGTGACAAGTGATGGGTATTTACACACTATGCTGTCGGTGAGTGGTTGTGGACTTTTCTGAGGATGAATTGGCTATGATAAGCTATATGTTTGGATGAAGAAGAAAAAGAAATTCAATCAAGTGGGTACATCAGGCATAGACAAAAAAATATGAACAGAATGGAAGTTTCGTACTCTTTATAAAAAATTGAGATGATGAATCTATATTTTTTGAATATTTTCCAATGTCCCAACATTCATTTCATATTTCATCAAATAGAACAGGGTGTTGATGCACGATTTCAATTAAATGTTCGTCATCCATTGAAAACAAAATTTATCGTCACTGAAAATATCGTTCCTGTCAAATATACTTTCACAGTATGGTCACGCCACTGCCACTGCACAGCACTGTGATGGACGAGTCTAGACGGGGTGGTTTAAAACTAGGTCAACGATTTCCCACTGGTAAAAAATCACTGCACTGAGTGGACACTGCACAATCATAGCACTGTTGTGTTGTAAATAGACCCTTAGTCTGAAAATATTTCTTTTCCTAAAGGATAAATTTTTGGCTACTTTAAATTAGCAGTTTGTTTAAGTATTTTAACAATAATTGTTATCTGTTGTTAATTTTTGATTCATTATGCAATGTGTATGATGTTTTATGGTAAATTATTCTCTTTATTCCTCTTTTGAACTTTTGGAATCTGCATTCATGTGCAATTGAATTATTAAGTCAGAAAGTTCAATGCCATTTAAAAAAGAACTGAATAATTTAGTTTAGATAATATTTCATAAATTTTTAAATAAAATCACCTTTATCAATTATGAATTAATTTCTTTAGCTCTTCTCTAGATTTTCCAAAAACAAATTTAATTAATTCCTTAATGTTAGTTGATTACAAATCCTTTCTTTATGATATGAGTCAGTCTTTTTATTTCTCCAATATAACCTTCTTGTTAAATTGAAAAATTTGGCTAGCTGCTTTTATAGTTTTTCAGTAAAAATGTATTCATGATTTCAATTTGTTGGACATTGCATTTTTCAGCTACAAATACAAAAATTATTGCAAATGCAAAATTTGTGAACGTGGAAGTTATATTTATATTATATTTTGAAGTTTACTTACAATGATAAGTAATGATATATATTACAGAATCAATAGATATGCATGTTTATACATAGAAGAAATCAATCTGTGGGTTACAGTTATGTATAGGTTGGATATAGTGAAAAAAGTTAAAAATATTAATTCTGATATTATCTCTTTATTTATATGAAATATACAAGTATTAAAACTGCTTATAAATATCTACATTTCATTGGATGAAGCTGTAATTTCAAGATTTTTTAATGGAATATTTTTAAATTAAAGTATCCTTGTCATGTAGGCCTATAATGGTTGGCAGTGATAGCGATTTTGTCTTTAGCTTGGGCAGTTCGATTTTTCCGGAGAGGGTCAGCATAGTAGGATGTATCACATGGGGATTCGTCTGAGGCAGACCTGAATGTGAGTTACTGACCCTGTTCTGGATTGGACTGGATCTGGACTGGACGATCCTCTTAAAAGCAAAGAGACAAAGGTCGTCAGACAATTTTTCAAGTTGGAAAACAGCTAGAGTTTCCTTGGAAGGTATTGTGTGCATAATTACATCTAAATTCAGACAACAGCCATCCGATTGTTGAGACCAGCATTGAGTTGGCGGATTCTATGGACACTCTTGCCAAAGTGGCCCATCTCCAAGTAAAGGAAACTGTGCTCAAAGGAAGACTGTAAATTGACTTTTGGGCAAAGCCTTTTCTTTCTCCCCTTTTAGTTAGAACATATTCTAACTAAAAAGAGAGAAAGGAAAAATTGTTTGATCAGGAACGGATTGAGTGATCAACCCTTGTGTACGTCACTACTAATATTTGGCAACACTAACATTATGTGAATCAGTTATCTATCGTGGTGAATCTGGAAAATTTATAGTACAAATATTTTCTGTATTTTGGTTTAATAAAGCATTAAAATAGGTACCTAATTATTATTTTTTACCTACTTATTTATTTACCTATGTATTACATATTTTATTATAGAATTTATTATTAGTTTGTTTAATTGGGGCAGCCACTTAATTGGGCCAAAATGGATTAGTCCCAATGTGTCTCAATTAAGTTGAATCAACTGTATATGTATATAATATTTCTGTAAGCAATATTGAACTAAATACACTTACTTTCTTGGAGTAAAATTTAATTTTGATGTTGACCTTTGTGGGCTTCCTTTCTCAGACAACCTTTCAACTTATGAATATATTTTGATCTTAAAATATGTCTAAAATACTGTAATTGTTTTCTATCATTTGTTCTAATAAGACCCCAAGAAAGCAAATATATTTTACTTCATTGTTGGTTGTAATTTGAGTATATGTAATTATATATTGAATGTTAATTGTAATTTCATGATTCTTATTATTATTTCAACTAAATGTTATATATAACAAATCACAATTTATTCAGAAATGTCATTGTACATAGTAGAACAAAAACAAACCAAACCAAATTATAACATCTAAAAACTCTTACACCATACCATTTTAAAAACAAGTTCCTATTGTAGCTACACATTTCTACCATCATCTAAATGACTTGTCAAAACAGTCCTGGTAGCTATTTTTGTGATGGCTTTACAGCCATTTGTTGCTAAAGCTTTCACCTCTGCTGCTGATTGGAACCTGTAACCCTTCAACTCTCTTTTATTTTATGAACAAAGTAAAGACTGAAGGGTCAAGTTCAAAAGAGTAAAAAGATTTAAGAAGCATTGTTACGCTTTTATTTCTCAGATATTTATTAACTAAAAATGACCAATGGAAGCTGAATGTGAAAGCTTTGGCAATGAAAGTCTTAAATACATAAATAAAATGTCTTCTAGGGCTACTTTAATAAATGGTAAGGATACTGGCAGAAATGTATAGCTGCAGAAGGAACCTATCTTGAAAGTGGGATCATAACAGAATTTGTGTATTGTTTAAAAAAACCTGTACCAAAAATCAGTTTATTTTTGACTCTACTGTGTATAACTGTGTATACAGTCAAATTATGATTCTTTCTTATCTCTTCATATTAATTAAGTTAAAAAGCATTATGTTTAATATATGTTCTTATAAGAATTTTTTAAATTTTATTATGTTATCTATATATAAGAAATTTTGATTACATCTTTATAAAAGTCTGAATAATATTCAAAATAGTTTTTAGATAGAATTGCTGTCCCAATTTGTGAGTCTGAATTAAAATTAAATAATAAAGTTGAAGATTTGACAGAATACAACATATCTCCTTTACCGGAAGCATTGTTGCAAACAGTGAAGATTAGAAAAGGAAATAAACCACTAGGTAAAATTAATATTTATTAAATAATGCACTTATTCAATAACTATTTAATATATAATTAAAATAATAAGCTGTATATGATAAAATTTATTTACTTGAAGGCAAATACAAATATTTATTTATTTTTAGGTATAAATGTTGAAATTACATGCAGAGGTATTAATGGCATACTTGTTAAATCAATAATAAAAGGCAGCAGTATTCACAAAGATGGTCATATCAGAGCAGGTGATTATATCTTGGTTATCAATGGTAAAAGTGTGCGTAATATGAATGAACAGGAGGCATCATCAATACTTAAAGAAGCAGAAAATAATTCAGAAGTTACGTAAGTATTATAATATGTATAAATTAAACATATGCATAAGATATACATATTTTTAAAATCTGTAAATTGAAACATAGAATAATTGTTTAACATATAAAAAAAAAATGATCATATTACTCCTTCAGTATTATTTCTTTATAAATTATGAACTTTCTTTATAGATTACTTAGTAGTGGTGAAGTAGTTGCACAGACTTCTTCATTTACATAATTATTAAAATATAAAATTGCTAGTTTTATATATTAACATATGAATACTATGAAAAATGTCATATATTTAGAAAGTAATTACACAAACTGTCCAGACTTTTGACTTAATGCATTCCTAACAGCATGTACAAAACAAAACAATAACAGAATAATGTGTTGTAAAGTAAATTCTGTTCTCACAGAACTAAAAAGAAAATTATATATCAAATTTTATGCCTTTGTGTCCTTATCATATAGTTTCTTGTTTAGGTAGGAAACTTTTAGTATTTTACAGCAAATACATTATAATATATGAAACATTATTTAAAATGTTTAAAACCATACATTAAATAGAAAACATACAATAAAAATATGTCTCAAAAATTATTTTAAAGTTATCAAAAGAGCCAAAACTGGTTAAAATTACTTCTGTTTGATAGCTTAAAATGTTGGGTTTTAGCTGATCCCATACAAAAGTCCAAATTAAGTATAAGAAAGCACTTTAGGCATATCAAAGTATCATTTATGAAGGAGTGAGTTGACCAAGTCAAAGATTGTAATTGTTGAAATTGCTGATGTGTCGATATTGGCATAAGCTGAAACTAGACAGTAAGTAGACACACAGAAAATACCTTATGTACTTTTACAGCAACTTACTCTTAAATCAAACTAATGTTTTTGGTTTTATTAATAAGTCTTCATCAGGTTTTTTGAAACAAAATTCAATTTTGAACAATGTTTAAAATTCTGTTAATTTTAGAACAATTTTACATTTTCTTTAAAAAATATAAACGGGGTTATTGATTAAGTTACAAATAAAATAAAATATAAATTTAAAAATAATAATATACTTAAAAAATGTACAATTAAGAATAAAAGTAAATAAAATGAAAATTATTTGAAGTACTATGATGACATCATGTTTTGCACTGTGTTACAATTTTTACTATACTTTGCTATTTGATAACCTCTTTAGAAACAATCTCCACGCATAAGGTAGCTACTTTTAGCAATCTCTACTTTTAATGTAGATTTAAATATGTCCAATATTTTCACTATTCTTAGTTTGCGTCTGTCATATACTGGTTTTATAAGTTGGGTCCTGCTGAAATCTGCTGACATCTTTACTAATAAACCAAAAACATTAGTTTGATTAAAGAATAATTTGCTGGAAAACTACATTACATAAGGTATTTTGTGTGTCTCTAGTTATTGCTGACGTGGCTAGTGAATTTAATAATGATTACTAGTAATAACTGAAAACTGCAAGAGTAGATATTCAGACACTTGAGATACCTTAAAAACAACAAAACTAATTTAATTACTAACATTTTCAATCTTTTTCCCATGTTCTAGAATATAAATGCTCTATTTTTTATTTTATTGTGTTTTATTAGAATTTGATACATGTTAGATGTCAAGACCAACAACTGCCGAATTATCGGGCTAGCAAATGGCTATAGTAATATTAATAATTTAAGTTAATTTGGTACTAGAGTTAGGCGTTAGGCGCCATCTCTTGCTAAATTTAATAATTAGAATTTTAATTAAATAATTTAAATTAAATTGCTAGCCCGATAATTCGGCAGTTGTTGGTCTTTATATATAACGGGTTAGTTGTTGTTTATTTATATATTAGATGTCATTTTGTAATATCAAATTTTTATAATCATTAACAAATTTATTAGTTAAATTACAATCACTTGCAAACAAATACAATACGGTCTTGCTTTACACAGGGGTTGCAAGTCAGCATATACAGTGAAAAACAAAAATCCATGTACCATAAATTTGTGCTCTATTCCACCTTGTTCCAGATGATTGCCTAGACACTTATGTAACCATTTAAAATTAACAGAAAAATTATACTACTCTTCTGTTATGGTTTCAGTTTTATTATGCAATGCCAAAAGTTTTAATTTTATTTTACACAATTTGCCTACTGGATACATAACTTTCTCTTTCTTTCTGTCTACATTAGATCCTATTTTCATTTTGTTTTGATAATGTTTTTTCAAAGATGGGTTTTAGAAAATTGCTTCTAATTATTATAACTTTACTTTTGCTTCACAATGAATTCCATAATAAAAACAGTCAGCATGTGTGTGCATTAATAATCAGAATCATCTCTGTTCATACAAGAGTTAACTGAACCATTTTCCACCCATGAAAACATGAACACCCATGAATCAAAATATCTTAATCTCACATAAAACAAGATTTTACTACATTATTAACTTTGTACATGTCATATATCTTATACATATTAATTACATAGTTTTAGTCACTCATTATTTACTTACTAATAATTTATGAAACATTTGATTAGAAGCAATATTCTATTGGAAAAACAAAATTGTATAATTTAACTATACCTAACTTACCCAAAGAAACATTGCATAATGTTAAGAGTGATTAACACAACTGCAGGCAAGAATTAATGAAAAACAAATTAAGGACTTAAAAATTAGAATATATTAAAATATGAATACACAGAGACTTAACACCTTAATGGTTTTTAGCAAAACAAAGAAGAAAAAAGAGAAAAAGACAAACACAAATTACAAACTTAAAATGTTCTTCTGTTAACACTCTGTAGTGCTATGCGACTATTTGTAAATAATTTTTATCTTGTTTTGTGATTTTATATGTATTTGTGTTCCATTATCCATGTCAGTTTTTGTTTATATCATGCGTATGTTTTGTTTTGTCACATTTCACCATATATCGGGTCATGCGGTTACACATTGCCGATTAGCTAACTTTATATCACGTGACTGGAAAAATCCCTGGATGGGGGAATTATAAAAGATGAACATATGACCTGAGAAGACATCTTTTTCTCTTGCGCTTTCGGATGTTCGGATGAACTTTAAGGGAATCTGAGTTATCATCAGGTGAAGAATTGAACTAGTCAGTTTGCTCTTCGTAAAAGTAATCCAAATCCATCAAAGACTAATCACTGAGTATCAATGGTAAGACTGAGATAGTTAGAAGATATGCATGAATGGGACTCAATTGAAACTGTTATTTTAATACGATCGGGTTTTGTTTAAGAGCACGTGGTGGCTGTATACAACATTCTAAGAAAGAAAAGATCAATAACTAGAAACGTCCCGTTCTGCCCAGGAGAACTGAGATACATGTGTCATTTGATCCTGTAAATATTGTAGATTTCTATGCTCATTTTCTTGTGTTATATTCGTTTGATTCTCGGAGGAAACTTAAAATTTGTTAATCGATTAAGCGTGGTGTCTAATCCTTGTACTTCATAGTGTTGAGTTAACTGATCCCTGAGGTGTATATAAATAAATGTGTTGCCAATTTTTTAATGATTATCTTGTGAAGTCCTCATTTTTCTACCTCTCATATAGATGTAATATACCTTGGTATATATGTGTCTCAACAACTCCCTCTCAACTTAACAATTTTAAATACAGTTTAGTGAGCAGTGTGTTTCAATGTAGTACAATTCAAAACTGATGTGATTTCAAATCGAGCATGGTTTACTGAATTAATCTCTGTTTAGTTCCTTTGTCAAAATATTTGCCTTTTGCTCTTTCAACAATAAGTACTTCACATCAATTGCATTTTTGTTGTATAAAACTCTAACAAAATTATACTTTACACATATATACTTTAAATGGTAATGTTCTCACTTTTTCAATAAAATGAATACATGACTAGGGATGTCCCAATACCACAGAAATATTGATATCATATTGTAAGCAGAGTTTAAAATGTGCTACTCATTAGCACACCACCCCATTCACTCCACATCTGTGATCGTCAAGAATTCAGAGAACTGAGGGGTCATGAAGGGGAAGGAATAGCTTGGTCAGGGGATAGAGGAGAGAAAGGTTCCCACTTTCACACTGGACATATGTGAAACAGATGTAAAATGTATCAATCTGAAAGTATCAATACTGCCCAGTATCAGAATAAAGTATTGAATCTGGAAATCTTGCTGGCTATCACTGTTCAGTCTGTTGTATCACTTTCCAGTTGTTTTTACTGCTGAAAAAAATACTATACTCATTACAATGAAGGATGAATGGGACCCAGAGTAACAATTAATATTTTTTACTTATTCCAAGGAATTGTATTCTTGCTACGTAGATCAGAAGTCAGTGTGTCAGTCAGTACTTCAATTTACACTCATATGAGGTTTTATGTACACAAAAGAAACCCCATATTTACAGTCCTGCTAATGGACTCTGTGGATATTAGTGTATATGGGATGGGGGTGGATAAGAAATCGTTGGTGAAGAGGTAAAACAGTGTCTTTACATTAAAAGTTGTTTATTGTGCTTAAATTTTGCAAATGTCAGTGCAAATGAGTATATACAAATTGTAGCTTATTTTAAATATCACCAATTGTCCAAATTGAATAACAAACAAAAGTACTGCATAATGTTTAACTAAATGTTTATTTATAAATAGTAATCAGATTTCTAAGCATATACAGATTTTGGAAATGAAATTTTACATAATACATTTATTGGTTTATGGTCATTAATATTTTTTATGTAAGTTTAACTTAACCAAAAATAATGTAAAATTCCATTTCAATTACTGATTTGGCTGCAAAATCCAGTTTTGGTCAGTCTGACACTGTCTGTGAAAAATGTAACAATACCAGATCTGATAACTGAGGAAAAGTATTGATACCAGTATCGTTGTCAGACCATAAGTACTTGGTATCAATGGAAAGTATTGATGCAGTATTGTATCAGCAGTATCAGGACATCTCTATACATGACTGTCTTCAAAAATGTTGATGGGCTTATTACTTGTAATCCCAAGATCCTTGAACATATTTCTAAGCCAAATAAGTTATACTGAAGCACTGGCTAATGCAACATACTCTTCTTCTATTGAGGATATGTAACAACTGTTGATTGTTTATATGTAACCCAGCAGACCACTGAACCAGATACTTCAAACAGTAACCAGTTATTGATTTTCAATCATTATCTCCAGCCCAGTCTAGCCAACAAATATTAGAGAGGCAGTCTTTCAAAATGTTAAACAAAAATCTGTAGTGTTCTTATTATAGTATTGGCAAATTTATTTTAAGCTGGTTCAGTGGGCTTCAGTAGCATTGCTTTGTAAATGACTAATACTTTGCAAAAGCACTAAGATTTAGTCTAGTGTTAAGCATTACATATATTAAACAGTCAATGAGTTTTTAATATGATTTTGCTTCTATGATACAGTTTGCAGAATTGGTATCTGTGTAAACCAGTTTTCTACAACTGGAAGAATTTAATATTAAACACTCCAAACTATACCTTAAATTTTGTTCTCTACTGGATCAAGATGTAGTTTGGAATTGTATCTGTATTTACAAAGAAGCCTTCCAACATCAAAGGTTTTTTGTGAAGATGGAATCCAGCTTCATTTTGTTCTTTATCATTTATTTTCTTTTAGTTATGTTTATTTTGAGGATGTTGTTTGGTTAAAGTGATTACTGTATATGCCAAACTGAAAATAAAAGTTTTACAAAATCATTTTACAATGGTTTTCTAGAACTTTTGTTATCACTCCAACTGTATGGAGGTTACTATTACATGGTAACAAAAAGCCATTTTGAGGGAAACCAGAATGTGATAAAAAAAAAACACAGACCATTTGGACACAGACATTGAACTCTATTCCATAACATTCTTTATGAAGTCTTCATAAAGAATGTAATGGAATAGCTTGACATTTAGAGCATACTGTTAGTAATGCTTTAATCCAGTATTTTGTTTGGCTTACATACAAGTTCTAAATCAACCACAAATCTTCATAAATATAACCTCTAGATTTTCATGGAAAAAAAAATTCTTAATATCCATTTGACATTCATATAAATCTTCATTGTTGATAATTGTAAGAGTCCTATAATTATTTTTTCAACTAGTGTGTACAAAGTATTCCACTTAAACATTTATCCAGAGGCAAAAGAGATCTTTCCAGCATTGGTTAGATTAGCTTAAGTTAGACTGCAACAAAGTGGATGTTATATTGCAAAAACATGCATCCATACAAGTTCTGTCTGCAATCAGCACAACATCCAGAGGATGCCATACAGCAATTTGAGTGGTGCAACATGATAAATTTACCACAGTTCCTTCATCTCATTTTATGAACTATCGAGAGACTGTTTTCCCAGAATGGAGTGTATAACTGTTACATTGTGCACCACTGGACAGTGTGTACTTCATGATGCATGTCACATACATGACATAAGTATATTTTATCCCAAGCCTGGCATAGTTTAGTATGATTGACTTTCAGCATTTAAAAGAATCACTGATCTAATTTACATTTCTGTTCTTCTATAAAAGCTTAATAATCTATCCTAATAAAATTATGTTGCAAAACATAGTTATATTTATTTATTGCACATTATTTAACATTTTATATTATCTTCTTTTTACCAATAAGTATCTCCTTTTTATCGATAAGTATCTCCTTTTTACCAAAAAGAGTATTTACCAATACAGTAAAATATAAATTAAATGACACCATTTATTGTTCATCAGAACAAAAAAGAATTATATTTCTTTCTGTTACACTCTTTGTGTTGACCTTCAACACAAAGTGCCTTTTGTATGCATGTTATCTTATAGAGCAGTGTTTCTCAATGGGGAAAATATTGTCCCTCATGTGGGTGATTTTCCACATTGGGGGTGATTACTAACAATTTATATTTTGGGAGGCAAAAAATAATTTTTGGGCAATATAGTAAAACATTATATTAAGAATAATTAGATATTTTATTTGTTATATCATACAATAATTAAACAAATAACATTAAACTAGTCACTAGTCTATTCAATGCAATACAAATTTGAGGGCCAAAGCTAATGCCCAACAAAATTTTTTTCGAAGTGAAGGGGCAATACTACATAACGGTTTTATTGAAGGGGCGACAATTCATTAGAGGTTGAGAAACACTATTATAGATCATTACTAGCTCCCATAGCAAAAGTTTCTCTGTGAAAAATATGGATTTAATATGCCTGTTAAAATTACTAAAGCAAAATGATCCAAATGATATACAGGTATACCTTGCCTTACATCGGTAATTGGTTCCAGGAGAGGCGACGTAAGTCGAAATTACTTGTATACTTACGATGTAAGTCTAAACTACGGTGGAAAACGCCAATAATGAGCACTTAAAGACCGCCAAATAAGACAACAACACAGAAACACAGATGGTTTGTTCTCTAGGATTTGATGATGATTATATTAACATTTACTGTAATGTACATATTTTAATATGATTTTATGTTCTTTTAACGCTTTTCTAGTGATATTACAACTTCAATATTTGTGGCAGACGGATGTAAAGTCGAATAAAATGACTTAAACTTGATTTTTATTTTTCCATATACTTTTTTGACAAACGACGTATAATCGAGAACAACGTAACTCGAAAAGACGTATACCTGTATAACTGTCAGGTTTTAGAAAGTTGATTTCTATTAAAATTACTCTGCAATTGACAAAAAATGATAGTGATCAGCTTGTTGATCACACCTGTTTTATTTTAAATGTCTAGTGTGGTATTTGGGATGAGCAGCTTCATAGTGCAGTATTCATTGGTGCCACCCTGAATATTGACTGATATCTGAACACGACAGTGGATGAATGACTATGGCACACAACTATGGCAGATTTGGTACCAGCACAATGATGTATCATCTCATTACCAGACATATGTGCATCAATGGCTTGCAGAGCAGTTTGTAACTGATAGGACAACATGGTCCTGTTCCATGGCCATCACATTTTCCAGATTTGATCCATCTGGATATTTTTTATGAGGTCATTTAAAAGCATCAATGTATATATGATATGTATTCAGCAGCAATGTATGATGTTGGCAAAATGGAGAGAGACATACAAGAGGCCTGTGGAACACCCAGGAATGCTATTCTCAACTGTTTACCTCTTTGTGTTAGAAATGAAGCAGTTGTCTTGAACATGTTCTCTAACTAAATAAGTCTCACTTTTTTGTATCAATTTCTGTAATGTTATCTTTAACCTTTACAGTCAGAGATTATTTGTATGTTATGCTAAATGATCTTAAATTGATTCCCTTCAATTATTTTAGTACTGGAACAAGCATGCACCATATGCACAAATTCATGCAATGCTGTAAATATCTCTCTCGTCCCTGGATAGATATTTAAGTAAACTCTATGTATACTTCATCATAGTCAAAACCTTTTCATTGAGAGTATCTTCTTCTAATAAGTGTTGTTTTGTTTCAGTCAATATCTCCTGATTCATTTCTTTTAATGTTAAACACTCATTTAGTGTCAATGACTCTTTTTAAGAGTATATCTTGTTAAGGCCTAAGTACTGTTTTTTTCCACTGAATCCAGTTTTTCATAAATAGCATTATGAGGAAATGGTGGTTTAATAAACATTAAAGTTCATTAAACTTTTATTTTCTGTAACATTGACTGTGAGGTTGCCGAATTCGTGATTTCCAAATGTCAGGACTTATCGTATGTGGGGTGAAGGAAAGTGAGGCAAATAGCTGCAGTGACAAACAAACGCGTTTATTTACACTAAGTCTTACAATCTAGTGTGTCTTGCGTGTCTTGTCTTCTGGTGGCTCTTGATGGCTCGGTTGTTGGCCCCGGGGCAGACAGTTGATGCTCGACCATGGGAGGTTGTGACGAATGGTGAAAGCCCGAAGTTCAATCGGATGGTGTCCACTTGTAGAGGCAGGGAAAAGTCTGGACAGTTGATTATAGTTGTTAGCTGGGGAAAGTCTGAACAGTGGTTGACACGGACAGAAGCTGGGAGAACTCTTCACAAGGGAAGGCAGAGAAAAGTCTGCCTTGCCCTTGAGATCCAGGTTTTTATAAGATCTTTCTCCCCTGGATCTCCAGCTCCTGATTGGTCGGTTTCCTGTCTCTAGGCAGACGACCGACCATTTCGAGCTATCAAAGGTTTAAATTCGACACTGTGTTTTATTCCGATCAGGGGAATTTAATCGCAACTTGAAACCTCTGCTCGTATTCAATTGTTTCGAATTCTTATAAGTCTGATACATAATATCAGCGCTGCATCTCCTTTTAAGGTTAAAAAAAGAACATTTTTCTCTCGATTAATAGCTTTAATATTTCCCGATTTAAAGTATCCTTCCAATTTCTACGAGCATCAGAATCAAAAGCTTGTTCCCCTGATTTGACATTTTTTATGATATCAAAAACACATGAGCTCGAGTCTCGCTCGGGCTTCACAGGGCTCCGGCGCTTTTGAAAATGTTGCTACAAAATGGAATGCAACATTTTTCCATAGGTACGACCGCGCGGAAAAAACATTTTTCTTTAAATCGGTTATTACACACCTTGCGATACGCGACAAGGAGACGAAGTTTACTTTGCGCGCGCGCGAGATTGGTTTCGCGTTACAATCATGAATATCAGGTGTTTCCGGTCGCACCCAGAATAACGTTCTTCAGTGCTTGGGATACATATAAAGTTTATGATACTTAACAGTTTTTCAAGGTATAATCACACGGATAACAAAAACAGGGTAGGTACAATAATTAATATGACAGAGTAACGTCGTATTTATGTCTTAACAATCGCGTTTATCGAAATAAAATGTCAATAACATAAATTCTGTTTTTGACAAATGATTTTTCTAAAATAGGTGACATAATAGCATCTTACTGTATTTGGCTTTATTAAATTTTTCAATAGTAATAATAAGTATATCTTAAGAATATATTTTCTTAAAACAAAGCATATATTGTATATACATATACGTAGTATATATTTATTTGGTGGATTATCTTAAATGTTTTTTTTTCTATAGAAACAGTGTATACAATAGGAGGGTTTTTTTTCTCTCCCTATTTTTTTTTCTTTTGTTTTTCTTTCCTTTCTACTGGGAGTCTAAGATCGGTTGTCCATGCCCTCTTCCTCTTCCTCCAACGTTAGTGGTATTTAAAGCGGAAGCTCTTCGTCCTTTTCCTCTTCCTCTAAAATTGGAAGTATTTGAAACGGACGCTCCTCTTACTGATCTACCTCCTTGTGGATTGATGTCGTTGGAATTACATCGCTCTAGTGTTCTTCCTCTTCCTCCTACATCAGTAGATCCTATCGCACCCGCTCGCTCCAGGCAAGCCAGGTAAAATGCCGCTCTCCGACCTTGACCTTGGGATTCGGATAATGGAGATTTCTGTGTAATTTCTTCGGTTAGATCCGTCGAAGTTTTTCTTTCTTTTGTGCTCTTTTCTTCCTGTATCGTAGCGCCCCTCTCGTCCGCTTTAACCTGGACGAGTGAGTTTACCCTATCCAAATCCCTTTGAAGTTCCTCAGTTAACACGACTCCCTCCGGTAGGACGAGAATTTCAGCTCTCGGAGAGTTCAATTTTCTGCGGGTTCTTTCGATCGCATATCGGACCGTTTCTGTATCCACTTCTCTTTTCACCGATTCATGGGATGTCGAAGTAGAAACAAACGGCTCCCACTCATCATCCCAATTATCGGGGCCGTCTCCTTCTCCGATTGAACTATGGATCTGGATTGGTCCCGTCGCCATTCGGTCTGGGTAAAATACAGAAAGAGACAGTCAAAATAAACTTGAGGGAATCATGATTACCGATATATACATATACATTTCAAGGACTATGACCATAATCATTTTCTCATAGGAAACCTTTTTCCTCCCTTTTGTTTTTGTTTTATAGTGGACCGATCTGTATCATTAAATATCTTCTTCCTCCTGATTCACAGTCAAACTGTTCCTTTCCGTCTGTGTTGGGCGTATAAATACTGCCATCGACAAGATGCGATTCACTAAAAGCTGTTTAACTGTGGGTGCGCGGATAGTCATACAATCCCCGTTTTTTGTGATTTGGTTTATGTCTCCTGCGACGTCTCTGGGAATAGACTCCCAAATCGATGTCTTTCCTCTTCCATTCACCTCTATCCGTCCTTTGAAATGAGTTGCTTCATCCCGGTGCCCTACCAATCGGACGAGGAGATGAAGTAGGTAAAAATCACCCTCTGTTTCGGTTTTGATGATTTGGATTATAAAATGATGTCGGTAGCAGGTCGTTCTGGTAGTCCAAGCCAAACGTTGAGGCAAGTCCAGACCGAGTAATGCCATGTAAACGGTATGATTGTTCAAATGAATCACTCGGGGGTGCTTGTCTACTACGTGAGGGATAACCTGGTGATGGGTTCCCTCCCAATGGCAGCCTGAGCTGAGCGACGGACAGGCGCAAGTTCGAAAAGCGCACCGTCTCTCATGCTTTCGTCTATCCCTGAGAGCCAAAATCTCTTGACAACCATTGTCTCTAAATTTACAAGGGAGCGCCAGCATCTCCGCCACCTGATCCAGTAGGAAATTCCTGTTGTCCCTCATCCATCCCCTGCAGGTGGGGCATCTTTGAACCCGTGTCCTGCATTCTGCACATACAACGTGTCCCGTGGAGCATTGATAGACCGGAGGTCTAATGTATTCATAACAAACCGGGCATTGGAAGAGGGTCATCAACGCCGGATCTGTTGACGAAGATGGAGGAATAGCCTGAGTGACTCCAGACACCTCCCGACATTCGGTTGATTCCTGTCCCTCCATTCTTTTATTTATTTATTTTTCTAAAAAAAACAGAAAAGAAAGGGAATAAGTTATTAATATAATATTCTGGATAGTGTAAAGTTTGAGGAGATTAAGTCCCTTATTTTGCTGGGTGACACAGATATCTCTCAGCTTCTTGATTATAATCGTCTCGTTTGTATCGGCAAAGTTTCTATTCCGGGGAGGGGTATCATATTTCCCTCTCGTACGGCCGGAACGAAGATCTTTTCCACTGATGTGTTGTTTACCTGTAATTGATCGGTTCTGCTCGGAATCAAAGTCAATTCTACCAACTCAGTTGGCGTTGCTTCTTGACGTTCTCTCGGTCTGGAAAAAGTGGTCGCTTTTCTCTCTTTCCATCTCTTTATTCGGCGTATGCGATTTCGACAACGCCAAACGGTTACGAGACCTATAATAACTGCTATTATAGTAACGATAACGACTATATTCCAATTTAATAACGGATGATTGTAAGCCTCCAACGAATTTTGAAAGACATCGGTTTTCACTGTCGCGATATCCCTAGAAATATCGCGTAATGCACGTCCAGCGATCTCTAAAGACCAGTCATCCTTTCGTTCTCGGAGAAAACTCGGGGACGAGTTTCCGTGGATGTACTCTTGGAGAATTTTGGTTTCCGTAGTATTAAGTATATCGGATATTGCTGGTATGACGTAATGACTGCGAGCTGCGAGTGTGAAGGTTGCTCTCGATTGAAAGTGTGATGTCAGACGAACTCCCGGCACATGTCCAGTACATGTCATTGGTAATTTAAAAATGCCGGTATTATTTAATTTTATCATTTTAATTTCGGGTTTTGGTAAGTTGCTTAACTGACGACATTCGACCACCAAATTCAGTGGGGGAAGGAGTCGAATAGATCCAAGTTCCTTCCTCATCTATTCGGCGGAACATCGGTTTTGGATAACTTGTAACCCTCCGTTTGCACATTCTATTAACCGATGGTTCGTCGGCCATAAATAATGCATATTCACACGAATGATAAGGTAATTTCCATACTGCTACTTCCGGTGCGCATACGGTTACTACACTCGCTCTGCACTTCTGAAGGTCGTGGGCCTCCAATAACATATATAACTGCCGATCTCGCGACAGAGCAATGTATGGATATTCAACTTGATAAAAAGCGAATACTTTCGTGTGCGAAAAATAAGCGGGGAATTTTATTATTTCAAAGAGGTCGAAATACCCTTCCGGAGTGATTAACGGAAACTTAGCGAAAATCCGAAGTATACCGGGAAGCGCGACTGCCGTCGTCGTGATCCATTGGTAGTACTTAAATACGTTATCTTCTGATACTGGTTCTATTAAGGACACTCCACTAGGTAAGTATCCGTTTATTTCTGCTAGCATCTTCAATAACTGGGATTTTGATAAGAAATAAGAGCTAAGTCGGTTGCGCTCCAACATTTCAATTGCTTGTCGTAGGTCGGTGATACTTGATCGGAATTCGGCGATAGCGCTCTCGGCGTATCGTAAGACAGTACTTATGAAAAATGTGTAGCTAAAAGTTTGTAGGACTTTATCCAAATATTCTTGTCTACGTAATAACATGTCGATGTACTTCCGGTTGTCCTTGACGGCTCGAAGTGTTTGGTTTAATACCGTCGTTTGGGCTTCTAAGATGTGTATTATTCGTTGATTGTTTTTGTTCAGTTTGTCAATCTCGTTATTAGTGGCTTCGATCTCATCTGAGGTTGCTGTCCCGAACAAAAATTTTAATATTTTTCCTCCCACATTTATAAGGCCTCGTTTGGTTCTTGTAGTTTTACCAGTCGTAACCGTGGACTTTAATTCTTTATACTCTAATTCATAGTCAGCTAATTCTTGTTTTATCGTAGCCAGTTCGGTATCTGCCAGTGACCATAAAGATCCCATAGGATCGTCCTTGTTTTGCTTAGCTCTTTTAATAACAGGAACTAATGAACTTAGGTGATAGCGTAGATCGTTGAGATATCTATCATAGTCGTTAAATGAAATTTCTATTGCTATTGTCCATTGACTTGTAGTCATCAAGAAATTTCCTTGCGGTAGGAAGATAATCCCTTTTGTCAGTGCCGGTGCAATCGTATATGCCTTGTAATTAAAGGTCATAATTATCATATAAAAGTAAAGTAGTACGAGGTTTCCCATTGTGATCTACAAAAGAGTTCACATTAATATAATTTTCGATTTCCGATAATCTAATATTTAACTAATACGCGAATTCTATACCATTCGTCTCTCTCTCTCTCTCTTTTTTTTTGTGATGGTGTCCTTTCTGTTGTAAAAGAGGGAAAGGTCACCATTTACAAGCTCCAAAGAGACCGATGGGCACAGGTGGTTGCTCTTGCTCGGGGTCTTGGCCCTGAACTGAAGAACCTTGATCTACTTCCGCCCTTGAATTTGTTTCCGTGTCCAGTGACCTGGACCACGTAGGCGTTGGAAGGACCCAAGGGTATTCTTCCACGGGACCCTGACTCCTAAGAGCATACCTAGACGAGGTTTGCGATTGATTGGTTACTTGTGGAATTCCAATTTCCTCTTCCGGATCATCTACTTGACCAGAAGGAATAGAAGTCAGTATAATTTCATCCCAGGGGTCTAAAAGTTCTGTCAATTGTTCTACGTGAGTTGCTTGGTTATTTAGATCTCTTCCTTCGGGAACGTCACTTCCCAAAGTAGAGGTTCCAAATTCCATCCGTGCGATTGCGTGTTTTAATCTATTAGAGTGTACATGTAATTGTTTTCCTGAATGTATATGTTGCACCTTAAAATCTACTGGGCTGGTTTCGGCTATAATGCGATATGGACCAGACCATCTTGGCGCTAATTTTCGTTTTAGGCCTGGCGTAACAGTGGTCGCGTTAACAAATACCCTATCGCCTATGGAAAAAGCATATGGTTTATTTTTGCGTTGATGATACGTTTTTCTGTCATTAGCAGCTTTTTCCGAGTATTCTTGGGCTAATCTGTGAGCTGATGAGAGTCGTAACCGTAATTCACTTACGTAATTTTCATCGGCATCGTATCTGATTGTATTCGGTTCGGTAGCTATATCAAAAGGATAAACAGGATCTCTCCCATATAATAGAAAAAACGGAGTTTCGTTAGTACTGGCGTGTACCGTTGTGTTGTAGGCAAAAAGTGCGTAAGGGACCATAATGTCCCAATTTCTTTGATCCCTATCGACATAACATGTCAAGATATCAGTTAGTGTTTTATTGAGCCTTTCAACAACTCCGTTACATTCAGGGTGATAAGCCGTAGTGAGAAGTCTTTCTATGCGCAATAATTTACATACTTCGGTCATCATTTTTGAAGTAAAGTTTGTACCTCGGTCCGTAAGTAGTTGTTTAGGAACCGAGTGCCGTAAGATAATTTGTGTAACAAAAGCCTTTGCAACTGTTTTAGTAGTTACATCAGGTATTGGGATGGCTTCAGCCCATCTAGAAAAGTGGTCTATGAAGACTAATAAATATTTATTTCCATTTTGCGTTGTTGGTAATGGGCCCTGTATATCCATGGCTGTTCGTTCGAATAATTTTGATACCTTAGGAAATATCTGTAATGGCGCTTGATGTCCAGGAAGTGGACGTCGTCTAACAGCACATTCCTGACAACTGTCGCAGTAATGGGCTATGTCTTTGTTCATGTCAGGCCAATAAAATTGCATGCGTAATTTTTTCTTCATTTTCTTTGCGCCCAAATGTCCCGAACTTGGAATGTCATGAAATAATTTAAGGATATAATCTACCATTATTTTAGGGATTACTAATCTATCCCAAATCTCATTTCGTTCAGGGATTAATTTCCTGTGATAAAGTGTCTGATCTGCATCTAAATAATAATTTGTGTTAGAGTTTGTATTTAATTCCTGCAAGGGTGTGTCATCTAACAACTGTTTTCTAATCTGATTGCAAAAGTGGTCTTTTTGTTGTTGCTCTCTAATCTGCGTTTTACTAAATATTGGATGAATCTCACGGATGGGTGCTACTGGTGCACGACTTAATGCATCTGCATTAGAATGGATCTTTCCTGGTTTGTGCACTATTTCAAACTGATACTCCTGCAGTGCTAAGTTCCAACGACTCAATCTTGAACTTTCATCTTTAACATTTATAAGCCATCTAAGTGGCCTGTGATCCGTGATAATTTTAAAGGGTCTTCCATACAGATAAGGCCTAAAATGCTTTGTCCCCCAAATTAGGGCTAGGCATTCTTTTTCTGTGGTGCTATAATTCTGTTCTGCTTTTTTTAATAAGCGGCTAGCATAGGCTATTGGCCTTTCTCCATGTTCGTCCTCCTGAGACAACACTGCACCAATTGCAAAATTTGATGCATCGGTTGCCAAAATAAAGGGCTTGCTAAAATCTGGGGATCGCAATAGAGGAGCAGTTATTAATATCTCCTTCAGCCTAGTAAAGACGGCTTCATGTTCCTCAGTCCATTGAAACTTTACATCTTGCTTTAATAAATCTGAAAGAGGTCTTGAAATTTTTGCATATTGGGGAATATGTCTGCGATAATATCCCGTTAAACCCAGAAATGCTCTGACATCACGTTCATTTTGAGGTCTTGGGAAATCTCGGACAGCTTTGACCTTTTCCGAATCTGGTTTAATGCCTTCATCTGATATTTCATGCCCTAAAAATTTTATTTCTTGTCTTAAGAAGTGACATTTTTTTGGCTTTAACTTTAGTCCGGCTGCAGCTAGTCTCTGGAAGACAAGCTCCAAACGTTCCAGGTGCGTTTCAAAGTCGGAACTGAAAACTAAAATGTCATCCATATAGACTAGGCAGATTTTGGTCTTTAATCCGCTCAAAATTAAATCTGCGCAGCGAGAAAATGTTGCAGGTGCATTTACTAAACCCATTGCCATGCGATTGAAATGATAATGTCCTGATGGAGTGCTAAATCCAGTTTTTTCCTTTGAATCTGGCTCTAAACCCAGTTGCCAAAATCCACTCAACGTATCCATCGTAGAGAAATACTTTGCCTTTCCCAACAGGCTCAACGACTCCTGAACCAATGGCAAAGGATAAGGGTCAAATTTTGTAACCCTATTTAATTGCCTATAATCCACAACAAATCGATAATTTTCATCTTTCTTCTTTACCAAGAGTGCAGGCGAAGCCCATGGACTGCTTGAAGGCTCAACTATACCGTGTTGTACCAAGTCATCTACTAACTTATCCATTTTTTCGCGTTGGGCATAAGGGATGCGATAAGGAGCACGACGGATCGGGGAACTGTTTCCTGTATCTATCCTATGTTGTATCAAATCGCAATATCCCAAGTCAAAGTCGTTTTTTGCAAACACACTTCTATATTTGTATAATAGGTCTAACAAAGGGATCAGTTTATCCTTTTCCACTTCGCTCAGATCAAACAAATTCGCTAATTGGGCTCTAGTCAGATCATTGTTATCAAAGTGTGGTATTTTGTATTGATTTGCTTCTTCTTTAGTTTCTTCTTCTGCCTTGAAAAATGCTCCTATCTTTGTTCCCTTATTTAATTTAATTGGTTGCGTATTTGTATTCACTATTCTAACGGGTATATTCCCACGTTTTTGAGTTTTTACTAACACACTTGCACTATATAAACCCTTGGTCTTCAGAGGTAAAGGTTCAACAACACCTACTTTTCTATATCTACTTCCTCTTACTCGCCCTTCTAGAATTACCTCTGATCGAGGGGGTATGACGCAGTCATCAACAAGTGTGACATCATCTGAAGTGTCACTTCCTTTAGGGATAGTGTTTTCTAGCTGTTCGAATTTCGTTACGTTTCGTTTTACACATTTCCGAGATTTACTTTGTTTCCTCGTTCGTGCTCGATTATCTTTTCTTTTCTTCTGCTCATTATTTTTACTATTGTCACTATTTTGGGTATTGTTTGCTTGTGCTGCTTCTCTCTCAGCAGGAAGATTGGTGTTATGGCATATCTCTGCTAGTTCCCTGAAAGTTATTTCGTCACCCGTGGGGAAAATCATTTTTGCGTTTTTAATAGAGATAGTTAGATCATATTTTGCAATGATATCGATACCCATAATTCCATCATTTGGCTCCGTAATCTTGGAGTCTACAAGATAACAGTCATGATAAAATGTCAATCGACCTAGTCTAAACTTGACCCTATACTTTCCTATTGTCTCAATTGTGTGTCCAGTGACACCGACTAAATCCAAAGTCCCAATTTCCACTTTAGTTAACTCATCTAAGTTTTGGAAAAAGGACCTTGATAACAAGGACACAGCAGCACCTGTGTCGATCGTCAATCTTGCTGTTTTATTTTCTACTTCGCAAATTATGGTACATGGAGGTAATTCTCCACCTTTCGATTTACTTATACTATTTAAGCGCATTTCTTTGCGCATACTATTTTCATCACATCTTAGGTCAGGTCGTTCATTTGTTTTTACTGATGTTATCTTATTTCTATTTCTCTTAACATCAATATCATTACCATTCTTTCTCTGCGATTGGCTTTCTGTTTGCCTAAAATCTTCAGGAGCTGGTAACGCTAAATGTCTAGGAGAGGACATGTTAACTGGGGTTCGTTCACTATTAAAACTACTTTCTGGACCGAATTGACCATAACGCGCTTGAGAAAATGTCAACTGTTCGCTATTCTGATCAACTCCTCGTCCATAAGGACCATAACGTGCTTGATAAAATGGTATCTGTTCTATACAATTATATCGTGGTGAAACTGTCGAACCTACAATTGGGACCTGCCATTCAGGGGCATTCGTTCTTAAGCCTCCTTCCTCTCTAAATTGTGGAGGAACATTTCTCCCCTGCCACTCCGTTAATGGTCTAGCGTAATAGCTACTTCCTATCCAAGCTGGATCTGTTGGGGAATACCTTGTCAGCTCACCTCCATTTCCCAACCAAGAGGGAAACTGAACATATCTATCACAGGAATATCTTGAGAGGGGTTGTCTTTGCCTAACAGCTGGTGGTATTTGCGGGTGATTTGGAGGGGGCAAGGAGTGCTGTGAATTCTGATAGGGACGGTAATTCCCTATGCTGAGACTTGCTCTTTCTACCCTCTGAGGTGTATGCTTAAATTGAGACCTTTCACTTTTTCTAGGACTATTTGCTAATCCAGGGGTGGTTTTACTTCCTAAATTTTTGTGTAGCATCTCTAACTGCTGGGTAATTTTATTTATTTTCGCATCTAGTGTGTGGTTTTGGTAAGACTTTTCCTTATTGAACCTAGTTGAATGAGACTCCTCTGTTTCTCCTATGCTTGCAATAACGTTGCGTGTCTTTCCTGTTAACTGCTCTATTGTCTCTTCCCTAATGGCAATCTGTAGTGCTTCCGAAAATGTAGCAGGGTCATGAGACATTACATTTCGTTTTATGCGTTCATTTAGGCCATGCAAGAACTGAACTCTAAGTTTCTCGTCCAATTCTTTTTGTTGATACCTCCTTATAATCGCACTTTCCTGTTCTGTAGCACCCGTCTGTTCAATCTTAGTCGCGTCTGCCAGCGTCTGAAGGCGAACCGCAAATTCCTGCACTGACTCATCGCGTTTTTGAGTGCATGCATGGAACTTCTGTACTCGGATAGAATACGGTTCTCGATCGAACCTTTCAATCATGGCGCGTTTAAAATTTGCATAATCTAAGACTGCTTTCATCCTAAGATCTTGCCAAGCAAATTCTCTAGCTATTCCTGAGAGCTTGCATTTTGCAATACTTAAACATTGTCGTGAGGTCCAACCTGCCAAACTCGAAATTTCTTCCAAAGTATCAAAGAAATCTGAGACGCGTCCACTTTCTCCTGAGAAAGTCGGTATCATTCCCCCAAAAGCCGAAAAAGCACCGAGTGAGCTGCCACCTGCATCGCGAGATCGCGCTGCAGTACTTGCCTCAGTATCCATCGTTCAGTCCCACTTTTCCTTCTACTAAACCAATCGAGAAGCAAAATTTGGATGTCGGCCACCTCTACGATTTGGTAGGACTGCCAAATTGCATAACAATCCCACTTCTGACACCAGTGTGAGGTTGCCGAATTCGTGATTTCCAAATGTCAGGACTTATCGTATGTGGGGTGAAGGAAAGTGAGGCAAATAGCTGCAGTGACAAACAAACGCGTTTATTTACACTAAGTCTTACAATCTAGTGTGTCTTGCGTGTCTTGTCTTCTGGTGGCTCTTGATGGCTCGGTTGTTGGCCCCGGGGCAGACAGTTGATGCTCGACCATGGGAGGTTGTGACGAATGGTGAAAGCCCGAAGTTCAATCGGATGGTGTCCACTTGTAGAGGCAGGGAAAAGTCTGGACAGTTGATTATAGTTGTTAGCTGGGGAAAGTCTGAACAGTGGTTGACACGGACAGAAGCTGGGAGAAGTCTTCACAAGGGAAGGCAGAGAAAAGTCTGCTTTGCCCTTGAGATCCAGGTTTTTATAAGATCTTTCTCCCCTGGATCTCCAGCTCCTGATTGGTCGGTTTCCTGTCTCTAGGCAGACGACCGACCATTTCGAGCTATCAAAGGTTTAAATTCGACACTGTGTTTTATTCCGATCAGGGGAATTTAATCGCAACTTGAAACCTATGCTCGTATTCAATTGTTTCGAATTCTTATAAGTCTGATACATAATATCAGCGCTGCATCTCCTTTTAAGGTTAAAAAAAGAACATTTTTCTCTCGATTAATAGCTTTAATATTTCCCGATTTAAAGTATCCTTCCAATTTCTACGAGCATCAGAATCAAAAGCTTGTTCCCCTGATTTGACATTTTTTATGATATCAAAAACACATGAGCTCGAGTCTCGCTCGGGCTTCACATTGACTTAAGTGAACCTTTATCATCATCTCAAAGTGTTCCAGAAACATTTGACATAGTTATTAGTCTTTCATAGTGTGCATATTGAAATCATGTACAGTACTTATTATAAGTGTATTGGTTTAACATTAAACTGCTATTATATGGATAATTTTTATTTTATTATTTTTAGTTTTTATAATTGTCTATTTTGTATTTAATTTTCACATTTCTACACACTGTTTTGTCACAACTGCTGATTGCTTGAATTTAAATCTTAATTGTACATTTTCATAAATATTCTTTATTGTATGTTTCTTCAAATGCTATTGTGTTTGAACTCAGCTGCTTAACTGTCCAAGAAAACCACTCTAATTTCAAAAATTTACATCTGAAGACAATTTTCTTGTCAAAAGTGCTTGCTTTTTTGTGTAATATTGTTAAAATTTTATATACTTTCTAATCCTTCTGATACACTGGGACGATAAATCAACACTATCTCCAACCTATTAACCGGAGTAAAATTTGTTCTAAAATTCGCTAACATTTTCGTCGCCCCTTCCGGGCACTTCCTCAGGCATTCGATAAAAGACCATTGCGAGCTGTATATTGACCTTCAAACCTTCCTTTTGAAGGTGTTCGGTTACCTAATTCTCTAAGCGCATGCGTTTCTCCGTATTATAAATCTTCCACCCATAAAACTGCTTGACCTCCTAATGGTAAAACTCAGAGACAATAAATATAATTACACATTATCTTTCATTAAGAATTGCCATGCTTTAGAAAGGGACATTTCCTCCTTAAAGTTGATGCTCTTATCTTTGCACTGCACTTTAAAAATTTTCATAGCCTCTAAAATTTTAAGGTGGTTTTGATGTGGGGTGGTAAGAATGATACGCGCCCTATCAAACTCCGCAGTGATGTCAGGGTGTGTTGCATAAGTCGACAGGGCTGTTGTGAACTTATTCCGTATTATGTCTGATTTATGTTCCTTTAAACATACTTCCAAGGATCTTTTTGTTGCACCCACATTACTTAGCCATTTTATCGTTAGGAGGTCAAGCGGTTTTACGGGTGAAAGATTTATAATACGGAGAAATGCATGCACTTAGAAAATTAGGTAACCGAACACCTTTGAAAGGGAGGTTTGAAGGTCAATATACAGCTCGCAACGGTCTTTTATCGAATGCCTGAGGAAGTGCCCGGAAGGGGCAATGGTTTTAAAACGTTAGCGAATTTTAGAACAAATTGTACTACGATTAATAGGTTGGAGATAGCGTTGAGTTAAAATTTTATTTTAAATATACTAGTTTAACATCAAAAGGCAGAGTAATTCTTTCAGTTAGCCTTTCTGATGTAAGTGTAATTGGTTTCTTTGTTTCATTTAATTTTTATAATTTTATTAATTGAATATAAGATCAGAACTGTAGGAATATTTGCTGAATTCTATAATGCTTTTACAGATTCTTAGGTCCCTTTCACAAATGAACATACAAATATAAACATCTTTAAGCCTGATAGTTATATTAAAGTCAAACAATTACTGAATATAATCTAAATTAATTAATAAATATTAATTTAATTATAATTATTAAATTTAATGAGAGATGGTGCCTAACACCTACCTGTAGGCCAAATTACTTAGCATTTAATTATTAATAGTAGCAAATGACATTTTCTCTTCATCCAACATGTATATTTTTTTTAATTACTTCTAATAATCTAAAAACTCTTAATTTTATAAAGATATTATATATTATTAAAATCTAAATAATAAAAATTTTAAACATTTTTTGAAATTAATATATTATCAACAAATTTTATTAGATTAACATTGTTTTTATTATTTTTTGTAGTTATATTGTATAATATACAAAATTATTATTCTGAAATTAATATAAAGTTTTATCATTCAGAATAAAATACATTCCTGCTACTGATGCTGCTATACATCATCAGGCTGCAATTTTAAATATGCAACATGCAGAAGAAATACCAGGATCTTCTCCTTCACCATCTCTTCCATCAATTCCTTTTCTTCCAGAAAATGAAATTCTACAACATCCAGGTGATATTCCTCCAAGGTAAATTTTCAAATTTATATCCAATGTATTACTATTATTATTATTATTATTATTTGTTTAGAAAATATTATACAATATGCAATTCTAGTTTATATCTTATAAATAACTTGAAATAAAAATATAGATAGTACAATAGAGTGTCATTTATCCAAAAGCCGATCAACCGAAAGCTTTTCAGTCGGACTGTGTCATGCCGAATCAAACGTTTTTGATACTAAATTAACTTCTAAAGTATAATTTTTTTGTTTTTATATTTTTCAATATATTTACTTTGTTTGTACAAAATAAAGAAATAATTTTTAATGATACAATAGCCACGATTATTATTATAAAAATTTTCGTTAGGCTTAAAATCGACGAAAATTCAACACGAAGCGACACGCAATGGGGAAAAATTTCAACATGGGATAGGCTAATATATTTTTTCGTACATAATCGGCTATCCGAACAACCCCAGTCCCCAATTGATTCGGATAACGATGCTCTATTGTAATTATATTTTCTTTTATTATATTATTTGCTTTTAGGATTCTTTAACAAAAATATGTATATATGGAAAAATTTCTACGTGCATAAAAAAAATAGAATATGCTGAATAGAATGAGTTATGTGAGTTATGTAATATGGAACAAAAAGAATATTAATTGAACAAAAATACAATTTATATTTTTATAGAATAAAAATATGTTGAAAATATAAATAAATAATAAATCTTATCTATGTTTGCCAAAATAAATACTAGAATATTATTTGATTTATATATATCAAATAACCCATGACATGTATATATATATATATCATGAGTTATGTTTATACTAATTACTACAATGTTTATGCTGATTTCACATTAACTGCTTTTTGAAATGATTAAATTATTTTCAGAATTTAATCATTTCAAAAAAAACAAATATACAAAAAATTGCAAATGAAATTTCGTAATATTTTTGTAAACAGTTTATTTTTACCATAATGTTTACATTGCAAATTACTCTTTAAATAAATGAAACTCATGAAAAGATTGATGGAAAATTCCTTTCATTTCATGTTTTTTTTATTAATATTTCTGAATGCCAACTTTTGTAAGTCAGAAAGCATTAAATATTGTTTACATTCAATTTAAGTCTTTTTTCCATATCTTATGAATCATCATTCTTTTTTAACTTGAATATAATTACTTTAATTCAAAACTGCATTCCAAAGAAATATATCTATTTTATTTCAAATGTTTACTATATTGCAGGAAACTGTTCTCATTTAATCTTTTCATTTTAAATTTATCTCAGATTTAAAAAGTTAACAGATAAAATTAATGGTAATATCTTCGTCAAAATTTAATTTAAATATGTTTTTTAAAAATTTATTTTCTTGAATTCAAAAATCCCCATTAAATGTATAGATGTGTACTCAAATTAAATATCTAGTTCAAGTTTAAATAATAAATATATTTTTTATGTATTTAATTAACAAAAAAATGTAATCAAAGCTAAAGGACATAATCGAATCAAATATAATTTAACATAAAGCTAATTACATGAGTTTTTAACAAAATAATAGATTCATTGTATAGTACATACAGAATATGTTTTATTTTTTTCATCTGTGTACCTGTGGTTGAATATTGTAAAAATGATATTAATTCAATTGAGATAAACTATATTAACAACTCTATTTTATGGAGAAAATGACTTAGTTTCTTACTTTTAGTTAAATTTAATTAATTCAGTAATAAACAAATTAAATAAAATTGATTAAGTTTAAATAAAAGTAATTCAAATTTATAATATTAAATAAGAAAATTGTATTTAAATGTGTGAAATAATCATGAATTGAGATTGTATAAGTTGGTGCAAAAGTCTGAATCATCTTGACCTAAGAGGCATCCCACATGAGATTATTTTAGAAGTCTGATTTCTTAAAAGAAAGAAAATTATTTGAGTTTAAAAAAGAAGAATCTAGATAAAGAGGTCTGTCTGAAGAAAACGCTTCACACTCAGATATATCTCCCCAGCAGAGTTATAAATGCAAAAAAAAAAAAAACTGAGGAGGAAGTATGAAATAATAATTGTTTATTTATAAAATATATTCAGATTTTTCAATTATAAATTACATAATTACAAAATTAAATGCATTTAGATAAAGTTTTCTTAAAATTTTGACATTTCTTTATTTAATTTTAAATTTTGCAACATTTAATAAAAATGTAAAATATTACAAACTAGCATTTACTAGTACATAGTATTTAAAACTGGATGAAGAATACCAAAAATTTAAAAAATTATGATGATAATTATCTCATAAAATATAAAATAATTTTAAAATAGGATACATTATAAACATATTTTAAAAATACATATAATTATAAAAGTTTTATTAATTTTTAATAAATGAAATATATTTTATAGTCCACCAACTTCTCCTCCACCTCCTTTAGAAGATGAAGATAATTCACTTGTAGATGATATTAAACCTAGAGCATCTCCAGCTGAATTTATTCAAACTAATAACACAGAATTGGATTACAATAAAGATACAGAAACTGTAAACAAAATAAAGGAAGTAAGCTATACAATTCCTATTCTAAATTTTCCAGAAAATAAAAGACCACTTGAGTTAAGAAGTCCAAAACCACCAGTGCCTTTTAAGCCTATAAGGAAAAAAGAAGATAGTAAGTGTACTCTAAAATTTTTCAACTAAATGTAATAATGATAATAGAAATTCTTTGATTATCTTACTTATTCATACGTAAGATGTGTTTTTTTCACGTTTTAATATATCTGAGAGTAGGATGCAACTTAGATTTAATATAATACATAATAATTAGTGGTCTCTAGTGCCATGCATCTTATTTCTCTGTCACTAATTTCAATGTATGATTTTAGTGATTTTAATAGACCAATTTGCAATAGCAAATATTTAACAGGCTAAAAGATGGAGTCTTTCATTCTTTTTAAATTGTAATTAACTATCCTGAAGAAGGTCAATTAAGATGACCAAAAGCATTTGAGAGTTAAATATTTTACTGCATTTTAAAGGTTGAGCAATAGTCCCATGGTCCAGAAAAAATTGTAAATCACTCTTTCAAGTAGTGTAAATTAGTTCATTAAAACCAAAACTAAAACTACACAATATATAGAACTAAAACTAAAACTCAGGAGTATAACATTACTTTCAAGAAATGTTATATTTTTGATGCTTTAAACTGCATTATGAATGATTGAAAATGGGAAGATGTGAGCATCAAATGCAGTGTTGATTTAGAAGAGCTTGACACAGAAAGTGAAGATGTTTCTAACTTCAATATCACCAAAGACAATGATATATAACTTACTTGCAATAAATACTAAATAAATTTATGTCAACAGAATCAGTTCTGTTTGCATAAATTTGTTTCCAGTTGTCTATTAAAAAGCATGTGGGTGAGCATGTAAAAATTCAGATAGATCTTAGATTTGATGGCATCTTACATTGAAGTAAATATGGTAAATTTATATAGTTTAGTATTTTAATATCTTTACTATGTATAGCAAAATTATTTATTAATAGCCAATGTTTAAAAATTGATTTAGGATAATTAAGGAATGCTGAAAATTCGAGGGCAGTTTTTTTCAACCTCCAATGGTCCATAAAACAAAAACAAGTGTGAATAAAAAATGAATTTATTACCAAAATTTAGGTACAAACATGGTTACTTTCTGACATAATTGCCATGAAGATTAGGCATTTGTCATATCTGTGGACAAGCTTTGCAATCCCTCTTCATAGAATGTTGCTATCATTCACTTGAGATGGGCCTTAACATTGTTTTGAAGATCATCATTAGACTTGAACCTCTACCCTCCTAGTCATGTTTTCAGTTCAGGAAAGAGGTGGAAGTCTTCATACCTTTAATGTGTGAAGACTTCCACCTAGCTTGAAACATTTTAAACACCCAATGTATAGTCTCAATTTAGCACCAAGCAACTTCCACTGAATAGATGTATGTAGGAAAAAAACAGCCTATTTACAGTACATCAATTCAGTTCATTTTAATTATATTCATTATTCTACAGTCAATTAAATTATATTTCTTTGATTTAAAAATTTTAAAGTATAAATGAATGAAAACTTGCAATTGAATTTTAAATTGATCAGTATTTAAAAATGTAACAAAACCACTTTTTCATAAAAACTAAAAACCCCATAAAAATGCCTTAATATCTTTAGTATTGTTACAAAATAACTTTTTTCTATCTAATAAAACACATCAAACCTTAAATAAAAGAGTCATTTTCTTTTAACTTTCAAAACATTCTAATAGAACAATTAATTTTCAAACACTTTTTGAAAAATCCTGAAAATATTAAATTTGTTCTTTTTGTTTTTCTTTCAATTTTTTTCCAATCATAGGTTCATGTCCAGTAAAATTTGACATTTTTAGAGTTTTCTTACTTTATTATTGCTGACCTACAGTATACTTCAGACAATTTGTCCTCATCGTTCCTATTTACAACACTATGATTCATACCTGATATATGTGATATGTTGTATTTGCTAAATAGATATCATGGAGTCATTAGTTCCTTGTATTGAATGATTTTTTATTATTATTTGTTTTGTTTATAATATAATTTACATAATAGTTATACTTTTTTCTAATATAAATTTATCATAATATTAAAACAGAAACCTTGCATGATAACCTAAGTATACAATTCAGCTTAAGACACAGTTATTTTAAAGATGAAAAATCTTACTTCACAATTCCTTCAGACTGGAGTGGCAGTACTAAAACTCCTTAAAGAAACTCTGGTAAATCCTCATCCATTACAGTAAGACTAATGTTTTCAATCCTCCTCCTGGATCTTCATCAGGTCCATGGTTTTAGAATCAGAATGCTTTTGAATGTTTTTACAAATGATGCATTTCAAATATCATTGCATTTTTTAAAAAATGTTTCATTTTCCAAATACATTTACAAGTTTAAATTCTTCTATGAAATCATTATCATAAAATAATAATCCATTATATGGACTATGAACAGCACATAAATTTCTACATGCACTTTACATGGAGCATTTTTATGAATAATAATGTTACACTTGCATTAGTTGTGGTTTTTAAAAATAAATTACATGTAACTCCATACAAAGTGCATGTGGAAATTTATGTGCTGTTCATAGTCCAAATTTAGTGGATTATTATTTTATGATAACAATTTAACTGAAAGAATTTAAACCTGTAAATGTATTCAGGAAACGGAACACTTTTTAAAAAACACATTTGCAAAGATATTCAAAAGCATTCTGATTCCAAAACTGTGGATCTGAAGATCCAGAGGGAGGATTGGAAATGTTAGTCTGCACATGGATGAGGACTTACTGGGGTTTTTATTTTAGAAGGTTCTTTAAAGAGTTTTATCTTACTTATTTAAAACTGATCTTGTTTAAGTGGGAAACATACACAAACTTATTTTTATCTTAACTAAAAAAATTTTTAAAAAGTGAGATTAAAGAAGTTGAGAAAATAAACAAAAAATATGATATCACCAAAGAATATGAAATACTGTTGAATACTAGAAACTTACAGATATTTTTCGAAAATAGATATTTTATATTTTTTATACCTTTCAACTTTGTTCTCTCAAATGTTTGAATTAAAAAGATTCTACTTATATCTGATTTCAAAAATTTGCAATTAGTGACCATATCAAATCAGTTTTAATGAAGAAAATTATACATATTATTAATTAGTTTTTTTTTTTTTCCTTCTTTTCTAAATATAGATCAAATTTCCAATAAGTTATCATCAATTGAGAAGCAAAAAATTGTTCCATTAAACATTCCAGAAAAAATAACTGCCAGTTCATCATTTTCTACTTTCACATCAAATGTTTCTCGTCAATGGGGACCAGAAAGAACTGTTGAATTATGGCGAGAACCAACTAGAGGTTTAGGAATTAGCATCGTCTGGGGCAAGGTTGATACCTATCCTTCTTCTGGACCTTCCACATCTGGTATATTTATTAAAAATGTTTTACCAGATAGTCCTGCAGGAATTACAGGAAGTTTGAAAAGAGGAGATAGAATTCTTGAGGTAATATTTGAAATTTTATATCACATGTTTGAAATTATTTTATCCACATATATAAAAAATTATACATTTTTTTTTATTTTGATAAATTTAAAAATCAGTTTGCTGAAAAATAACTAGTTCTTAATTTAGCTTATAATTTAAACTTAATTTGAGTTAAAAAGAATTCCAATAACAAATTTATGAAGAATTGATATTCATAATTCATTAGTTCAATTTTCCTGATTACTACAAATAACAAATACAATACTAGTTTTAAAAAAATATACATTGATTGAATTCAATTACTAATGCCTAACAAATATCTTGATTATTTATCAAGCTATTTAATTACTTTCTAATTATTAAATTTAATATTAGATGTTGGCCTAACTGCCTACCTATAGCCAAATTTCTTTATATCTAATCATAAAACTACTAATGACATCAAAGGCTCTGCCCCTTTCTTCTTGCCCGCGCGGTTTTTCCTTTGTTAGCTCAGCAATAGGAGAGTACACTCACTGTTCACAGAATTCAACAGCGAGAGCAACCACACTAGCAAGAGAGAGCAGGCAAGACAGATGACTACATGAACATGTCACATGTCAAAAAAGAAATAATAGAATTTTATCAATGTAAATTACATGATTAATACATTCAGTATTGAAAAGAAAATAGTACAAATGTTGTATATAAATAGCAAATAGTTATATATAAATAGTTTTTGGTTAGTTAAGCCTAGTTAGATTTAACTAGTAGGCATGTTTTTCCCATGTTGTTTCAAAGTTCGGAATGAAAACTGACTGATTACAAGTATAGGTTATAATAAAATCTTTGATCTATAGCCAGTCCACATCTGTGGAATCCATGTCCTGTGGACTACGTTATGCGAGCAAACGTTGTGTAGTTTGCTGCTGTTTCATGCCTGAGTAGCTTACCTAGCAAAATGGCTCATAGCCTCATGGGGGAAAATGGCGGAGCTTGGGAACACTACCGAGTGTACACTAGCTCCCACTTCCCATAGTTTGCGGTGGCTCTTAATAAACTGTTACATTGGAATTTATTAATATACATTGAACATCAATTTCTTGGATGCTCAAAAGTATTTGAGTAATTTATTTTCACTATAAATTAGTGAACTCAATAAAAGCAGTTTCTTAAGTTTATTTTCTGATTAGCATGTTTTTATGCATATAACCTACAAGAAAGTGTAAGAACAAAAGTAAAATTTTCACACCATGTATTCCATGCCTACAGGAGTAGTCTTTGCTCCTAGGTACAAGTTTGTGGTTTTAACTTAAACCTGAAACATAATTCACTCCATTGCATAACCAACACCTTTTTTTAAAATTATCTTCTAAACACAGGTAACCTCTGGGTTTTATGCATGAGAATATAGTACTATATTTTACACAAATAATTAAATTGAAAATTATGTAATAAATGTAATCTAATAGTGTAAAGCAAGTTCCTCAATTATCTTCAGATACCCAAATACATATATCAAAGAATATTTTGTAAGGGAAAATAAAATTGCTTATTACTTTAATGAGTTTAATTTATTTAAATAATTTTTTTTGCATGTTTTAAGCAGAAAAAGCGAAAGATGTTGAAATTGTTACATATTTCTTTTTCATTTTGATTACATATTAAAATATTCTTTATATATCCTATCTATTGTATATTAAAATAAAAATATAACATCTTATTGTTTTATTAAGTTTTTGAAGATTTTATTGTTGATTATATTATATTATAATAAATTTATATAGTCAAATTAGTGTTATAAAAATTAATCAACTAAATTATTTATTAGGTTGATGGATATGATTTAAGAGAGGCTACTCATAACAAGGCTGTTGAAATAATCAAAAATGCTAAAAATCCTGTTAAGTTTATTGTTCAAAGTTTAATTTCAATGGTAAAGTATACTTTGTGATTTTTTTTCTTCCATATTGTATCTATAGAAACACAAAGTAATTTTATAATAAGTGCAATGTCTTAAATATTTATATAATTTACATAAATATTTTTTATATCAAATCTATTTCAATAGAACAAAATAAAATGTAATACAAACAAGCAATTATTTATTGTGACATAACAATGCCGGGCTGCAATTTTTAATCATCATTTAATTTTAAAAAATTGTGACCTGATACAGACCAGAATTCCATATATATTTATCAGGGTCCCTAAGTTTTCCATAACTAATCTTGATTTTAGTGCATCTTTCCCCTGCACATTATATTTTAACTGATAACAATTGCATAATGCCAGTCATCTAAATAACTCTGTTGTCAAGAAAATTTTGAATTAAAACCATGTGACTTTTGGTCTAGACTGGAAGTTTATGTATAGTTTATAGCAGGGGTGGCCAACAAGTCGATCGCGATCGACCGGTCGATCGCCAAGCCAATTTTGGTCGATCACTTGCGATGTTTTGACTTAATGTATTATATTTGTAACCGAACACAACAATATGCATGCAGTTATGACTTGACTCATAAGCAGTGCACCACATACTGAAACACAGTGTATAAACATAGTATGTACAGGAGGGTCTAATGATGTGTTCACTTGTTTATAATCGATCAGCGCAAATCGCAACCGTCAATCTCGTAACGGTCAAATCGTAACGGTCAACTCTTTGATAACAGGTGCGTGTCTGGGAATTGTAACGGATAAGTTACGGCGGCGCTGATCGATTATAAACAAGTGAACACATCATTAGACCCTCCTGTATGTCACACCTCCCCCTCCCCACTTACACTATGCCTATGACAACAAGTCGATCGCAACACATTTTTAAGATAAAAAGTAGATCTTATGTATACAAAAGTTGGCCACCCCTGGTTTATAGGGACCAGGGTCCCTTTAACTATATACAAGCTTTCCATTTCAGGTGTCAATTTTCATTCATCTTACTCTGTTCTCAAGATCAATGAAGGACAGACAACAGTGACAGTGGAAATATATAGGTCTGCAATTTTCAAATTACAGTTTAATAAACTTTCAATAGAATAAAAAGATAATGAATTTTCCTTTAAATTTGTAATTTTTAATTATATTTTGTGATTTTTAAAATAGAGAGAAAAAAAATTTGGACTTTTATATTCAAATTAGATATTTTTTGTTAATTCTAAAGCTGGAACTATCTTCTAAATATGAAGATTAATACCTTTGTCATGTTTTTAAGCAGTGAATACTGAAAATTGAGAGGAAGGTGTTAATTTTAGTATTCAAATTAGACATTCCTAAAGATAGTTACAGAGAATTTTAATGATAATTAGATAATAAATTATTATACTGAAGACTATATAACTTTGATTAAATCATATTCTAGCAAGGAAGGACCTGATGGTTGTTATGGGTTTAGAACCAAAGTGTTTTATTAGATAGGTCATTAAGTATTTTAATTTGTGTTTAAAATTTATTCAACTAAACACTAACAACTATTTTTACTAGATAAATTAGATTACTTTAATTGAATCAGAAGATAATTGGTAAATGAATAACTGTAATTATACCTTATCTGAATTTTAATATACTGTGGATTTTCAGAGCTGTTGAGGAGGAGCTGGGGATTTTTCCCTAAGCCCAGAGAAATATCAAGACCTGTAGTGGTTCCTTACTCTATAAATTAGTGTTATTTTAATTTAAAGAAATAATAAAATCTTTAAGATAACTTTTTATTAATAAAGAAACATTATACATATTTTATTTGTTCAAAAAAAAAACAAAAAAGACAAAAGAGACCTGCTCTTTTCCCCGGTCCCATACCAGCTCTCAACAGTCCTGTATATTTGGAAGAAATTGATCTTAGAAGGTTTAGATAGCATAATTGACAATATGCTTGCATCTAAAATGTATCCAAAATTTTTATTTTAGATTCATTAATTATTTGAGATGATGATTCTCTAGACTTTTAAATGATAAAATGAATTTATCTATTTATTAAAATTAATACCATAAGAAATGATGACAAAATAATTTCTTGTTATAAATATTTACTTATAAATATTTCTTGTAATAAATATTTACTAGTCTATTATCTGCAGTTTTATTTAAAATAGTCTGGAAAATTGGTAATAACAGTATAAATCTGTGTAATTCACATCTTTTTATATTTTCTTCGTGAAATAATAAAGTCTAATAATGTAATATACTTGAATATGGCATTTTGAATATGTGCTTAACTGGAATATAACAACTGGCTTTAGAGCTTATTCACATAAACAAAATGTTCTCGAAATGTTTACACTTTGTTACATAGTGCTGTATATTTGTTACATTTGTTACATAATGTTATTTATCAAATATTTACAAGTAAAGCCATATCCTGTTTATAAATATATTGCATTCCCAAAAACTTTTCAAATATTAAAAATTCAGATATCAAGAAGTGTTTCAATTATTTCTTACAGAAAAAAATTATATTTCTTGGTTCATCTAAACCAGTGGTCCGCAGACCATTGATGGTCGGCAAGAAAGTTTGGGTGGTCCGTGGAGAAATTTGGACATTGATCAACTGAAGGTTATGTGAAGTATTACGAAAGAAATGCAAAATGCTTAGTTGCTTTTTTTTCACTCATTGGGAGTTTTTATTCGAATCTAAAACCAAATACAAAGTGACTTATCAATAAATGATGAACAATAAACAATATTGTGAGTGCAATTGTCGTCCTTTGTGGAAAAGTGCTAAGAATCCATAAACTTATTTCAAACAAGCAGCAATGAACTTCACGCTTTCATTAATTTATTATAATTAAACACTCGAGTTTTATATTAATATAGTAAAATTGAGCTTTTATGATCATTCTACAGATTTTGTATCATTTAAAAAAAATTTGTGATAGTGGTCCGCGTGATTCAAAATTGTGAGTTTAGTGGCCCGTGAGGTCAGAAAGGTTGCCGACCACCGATCTAAACAACTTCTACCAATTTTTCTCAAGTGACAACAAAACACTGAAAAACATCTATTTATCTACCAAATCATGATTTTATCATGATGATATACATTATAAACTTCAAGTTTATAATGTATAATGATTGTGAACTAATTGGATTACTCCACATTGCAGTCATTAAGGGATATGTTTGTAAGCAATACACAATGAATAAGTATGTATAGTAGCCCCTATTAGGAATTTTATACAAACTGCATTTTTGAATTTGCAGTAGACAACAAATAAAGATATAAATATTTTAAATTATTATGTACTGTACATCGAATATAAGTAACAAATTTGTATTATTAATGCAATAAAAAATAAATTGTTTGCTTGCTTATGATAGATATAGTTTGCCATATAACAAACTGTTTTACTTTATGAAGTACTGTATTAATTATTTATAAAACTCATAAACCTAGTGTTTTTGAGTTCATTTTTAGAAATATAAATTATTTTAATAAAAAAAATAACAAAACTATATTCCATAGATTTGAAAGAATCTTTTTAAACTCGTGTTCTTGCTCAACATTTTTTTACTGTGGAACAAATTCAAGCAATTTTATTGATGTTGTTCTCTCACTTCTGTAACATACATATCAAATTGCAAGTATTTTACAGAACTAATTATGATCTTAACAATAAATCTGATAATTTTTCGAAAGAACATAAAACATGTTTTCAGTGACAGTTCTGTGGTGTTGTTGCAACATGTGAACAGAGGCTGACAGGAGATGCATAATTTGATATAAAAGGAGAGAATGATCATTTTTTCTTGCTTTTACCCTTTTATTGAAACAAGACTTGTATCAACCAGAGTCCATCGATCCATCATCTATTATGTACAATCAATTATTTATATGTATCTACAGTACATGATTAAAAATTGAATCTCAAATTAATAGTGTTTCCTTCCTTATGTCATTTTCTTGGTAATCAACAACTAATATGATGATCTGACTACCAAAGTTTCAACTGTGTTTATTATGCAACCTTTTAATGTTTCAATATCTGTAACAGAATCTGATTTATCAAACACCTGTTACAGATATTTAAATTTAAACATTAAAATGTTCCCTTTGAACTTTTTCTCTGGGGTTATGTCAGTGGAGTTGGGTGGAAACTGAATTTATTCATCTCACCTCATATAGCAGTTAGGAAAAACTAGATTCAAAAGTTTTACCTGCTGCAATAAACCTCTCTTTGCCTAGTGCCTTTTCTTTTTTGTAATGTGAGAAAAACTTTTTAAGTTTTACTAGCAATTACTGAAAACTGTATGTCAATCTGTTTTCCTTAAATACATAATACTTTTTGTATTCTATCAGTCCTTTTTTAGACATTTTGAAGAGTCAGCTAAAAAATATATATATTATATATAAGTTAAGAAGGAATAAGAAGACGATTAACGAGAAGAATGATGAAGCAATATTGTACAAATTATTACACAAAAATATACTTTTCAAGCTATAAGTAATGCTTAATAACATGTATAATGTTTGTGGAGATCAAGTTAAAAGTACTTATGATTATCTAGGAATTTAGCAAAAGAACAGAAGAGCAGTGTGTTAAATTGAACACAAAAAAGTATTATAGTTAATTATGATGAGCTTAAAAATTAATGTCCCATTTGTGAAAAACCAATTTGTTTCTAGCTTTCATCAGGCATATTAAAATGAATCTTGTTTGGATTCAAATGTTTTAAATATTTTAAAATTTTTTCCTATAATATAGTTACTAAATGAACAGTGGACAAACTTATTTGTTAGTTGAAATAATATTGAATAAGAACAGAGTTTTTAAAGTTTATGTAATTTAGTAGTAAAACATTATTAATTAAATAACTTAATGCTGGATATTTTGGGTTATAAATATGCTAGAATTTAATTTAAAAAATCTAAATAATTTTCTTACAATTTTCATGATGACTGAGGATATTTTTTCTTCATAATTTGAAGTTTAGACTATTCACAAAAATATAACATTTTTGAGTCTATCCTTTAAGTTTATTCTTCAAAACCATTGTAACTGTTACTTCTGTGGTTGTGTTAAAGGATTAAAAGATAGACTCAAAAATGTTATATTTTTGTGAATAGTCTAAATTTCAAATTATGACTAAATAATTTGGTCTAAAACTAGAGTTATGTTGCCATCATGTACTAAATTTAATAATTATATTAATTTAAAAACAACAGTAGAAATTACATTAACTTGAACAATATCCTGATTCAGCAAAGACACTATTCAAAGATACTTTGAACATTTATTCACTCCACCCTCCTTGCCAATTATATTTCTTGTAATATTCTACATTACTGAAAAGGCCCTTATGTTGAAATTTTTGTAGTTTACCACATTTTAATTTTCTAAGTTATGTCCAGTGGCGTAGCGAGGGGATGTATCATGCACTGGGCGCCATTCACAGAGGGGCACCCAATTGGTCTCCAAGACAAACTATGTGTTTCTGGAGGGGGAGGGAGCGCCAATAAAGCGTTGTGCCCCATGTGCCAATTACGTTTGCTACACCACTAGTTATGTCAGACATGATTTTTTAAAGTTCAGATAAAGCTTCATTATCTTTAATATTTATTAACATTTTATTTCATTTCATTTTCTGTTCATTAACATTTTTGCCTCAAATAATAAATTTTATTAATTAAAAATAATTTTTACTCTTATTTATTTTTACTTTTAACACTAAGTAATAAGTTTTATGTTTGTCAGTCAGTCTAAACTCATGATAACAAAATTTTCCATTTTAAGTTATATTTTTGTATTTAAACATGCAATTTTTAAATTGTTACTCTATATACAAGTTTTACAGTGTAATGCTTAGGACTACTACCACATACAGTGTATATATATTGCATTTTTTATTTGAAGAATTTCATGCAAGCTTCACAGGGTGGTTTCTTTTTTTATTTTGAATACTATGCTTATACATCTACCAAAGTTGATGGCACTGAGAAATTTAATAACAACAACACAATTTATTATCATAAGGAATTTTTTCCCTGTTGCTTGAGGGAATACAGATTTATATTAGTACATTACTTATTTTTACATCTATTAATAGAATAACCACAATAAATATTTGTTTACAATAGTCTACATATTATTATATTTAACATTTTATAATATAAGGAGGGATTATTATTCTCATTTTTACAGTTATGCAACGATGTTCTAGTTGATCATTATTTCAAATCTACTTAACTAGTTTAGTTTTCTAATATTTTAATACTCTTGGTAAAGTAATTATATATTTTATAAAGTTCTAATTTATTCATATTGTTTAGGTTGTTTTTATAGTTATGTGAAGATTCTGCTTGTAGAATTTGAGTAATATTGAGGAAATCACGGATTTCTGAGAGTTTTTGGCATTTTAAAAGTAGATGTTCCATTGAAGAGTCTTTAGCTTTGCACCATGGACATTGATTATTTGAGAGGTCAATATAAGTATTATTAGTATAAATGGAGTATTTATTCAATCGTAATTGTGCTACCAGTCTTTTTACATTGAGGTTAATCAGCTTCATTATATATGGTTGTAGAGAAGGTATATTTAGTATTTCTAAATAGATGACACTGAGAAATTTATAGATGAGATTCTAAATCATAAACTTATTTAAATAATTTTAATAATTTGAATATTTGTATTGATAATTAATTCAATTTTTATAAAAACTGACAATTTGAGAAACTATTTAGAAAATATTATTTAGCCCTAAATAAAAACAATCAGAACCTATTTACTAATTACAATCTTTTATTTTTAATAAATAAAACTAAAACATGTACATGTACTGTACATATTAACTATTTTAATTTTTCTTTAATTTTTAAGGATGTCATTTAATAAATCAACTAAAAACATGTCTGTGTTAGAAATCTTTCAATCAATTAATTTTGAACTCTAATTTTAATGAAGTCTAATAATGATCTTGATTACTTTAATACTTAATTACTTAATAGACAACAATTAAGCTTAACCTAATTACAATATCATTTCTATAAAATTATTATATATATTTATATATGATAATATTTTGGAAAAAAAACCATATCATAAATAAGTATTTTAAATTAATAATTAATTAATATATATTGAATTATTTTAATGATTCAATACTATATATTATTATTAGCCAAGGAAATTAGAAACAGAAGCAGCATCAAATAATGAATTGAAAAGTATACAGAAAATGATGAATGGAAGTACATCTAATTCAATAGAAAATATGTTTAAGGTAAAATATATTTATCAAAGAGAAATAGATTATTTCTCTATATTTTATAAAATAAACTTCTGAATTTAAAAAGAATCTATCAATTCACTAGAAAACACTGATTTCATATCTCTTCTATGAAAAATTAAAGAGATATGAAATATTACTTTATATTTAGGCATATCTATATATCTGCAGTAAAACCTATAAGTATAAACTATAAACCTATAAAACCTATAAGTAAAACCTATACCTATAAATATAAAAATTATATTACAGTAACATCTCCAATTTTAAATTCAGTTAAACAAAAAAATTGTTTTAGTTGTTTATTCATAATACATATACTGAAACAAAATCTTTTATAATTGATTTATTTTGTAAAGAACTAAAACAAATTATACTTCTATGAATTTACACAAATAATAATTTATCAGATAAGTGTTAATTATAATAAGTTTTTTACTTCACTTTTCTACTTTATTGTATTTATTTAAATTATATTTGTAAGTTAAGTGAATTCTGCTTTCAGTAATTAAAAAAAAAAGAGTTTTAAAAAGAATTCATACTAAAGAATAAATTGAATTTAAACATTGTAATATTAAAAGTATTTTTGTTGTTTTGTTAATCAATATAGAATTTAAATTGTAAATGTATTAAATTTAACAAATGATCTAGTTATACAAAAGATCTTTCATTTTTCTCTCTTATGGTTTTCTTTTATAATGTCTTTATAAAAGAAAAAAATAATATTGACTAAAATTGACAGCCTAATTTAAACATTTAGAACATTATATAATTATAAACACTTTTTAATCTGTTTAAAAAAATGTTTATATATTTATAATTTAAAATGTTTATGATTATAATACTGTTTAAAAAACGTCAACTTCTATAAACTACCTTGTTTTAATTCTTGTATTTAAATATGGAAAGTTTTCATATTTCTTATATTTCCATCACCTTTTCTATAATTATAACTTCATATAATGAAACAAACAAAACATAATGAATTAACAATTATTTTAAATAATCTACAGTGAGAATTAAGAATATTGCATTTTAATTTTTATCTCCAGAAATATCCAAAGTACAGATAACTTCAAATATACAGCAGTTATACAATATTATTTGTTTTTAAAATTGTAAAAATACAAGAAATATACAGGGGAGTGCAAAAGTCGGTATCAGTTGAGAATCTGAGAAATACAAATGTTTGCTGTTCATTATTGTTACTTTTATTATCTTTTATTGGTTCGTATTCCTTATTTGTGATTTAATTTGTACATAAAAATAAATGTTTTTTCTTCCTATTTTCTCCCTGTATGGTTTTTATTATAGTAACGACTGTATACTTGCTTTTACACCCCTTTGTACAAAATGAAAAACTGTAGATATCTCCTCCTACATCAAAATATCTCCTCTTTATTTAATATATAATTATATATAACCATGCCATATATAGAATCTAGAAAAATTAAACAAGAGAATTATATCACAAAAATATGATATGACAATAACATTAATACATAAGTTCAATTTGAATTTAAAGGAGGATAATTATTTCTCAAACATAGAAGGAAACAATATAATTTTGAACAGTTTTGGATAATAAACAAATCAAAGCCCAATGCATATACAGAAATAACTGTGCCTTACGTCTTTTCCTTCCCCCTCCTCTTCACCACATGGTGGGTCTGACTCGGTGGAAAGGAGTTGTGTAAATCTGGGTATGTAACTTAGAGTGGGAGATTTATTGGAGGGTGTGTCTCGAGGAGAAGTTAGAACAGAAATGGAGAGAGAAGGAAGAATCAGTAGGGAAGAGTGTGGCGTGTGAAAGTGTGTGAAAAAATAGTTGGGAAGCCAGAAAGTAAAGACTGTGCAACCAGGTCAGTGGGAAAATTTTGTTTTTGAACTATTTCCTGTCTGATAAGAAGTAAAAGAAGAGGTACACTTTAAACTCTTTGTCAGTACATTTTATGTCTGCACGTTATGGGAATTCTGTAGCATATTAATGTCGGGAGAATTGTGTGTTAAAGCTATTTGGTAGATTGGATTGTCGGGCTCTGTATATTTCTGTCTGTTTCCCTGGATGTATTGTATGTTCCAAGGAAAAATAAAGGGTTATCTTAATTTGAATAGTTGTCTTTGTCTAGTCCCTACTGAGATAAATGGATTCCCCCCTTCTAAGCATCTGCTGTATCAAGCACGTTTGTTATCAATTTGTCCCATCGAAGAAATCACTAAAGTTCTCCGTGTCGACTCGTTCGTACTTTATATAATCTCACATAACAAACAATTGCCTTATGGCCCAATATTTAAGGCAATCATTGGCTATTTCTGAACAATTTTGGAAATATAATTTATTATATGTACTGAATAACAAACAATACAGATGGTATGTAATCTTGTAAAACTTTCTTAATCTGCAAATATATCACAATATTTTTTTTCACATTAGATGAATAATATAAAATGAGAATATTATTTAAAAGTAATTACTTAAAAAGCAATTTATAAATTGAATGTCAATTTATGTAGGCTGAGTATATAAAACCTAAAGCAGGCCTGTTAAGAAAGCTGAAAATGTTTATATATTGAATTAAGGTGTTGCTGGAATTACTTTATGGTTTCTTCTTGTCTAAAAGGATTTCAAGAAAAATCTTGATAAAATTCATCTATAATTTTATAGCATATGAAAACTGTGTTGTTCCTATCATGTCTAGCATTTGAGGCAATGTAAGATATGTTTATCATTGTTATTTTTACAAATTCAGTTTGCACTCATAGCATTTCATCATTAGTCTTCAAAAAACTAATCTTAGCACAAATTGTTCACTATCTTAGCACAAATTGTTCACTAATCTTAGCACAAATTGTTCACTATTGTTCAGTGCTTTTATAAAGAAATTTTATAGACTTTTAATAATACTGCATTATTCGTAATATTTATCTCTGTATTATTCGTAACTTATTCAATTAACAAATTATCAAAAACATAATCGTTTATTTTTTATATATAATTTTTCACAAAATTTTACACAATTGTAGAGATTTTGTCTAATAATAATTTAATCATAATAATCCTCATTAAAAAATTTTTTACTTTTATCTATAAACTAACATGAAAGCAATATTTAGATTATGAATAAAAACTATGAATAAAACACCATTATGTAAGCTTTGGAATTAATTATTTTATTGTATCATCATTATTATAAAAGTATCAAATTTGAAAACATTCCTATAAATAATTTAAGTGCAGAATTGTTGAAATGAACATTTGGTTTTGATTACATGTACAGTACAGTACAGTACATTATTAAAGTTATAATTTGCTAAATTGGCATATCTAAATATTTTTTATAATACATTTGATGTGGAATACAGTAGACTTTGCATAAGTCGACACTCGGATAACTTGACACTCGTTGTTACATAGTCAATTTTTTGTGGTCCCGGCTGACTTACATAGGTAATAATGTTATTAATGTTAAAAAACTCTGTTTACTCGACATCGTTTAACTCGTCACCACTGGATAAATCAACATACTTTTTCTGTTTCACATTTTTTAGAATTCTGATAAGTTGACTCCCCCCCCGAAAAATGAGTTCACACCACACAGTTTATTGTACGGTGTGAACTCGTTTTTTCAGGGGGGGAGTCGACTTATCAGAATTCTAAAAAGTGTGAAACAGAAAAAGTATGTTGATTTATCCAGTGGTGACGAGTTAAATGATGTCGAGTAAATCGAGTTTTTTAAGGTTACTAACATTAATGCCTATGAATGTCGGCTGGGACCGCAAAAAACTGACTACGTAACCAACAAGTGACGAGTTATCCGGGTGTCGACTTATGCGGAGTTGACTGTAATTTCAAACTTTTTATATTATTTTAGTGATCAAGAATAATTGATTTGAATGAAATAAAATACTAATGTTATATCCTCCTCATACACACCAGTTTACAACTAGATAAATACAACACTTACTTGAGCCTGTGACCGTTTGTGGAAAACATTTGTTGATTTGATTTCGTTTATTTTCACACCAGTCACAGGCTCAAGTAAGTGTTGTATTTATCTAATATAAAATACTAATGTTATTTTTTTAAGTTAAAGTTTGAATTTAATCTTAAAAGCTTGTTATATGATGATAATTTTGGATAAATCTTGTGAATTGCATTTTGCATCTTGTGAATTGTTCATCTTTCAGTCTATTTGAATTTTAAAGTACAAGGATCTCTCATACAACATGGTACGTCTACAACACTGTTTCATCTTAGCACAATTTTCGAAATTCTCCATACAAAATTTCACAACTTTTTAATGTACATTTCTTTATTTGATATTTTTTTTTATTCAAGTAGTCATGCGTGTTGTCTCAAATTTGCCCAAGGATTTTAGAATATTGAAATTATTTTGTCAGGTTTAATTTAATGAAAACTGACAGTACAATTTCTTTTATTCTTTGTCCTAGCTTTCCTATCATCCAGGTATCATTGTCATTGACTTTCAGACTTTAGCCCTTAATACTGTCACTGTGTTTTGTTTTTATAGATTAATCTTTGTATTTAGTAAAGATTATTTAAACATTTTTAGATAAGTGCTATTGAACTTTTTTTAAGTGTAGATAAGCAGTTGTTCATAAAATGTCAAATGAAATACAAAAATATCTTGGTATTTGAATACAAATTCTGGGAAAACTCACTTGATACTCGACTGAACAAAGCAACCCATTAGAACAAATTTTCAATTAATAACATATTTTTATTTCATCATCTGTAAAAGTCTTTTTGATAAAAATAAAAAAATATGAAAATGTTGACAATACTTCTGATCGAGATCAACAAAAAAGCTGAGATGACGACAATACTTTGTAAAAAGAAAATGTCCAAGTGTAACTAAAATTAATATTAACACATAATACAGTACTTTTAATTGTGATTGTTAATTAATTATTGATTGGAAATAAATTATTAATTGTTTTAATAAACATATTTTTCTTGGTAATGAAAAAGAAAAGTATACTTTTGCTAACTTCTGGAACCTAACCCCATGTTTTGCATTAGTCCATTGTTTTGTATAGCATGAATTCACGTAACACAGCACTTTTTTGGAGTGTAACTTCCATGTTACATGAGGAATACCTGTATATTTTAAATAGTTTAATATATTTAAATCTCTAATCTCCATTAAATTATCTCTTCTTAAATTATCTTGCAATATAATAATTTTTTATATTTTTATGTAAAAGTTAATTTTTTATATTTTTAGTTGTCTTCTGAAGAATGGCAAAGTGATGATATTTTAAGTTCAGAGATATCAGATGATAAGATGCAAAGCTGGGAAGAATTAGATATTGGACCAGCTCCGCCACCGCCACCTCGAACAGTTAGTAAAGCATTACATTATCCTCAGAAGTATAAATTAAAGAAATGTAAAGAGGATTCTGAAATAATGAGCATTAATTCAAATGAATCACAGGTAGATACTTAATTTTAATGTTGAAGTACATTTTTATAGGTAAAATAATTATTACTTATAACCATTATAGAACTTTTCTTTTTGCTAATAAAAAAAAAAGCTTTGGTATACTACACTGGCATGCAAAACTTAAGCAACAATGTAATTTTTAAGCAGACAGCCATGAAATTGTAGAAAAGGGCATTTTGCAATTAGTACTGTGAGATTCTGAAGGGGCAATTAAGTAATTAAATTAATTAGCAAAAATTAAGAGAAGTGGAAAAAAATTCCACTTCCTTTTTCTCTTCCACATGCAATATTATGATAAATAAAACCAATTAAATACCCCTCTAAATCAACAATTATTACTCAGGTTGTAACCTAAGGCCTGATGTTTGTCAATATAGACTATTAATCATGATAACAACTATCAAACAAATGGAATTATGAGGTAAGATGAGTAACAATACTGGATAGAAGATGTCAATAAATTGTCAAAACATCCAATTTCTGACAGCCTGTATCAACAACCCCCAGACCTAAATTGAACTTACAAGGAGACCCTACGGCTTTGGGGAAACGGATTTTGATGATCTTCGGTGTGGAGGTAGTACACCGTGTGAGTGTACTACCTGTAAAATACTAAAGTGCAATACTCAAATGTAATCGAGAAAAATGAACTTAAAGTTTTCTTTAGCACTTTATGTATAAGTTACACGTACTATGGCTTGAGCGTACTGTGGCGTGAGTGGTAACGCTCCTGACTCGTGCGCTGGCGTGCTCGGGTTCAATTCTCTTGTGTATAATTTTTTTTTTATTCATAAATACTTATAATGTATTTATTATTTATTTATTTTAATTTAATTTCTACTGTTCCAAGCCTAATATTTTTTCTTCAAAAACTCACCTTTTTCAAGTTGAGAGAGAACTATTAATACTTATGCCGGGTTTGAACATGGGTCTAGAGTCTTTCTCACTCACTCTAACTCTTAGTTGACCAATTTCCACGCCCCCTTGTTTACTTTTAGTTTGTAAAACGATCGAAAACACTACTCCATGTTTTAGCCACTGCTTCGATACATCACTGTATAAAGAGTGATCATCAACAGTTTTTCGTCACAACGTGAGGAACTTGTTTCTCTTGATGACATTTTTGTAATTATAAAATAACTTTTCAAAATAAATTTCACTGAACAAATACGTCTATTCGAGTCGAAATTCAGAAACGAACGTTATATAGAGTTTTACAAAACAATATTTCACGTCTTTCTAGCATAGTAGTGCCAAAAATAACTAGACAATGTTAATTTTGACAAAAAGTTACAAATAATGAAGTTTAAATGTCAGTTCAGATATATATATTATATATATTCTTATTAATTTCTCTAACAAAATATATTGGAAAATATCGTATTTAAACTAAAGATATTAATAAATGTACGCGATTTTCTTTCATACGAATATAATGATAATTTGATTTTTGGTGAATTTTTTAAAATAATATTCCTGACTGACCAGTATTGCCCTCGGTTGTTTTACAAACTAAAAGTAAACAAGGGGGCGTGGAAATTGGTCAACAAAGAGTTAGAGTGAGTGAGAAAGACTCTAGACCCATGTTCAAACCCGGCATAAGTATTAATAGTTCTCTCTCAACTTGAAAAAGGTGAGTTTTTGAAGAAAAAATATTAGGCTTGGAACAGTAGAAATTAAATTAAAATAAATAAATAATAAATACATTATAAGTATTTATGAATAAAAAAAAATTATACACAAGAGAATTGAACCCGAGCACGCCAGCGCACGAGTCAGGAGCGTTACCACTCACGCTACAGTACGCTCGACCCATAGTACGCGTAACTTATACATAAAGTGCTAAAGAAAACTTTAAGTTCATTTTTCTCGATTACATTTGAGTATTGCACTTTAGTATTTTACAGGTAGTGCACTCACACGGTGTACTACCTCCACACCGAAGATCATCAAAATCCGTTTCCCCAAAGCCATAGGTTCTCCTTGTTAGAACACATTAATTCAAAGTTCTCCCGACCGTTCCCACATGGGACATGTACAAATAGGGATCATACCCAAACATCAGGGTGACCGTTAAAAAGAAACCTACGGCCAACAACATTACTTCAGACCTCTAACTTGCCACCTCAGAACCGTCCCAGACTTTGTCACCTTATCCAAGAGGCATAGAGGTATTTACTTTCAGATTGATGTAAATGTTCTCTCTCAGTTAAAGCTAGTTTTGTAAGTTAGAATACTGTTAACAAACTAAGGATGGACATGAATTATTTCAATCTGCTTCCTGCACGCAGAGACTTCTGTTAATGTCGGACTGTTTAATACTGAACTATCATAATAAAATAGAATTGTGTAGTAATTATCAAAGGTATTGTTTAATTGTTTTCCTTTTTGTACACTTTAGTTATATTAAATGTTATGTTTAACTAAGTATCATCCTTTGTGTATTGCGAACACCTTATCAACGACCCCATTAATCCTCCCACTTGCTTCAATTCACATCATCCTTAGATAACCATGAATGAGATTTGCCATTCTGTCACTGATAAGAGGGGTTAGAGTTTCCTTCTCCACCCCCAGTTCACACAGTACAATGAAAACCTAATTCAGTAGAAGGTGATTCATATGCAAATATCAGGAATACATCATCACAGGTGATGTGAGGGCACAAAAAACGCATGCAGTCAATGCGCGCAGTGCATGACTACAATAAAATGAAAGGCAAAAGGCACTATTAAAGATATTTGATACAAGTTTAAGTGAGTTTGTACATGCAATATGACTAGATGAAACCATCTGGATGGCTTTACACCTGGTAGAATGATTGGCAAGCTTAAGGGGAGGCATAGTATGAGGAGTGTAGCACAAGAGTTTGGAATCAACAAAAGTGTCGTTTCATTGAGCTTTGAAAGTCTTCCAAACCACAGGTACAGCTGTAAGAAAGGTTGGTGGTGGTTGTCAAGAAAAACAATGCCAAAAGATTACTGATATGTTGTCCTGCAGGTGAAAAGAGATCGATACCAGTCAGCAAGCAACGTTGCCCAGCAGCTGCATATGGCAATGGGACAAAAAGTCTTGCGGTTTAATGTGGCCAGATGCCTTCATAAAGGTGGCCTATTTGCCTGCCATCCTGAATGCTGTATCTCATTGACAGCTGCCCATCAGCAGAACTTTTAGACTGCTGATGGGCAGGAACACAAAGACTGGACTTCTCATATCTTCCTCATACACACCGGGGGTGAATAATATATAATTAGAACTCACTTGTGCCTGTGACTGGTGTGAGATTACAAGAGGATGCATGAAGATTTATTTGGGTCCGATGACACATGAAGTCATGTGACCCAAAGATAAAAAAGAATACAAAGATTAAAAACAAATACGATACAGTACGACACGGAGCATGACAGATATAGCGCATGCGCGATAGTCATCGCGCTTTCGAACTATCATCATTCGAATTCGTTCTTAAAAGATCAGAACGGAGTTTTTTAAAAATAATAGAATCCAGCAGTTTAACCTGAAGAAGGACACGGAAGGTGTCCAGAAAACGTCCGTTAACTTGAATTAATTAATTTCACACCGGTCACAGGCACAAGTGAGTTCTAATTTTATATTAGACTGGATTTCTCATCAATGGAGTCATGTCTTCTTTACAGATGAGTGTCATTTCAGTATCATGAGCGATTCTCAATGCCAGTTAATATGGAGAGAGGTAGAAACATGGTTTATCCCACTAACATCAAGGAAAGAGACTGTTATGGTGGTTCTGGGGTGCTCATTTGGGGAGACTTTACAATGAATGGGCGGACTGAGCTCCAAATTTTCGACAGAAGTACTGTTACCAGAGATTGCTATGTCAACAAGTAATCCTTTTCCACATGCATCTGTTCTGAGGTACCATCGGTGCAGACTTCATTTTTATGAATGATAACTCCAGGACACATCAGCCTCATGCTGTTGAGGAGCTTCTATTGATAGAAAGTGAAGATATCACTAGAATGGATTGGCCAGTGTACTCCCTTGATTTAAATCCCATAGAACATGTGTGGGATTCTTTGGGGAGGCACCTTTTGGCACAATTATATCTGCTAGAGAACACCCAACAGCTGAAACGAATGCTCGTTGAGGAATGAACACTCTTACCTCAACAACTGTTCAATAATCTGGTGTTGTGTATGGAGAGACAGTACCAAGAAACCATTGCAGTTAAGGGAAGTCATATCCCTTACTAAGATACATCTGTTTGTTGTTCTCCCTTTTAGGCAGACAATCATTTGTACCAATGCTACTCTTTCAATAAAGCCTTTTTTTGTTTGATTCCATACTGTATATGTTCTATTCATTTTTGTACTAGTATGCTTTCTTCATCCTTTAAGCACAAAATACTGTCTCTGTATTCTGAATTTCATGTCTCCCAAGTGATTTCTTGCAGAGTTATTGCAAAAAAATCAGTCATTGCTTAAGTTTTGCAAACCAGTGTATATTTGAAAAATAAAATAATTTTTGTTCTTTTTAATCATAAACTGTTTTTCTTCTTCAATTTGTATAGATATAAAGATAGATATCTTTTAATAATCTCTAATATTTTATGTAAAAATAATTTTTATATAAAGTTATTTTAATTATTAATTTTTTAATGAATTTTTAGTTTGATTCAGACAGTGAAACTAAGACAAGTTTAGAAATGGAAGATAAAGATATGAATTTTGAAAGTGAATATGGATATTCAATACGTAAGTAATTTAATTATCATAATTGTCAATAAAAAGTTATAAAAAAGAATAATAAAATTCTTAAAACTAAATTTCAATATTCTTATCATTAATTCAGAAGTCTTTAAATATGGTTAAATTTATAATGTATTATCAGGTTTTCAATAGTATTAATAACGAAAAAGAAAATCAGTAAAGAAGAAAAAATAACTTTTTGATTTGTAATACTGAATTTTTTTTTTTTCATTAAACACACCAATTCTAGGAATTGTAATATGAAAATTATTTTTTAAGATATTTAGATTTATAATTTTACATATATAGTTTGTAATTTGTGAGATCAGAAAATTCATATTAGTACATCAACATAATACAATTAATTAGATATAGGCTATATTATAGTATACAGTTAAATAATTAAATTACAATACAAAAAGTTCATTTAATTATTTGAAAGGAACTGCATTTTTAAACTTTTTCTTTTTGTTACTGCTGGCAGTTTTTCTTCTTTTTAACTCTTCATATTGTTATATTAAACTATCTTAGTTTGATTGAATTATATATTGGGTTGTTCGGAAAATAATTTCGTTTTTTCCATAGAAAAATAAACACAATATTCTTATAATAAATAAATATTTTATTTAATTATATATTGACCATTTTGGTCAAATACCTGTTGTCATTGTTTCTGGTAGTAGCATGATTTCACATTCATAAAAATTTTGATCGTTGTTTACAAAAAACTGATCCAAGTGATTTTTGACATTGTCATTTCAAGTAAATGACTTACAGTTAAAAAAAATTTGTATAGACCGGAACAAGTAATAATCTGAGTGTGCTCGATCTGGCAAATATGGTTGGTGTGATAACACATCCCATCTAAGCTATAAAAGTTTCTGACGAGTTACCAAACTTGTGTGAAATTTGGCATTATCATGGTAAAACACTACACTTTGTTTGTTGATCAATTCTGGCCTTTTCTGTTTGATGATATTACTCAATTTGTTTACTCGATGGCAGTACACTTTCAAATCAATTGTTAAATTGTCTGGTAAAAGCTCAAAAAAAAATTTCTTTAAAATCCAACCATAGAGAGCATATCTCGTTAATAACATGTGGAACCCATATATCGAGCTTTGAAACGAAACCAATTCGTTTTAAGTAATAATAAACGGTTCAATTTAACAGATTTAATCTCTTAGTGATTTCGTGTGTTGTTATACCTCATATCTTTCTTCAACTATGTGATTTGTGAGCCTAAAGAGTAAATTAATAGCTTTAAAAATAAATTCATTTTACAGCAACAATTATAACAATAGACATATTAAAGTATAAATGAATTCTTTGGTTAGATATTATGATAAATAATTATTAATAGATAAATAAATAAAATCTTGAATATTTAGATTCAAAATGAATAATAATGTTTAAAAAATATATGGACAGATGATCAGACAAAATTAGTAATTTTATTAAATAGACTAATTCTATAAGGATTAATTTTAGTTTTTATCTAGAAAATTTATTAATATAGTTAATTATAAATATATAATTCTTCTAAATATTGTGACCAATACAAATTTCATAAAAGTGGAAGTTATAACTTATTGTTTATAGTAGGATATTTCATTTATTTAGTTAGAAAAAACAAATAATGTAATGAATTACATGAAATGATCATGCTTCTGTTACTTCAATAATAGTAATGAACTCTAATTTATTAAATTCTTTAAATAGAGTTTTCTAATTATTATTTTGATGAAATATGAATTAGAAAAACTGTAATATGAATAATATTTATTAAATATTGTAAATTTCAGTAAATTTTTTTAAACTTTTTAATTAAGAAAAGCTTTGATTTATAGATTATTTCTATAAGTCAACATTTTGTGAAATACAAAATCTGAAAAAAATAATCGAAAACTAAAGTAAATAATACTTGAATATGATAATTAAAATACACAATATTTATATGTATATTTGTATTTGTGCTCTTTGCAATATATATGAAAACATTTTGTAATTTTTCTGTGTCCGTTATAAAATTTCCTTATAACTTTGTTATACCAGAAAAGAGATGAAAAGATTAATAATAATAATACGTTTAATAGAAATATTATTTTAATCTTTATATCTCTTAATCAACATAAAATAAATAATTCCTCAATTGAATTACTAAAAAATGCTTTACTTTCTTGTTTTACCTGGAATTACTACTATACAAATGAACTGCCAGATTATTTGCTATCTATGTTGATCTTTCTGTGGATGAACTGCCAGACTATTTGCTATCTATGTTGTTAATATTCATTGGTAAATATCTTTCAGTAAAATAGCTGGAAATAAAAAATACATTCAAAAGGAAAACTTTCTTAAAGAAAATTGTGACAAATGAAATTCTGGAGAAAGTAAAACAGAAAAAATTACTATTCAAAGATTTAAAAAAAGACAATACCTTCCGAACAACTCAATAATATACTATCAGACATAAAAACTCTATCTAAATAAATAAGAACCAATGTTCGTACAGAAGAATCAAAATATTATAGTAACTTATTCTGTAACACAAACTCATTGGCTGAATTTTGGAAAATTGTCCTTGAATATAACTAACAGAAAGATGACATCAAAATAAGATTACTGTTTGTCAAAGGAAATCTGTCAGAAAATGATCAGATAATAACTGAAACTTCTGCTGTAAGATTTATTTTCTCAACAGGAAAATAAGTTAACATCTGGCTCAATAAGTACTACAATAACTTCTCGGTTTTCGCTACAATTAATTTCTCCCAACACGCGTAAGTTACACACGAATTATACATATATATGGTATACAATTTTATACATGGGCGAAACTGTCTAGAAGCTCTCTTCCTGCTATTTGTTGACCTTCCGGCTCGATCATCGATCACCTTTTCTCACTGCTTACCTCAATGTCCGTCCCGCTCGCTTCCGAGGTCGTCCATCCAAAAGTCCCTTTCGGTTGACCTTATCACCCTTTTATACACTCTTGCCTCCCCCCTGCTGTTTCATCGTCCCTTCTGGGTCTAACGGACGATGGAACGTGGGAAAGCAACAAACAAAGGGCATTTTCTGATAACAGAAAAACATGGCAAACGATCGTCACACTGCAAAATATTTCAACTTTACATGGGATAAGGAATATATAACAAGACTAAATCAATCACCACAGTTAACTATGTCTAAGAGAATATTAAACTCTTTTGTTTTGGAAGCCACCACTGCAAATGAAGTCTATAACACAACTATGAATCTATAGGCTAGCACACTTGTTATAGATAATATAAATATGGATATAATCAAATCAATTATAGATATAATTGCTACACCTTTATCCTTCCTGATATATAAATTTTTTGAAAAAGGCACATTTTTGAACAAACTAAACCATACCAATATACAATAATAAAGGGTCCAAAAGTGATAATGAAAATTATCAACCAATTGTTATCATCCCTGCATTGATAAAAATTATAGAGAAAATCTTCCACAAAAAACTCTGGAAATAAATAAATACATTAAATGTTATTCAATATGTTTATAAACAAAACTTCTCTACAATAGATGCATTGCTACATTTTAAACAAGTCACTGATAAATTAGATATATCTCTTTTAGTTACATCAATATTTTTAGACTTGTCCAAAGCTTTTGACTGTCTGGACTTTCGGATTCTTGAAAGAAAACCATATAACATTGGTCTAAGAGGAGTTCCTTTACAATGGATAATGTCATATTTATTAAATTGTAAATATGTAAAAGTCAATAATGTATGCTCAAATAGTTTCTTACCTAAAACTGGAATTCCCGAAGGATCAATACTTGTACCATTGCTCTTCAATATTTATTTGAATGACCTTTTGAAGCTATGCCCAAAGTTAACATTATTGCATATGCAGATGACATTGTTTTAATGCATTCTAATGATAACATCCTGGCAGTGCAACTTGAATTGAACAACATCCTATCTAAGTTAACTGATTATATGAGTTCAAATATGTTAAAAATAAATACAAATAAAATGAAATATCTCTGTTTTGTAAATAAAAATTAAAATGTTAACATGGAATAAATTCAAATAGAAATAAATGAAAAGAAGATAAACAGAGTAAATAATACATGATATCTCAGAATTCTGATAGATGACAAACTCAGATATGATAAACATATAGAAAGTTTAACTAAGACCTTTGCTAAGTTCACAGAAGTAACAAAGAAAATTTAAAACTTTTTAAACATTAATATTGTAAAATGTTTATATCACACATGTATTGAACCAAAAAGTCCAATATGGTAGTATTACCTGGGGAACCACAACCAATTATACCATAAATCAACTTCAAGTACAGCAAAATCTACTTATAAGAACCATATGTAAACTGGATCATTATGAAACCATCTCCATTTATTACCATCAAGAAAAAATAGACAATAAAAAACTTTATACGTAAAACAAACCTTACTTTTTAGTTTCAAACTTATAAAGAGTAAAATGAACAATTGTTACCTTCTCGATATAGTGGAAAGATACTGCAGGAAAAAAAACAATATTCATCAATGAATTCACAACTACTTAAAACCTACTATAAACTCTCAATAGGACAGACAGCTTTAATATTTCAGATAATAAAATATTGGAATTTGTTAAAAAACAAACTATAGGAGATCACTAATCAAAAGAAGTTCAAAACAACCATCAAAAATAATCATCTCAGTTATGTTTTTATAAGGTAAACAGAAAAGAAAGAAGCAAAATTAATGAAGTATTAAGTCATAAACAATTTTTTCAAATAAATGCAGGTGTTATTGTCAATTGATAAAATACAAATTATGAGATCTGTGATGTCAAAACTCAAAGGATTAATCATAAAGGTAAAGAAAAAAAGGAAAAGAAGAAAAAAATGCAACTAAATATTATATGCAATGGTTGTCTAATATATTAATAATTTCTTTGTTCTTTTTCTTTTTTATTCTGTTTGTTAAAAAAAATGCTTATAAAAGGCCAATGTTCGTTGTGTCTCAATACATAGTAATAGTAATCATCAGTCATACTATGCAATTTTCAGCCATGTAAGCAACTGCAATCACAATAGTTATTCCCATTAATTAGCAAATTCCTTTCTTATGCTGCATGAATGCAGTGTTCAAATGATGCAATCATGATTAAAACAAAAAAATTACTTGAAGTTAAAATTGAAGACTAAATCTGTCAGAAAAGTTTACAAGAATATTTTTAAAATGTCTGATCTGGTAGCCACACTGACGTCTTCTTTCTTTTCCATCTGTGCCACATTGGGGTTATATTCAAGCTTTTTATCCATTGACGTTGTCAAAAGCTGTATTCCAGAACAATGAAAGTGAATAAATAATGATTATTTTTTTGACAGACTTAGTCTTTAATTTTAACTTCAACAATCAAATAGTGATTGATGTTATCTTGACTATTTATCTTGTTATCTTGACTAGTTATCTTGTTATCTTGACTATTTAAAATAATTGTATATTGGAACACCAAGTTAGAATCGCAATTAATAGAACTGATCTGTAATAATTAATGTCAGTAGAATTTCTTCATTAAAATTAGTGAGTTTATTTATTTATTTATTTTTTTTTGAATGGTGTAAAGGATAGCTTTGTCCAGTCATTTTTCTAATTACTTGATGTCAATTATTAACATATACTGCCAAACATTACTTAGATTGGTGAATGTACCTGTTGGTCAATATATAACTATTGAGTGTTTGACTACTGATTCATGCATCAAACTTGTAGCTATTGCAGTTGTACTCTCCCACATAGATGAAATGTGACCAGTGCTTTAACCAAATTTATTTCTAAATTTCTTCTATTTATAGCATTTACTTAAAATATAGATATGGCTTTACCAAATTTTCTAGGAAGGACAATTTTTATTTTATCTTAAATATCGTTTTTTATATATATTGTTGATTTTTAAACAAATTTAACACTGCAGATTACACAATAAATCAACAGATATGAGTTAAAACTAAATCTGTTGATGTATTAATGCAAATTGGGTTAATTTTACCCTAGGTGTACAAAATGGCGGCTCATCTCTGATTCCAGCAAGGAAACAGTGGGACGCACATTCTAACCTAACTTATTCTAATAATTTGGTTGCTAATAATTATGGTAAAATATTAGAATAGGTTAGGTTAGGTTAGAATGTGCATCCCACTGTTTTCTTGCTGAAATCAGAGTTGAGACGCCATTTTGTACACCTAGGATAACATTAACCGCAAATTGAATATGATACATATTTATCATAGATAAAATATCAAAGAATTAAACTTTTTATTTATTTATTGATTTTAATTACATATTTCAAGTTTCATCTTTTTATAAACATATTTTCTTGGTTATAAAGAAAAATATGGTGTAATGAAAGAAACTGTTGTTAGATTTAATGAGATCAGAATTACTGATATACTTAAATTTTAAAGAAGCTTTTGTAAGTTTTATGATGGTATCAATTAAAAAATTAGTCTTTTTAACAACTATTAAGTCAGTGTAAACATGATTTTATAAATAATGAATAAATTTTCTTTTCTAGAAGTCTTTATATTTTAATATGTTATATTTACTTAAACACACAATATATGAAATTAGAATTTTCATATCATTTTATATGAAGCTATTGTATCTTTTTCTTGGAAAATAAGAAGGTGACAATGCTATATAGATATATATTTTTAGAATAAAGAAACAACTTAGAATAGTAATCAGTCAACTAAAACATTTTTGCCTTTAAATGATTAATAGCACATAAATGAGTTAGTAGTTTGCATTTCAAGTTTGTTTAAATTAAATTTAAATAGTTATATAATATGTTTAATTATTATGTAATTTATCATAATAATTATAGATTGAAATATTTTACTTTATTATTGTAGTGCTTTTCAAGCATTTTGTGAACATTCTTTATATTAAATTAAATTCAATTTTTTTCAATTAAATCTTTTATAATAATCTTTTTTTTTAATCATTAAATATTCAATATGAAAGGATATTAAATAAGAATAATCACTATTAAAAAATATTAATTTTAATTATTTATAATTTAATGAATATAAAAGTGACACCTAAACGCTTCTATTATTGATAATTGGATAATTTAAAAACATTAAATATTGAATTAAAGTATTTAAAATTTAACAATATTTTTATTCTTATACATTGGGTCATGAAAATTCATATATTACATTTATCATTCTTTAATTTTAACAAATTTTTATTCATTTGTAAGAATATACAATACTAAAAGTTATAATAAAAAATGTCATATTATATTTATAGAATATAATTAATTTTTAGTTTTTATATAGTTATTTAAAACATCATCTACATTGGCAAAATTTATATGATATACTGATTCTAAATTTAATGAGATATTCTGAATCTGAATAAATACTTATTCATTTATAATTTTATTTCATCTGTTTAATATTTTAATATATTAGCTGTTTACATAATATAGACAATAAATATATTATGTAGATCAATAAATTTTCAAATTATTTTAAAGGTTAAATAATTTTGGTCATAAAAACACAATCCCATTTCCCATTTTTTCCAAATGTTTTTTATTTGATATACTGTATTTATTTATCTTTTAATCTATTTATTATGTATAAATTTTTTAACAAATATTATATATAAATGAATAATAATGACAGTATATTTCAACATTACTTTATTACTTGAGAATCCTTCATTTCTTGAATAGAAATTGATTGATCTGCTTTTCATCCAAACCTTTAATTAAAGTCATTTATATAGAATAGCAAGAGACGTGTTTGCTTTATTTTTGCATTGGTCATATTATTATATATGACCTCTTTTCATTAAATTTTGATTGTTTTTATTGTAATGTATGATGATTTGTTATGCTCCACTAGTTTTTAAATGCAATCTATAATAAAATTTAATATTCCAGTACTGTATATTTTATTTGACAGTTTCCATTAGAGAAAATATTGAGCTTGTCTAAAACTTTGTATGTTAGGTGATAAATTCGGTTTAAAAAGTTCTCTCTCAATAAAAATTTTCTATTTTTTTGATTAAAAAAGAATACATTATGTAATACTGTTAAAATTATTTTGGATATCTTCCTAATGATATGGAAATACATTTAGCATTAATTAAAAGGTATAGTAATTAGTTTATGAATCTTCAAGGTTAAATTTATCAAAAGCAGTATTATTTTTTAATAATCATTCTTCCTTAAAGTTACAGTATGTCAATGTATTTTAATGCTTTTTTTTCCTTCAGAGCAGACACTTGAACTGAATAAATTATTATATATTTTTTCTGTTAAAAATTATATTTATCTATTTTTATCTACAATTCAAAATAATTTTATAATGAACTGTGACTGGTTGTCATTTCTAGCTATTTTTAGACTGTTTCTACTGTCTTTTATTGCTAATATGGACAATAGTGATCTGTTCATAATGATTTTTTTCATTGTATTTTTTAGAAAAATTGATTTTGTTCATTACTTTTTTCTTCTTTACTACATCTACTTATTAATATTTTTTAAAGCTTTATATATAACTCAATAAATTGATATTTAGGTTAAATCGAAATTTAAAAAAAAAAATACTAAATGCCTTTAGGTTTTCTTACTTTTATCATTTTTAAATATTCTTTAAACGTTTTTACTACAAAAATAGTTTACAAGGCATATCAATCCTCTACATAATTCATTTTTCTGCTTTAATATTAGCATATAATTATCAGTCTAATTATCTCTTGGTTAAAAGAACTATATAAATTATTACATCCTTTGATATAAATGACAGGTTCCAATATTGAATGACAGCAATTAATCAAATCAATTTTCACTAATAATAATAATTTTTGATATGTCATAATTCATTCTAAATAAGGAAATGATACTTGGACTATATCTGTACCCAAATAAGACATTTGTGATGTTTGTTATATGACTATTATGATTAGTGATGTATCCAGGATTTTGAAAATATGGGTGCTATCTTCAATAGCACCCATATTCTCAAATATGGCAGGTTCTGGAGGACTAAGGTACAGTACATGTTTCATGTTGTTTTTCAGAGAATGTATTTTTGTTTGCTTTTTAATTGTGAGAGTTTAAACCGATTACACTAATTTGAATGAATCAAAACATGTTAATTATTTAGGATCTGTTTATAAAATATCCACTAAATTATTATTTAAAAAAAATTCAGAATTTTGATTCTTTGTGATGCTTATGGAGTGCAGTATGAGACTGCCAATTTGCCACATGACTTAAATACTTAAATAATTTTATCGCTGTAGACGGCGTCGAATAGAGGTACAGTACTTTAATTATAATCTCTGGTATTTTAAACAATTCTTTAAAATGTAAACTATGCTTTGCGTAACAAATATTGGGGATTTCGTTGAAACAAAATTACATGTTGATTTATTTATGCATTATGGATTTGAAGTACAGTAGTTATCGGACTTATAACATTTGTGTGAATCATAACACAAGTGTTAGCAAATTGGTGCCATAAAATAATTTGAAATGAAAATTTAATAAACCTAACACTAAAAATTTATACTTAAACAAAATTATGAATTAATTCCTTTCATGGAAGTGTATGATTTGTAAAAATTCATGAAAATGCTAAGTTTATAACGAACATCGGTCAAAATATTTGTTTTTTTTTTCTCCATTGTTCTGATGAGGGCGTAAGTTATAACCCGAAATATGTAATAAATTTTGAAAAAATAATTAAGCTATTGGCAAGATGATGAAGATATAGAAAACCATAATTTGGATATCTTTTGTAATTTGTTAACTAAAAAGTTCGTCAACCATTTATAACAGTGATGAGCAACCTCTCCAACTGAACTTCGTATCTAGTGTACTGGGGATCATATAGGTTAATGATATGCAAACTAATAACATATAATTTATTCTCATCTTTTCACTGATTAAATTTCGTTTGAATGTTCTTCGTCCCGAATATCACCTTTAATTAAGGGTTCATAAATGCAGAACACAAGAAAATAAAATTATGTTGACAACGGGTGACCGCATATTAGTACTTCGAGGACCGTGTGTTGCTCATAAGGCCCTTTACCACTCATAAGAGGGTATAAAAAGGCCCCTCGTGGATAGTCTGACACAAGTCAACTTAATGGATTTATCTACTGTTGAAACTGTAAACAATTTCAATCAAAGGTGGAGAAATGAAAACGTTTTAGTCGATTTTCGTGACTCAATTTAGATCAGTTATTCTTAACTAGTGTTTCCCAAACCTGCCTCGAGTGTTCCACGGAAGAAAGAAAGAAAAAAAAAAAAAGATTTTAAATTAAAGTTTTTATTGCAAATTTACAGTATTTCAATATACAACATATTACCATATTCGTAGACAATTCCATGTTCCTATTTTATTCAATATCGGTATATTCAAATTTATTGCTTTATTGTTTCCTGAGAATAATAAACCATGGAATTGCTTATAAAATTTTGAATATACAGATGCTAACGCTCTGTATAATAATAAAGTATATGAACGGTGTTCTACGATCTCAGAAAGGTTGAGAACCACTGATTTAGATGGTCTATTATTAATTGGATTCTGCTCGCGACAATATATGTATATAGGTCTATATATTTTAAATGTAAGATTTATCTAAATTTATGGACTTCTGATGTCAAAAATCTATTTTTAAAACTTTTGTTTTATAATAGTTTTGTATTAGAATTAGTAATATATTTTATACGCTGTGCGTACATAAATACGCGTTGTATTTTTGTATTCAGTTTAACTTGATTTTACAATTAATATTATCAATGATTTTAATGTTTGATTTACAGATTTATTTGAATAAAATTTTAAATTATTATCATAACTAATAGCAACGTAAAAAAAAAGCATTTCGTTAGAATAATTTCAAATTTAGAATTTCAAAACATAATTAAGCCCAATGAAATGTACAGTATTTTGTCATAATATTTACATGTTCGGTCCAAATATAGTGAGAGATGGAATCCGGAAATATTTCTAACAGATTAGTTTCCTTTGCAAAATACGTGTTTCAAAGCATTTAAAAGAACTAAATTGAAGTTCACTTACAGAGCAGTATTCAATTTTTAATCATTCGCAGGAATGGCAAGAATTATTATACATCGAAAAAAGCCGGAAGATTATTAAAATCATATAAGTTAAACAAACTATATCATTAAATTTATATTATAACCTGTTATTCATTGTTAGATTTGAATTCATATCTAAAACATGCAATATATATAATATATATATTATAAATTTATAAAAAAAAAAAAATAAATTGGTATATTTCCCCGCTGAATTAAGTAGTAGCATGTTTTAGATATGAGTTCAAATCTAATAATGAATAACATGAATTGTAATTACGAATATCGCTAACATAGTTCATAAAACATTAGTTATCGTTTATCAATATTACAATAATTATTACTGTCCCTTTACTAAATTATGTACGTACTGTACATTATTTGGCAGGTGCATCCTGTTTACATTCTTAATTAATTGGCACTTTTCCAACGACTTCTGTTATTGTTTTAAGTTCATCCGTTTCCCCTAAATATATTAAGTATAAATTTTATTTTAAAGTTAGTCATAAATGTTTATTCAATTAGCTTTATAAGTTTTTTTATTAATATCGATAATGATCTCTCTTATTAATTTGGGTATATTTCTTATATTTGTTTTCGCTACAGTATTTAAAAAAAATAGAGATGTGTGAATACTAAGAATACCTCCAATATCGCGCCATACCTGCAGTAACAGTGGTAGATCATAGTCAAAGGGGGTGAGAAAACTCAAAAACAGATCTGAATAAGTGCCTTTTATTAACATATGCACTATGATTGTATTGCGGATTGTTCAATAAACCATATTTGCCGCCATGTTTTAAAAATAACGTTTTGAATTTTATTTTTATATTGTCCATGACTTATTATACTGGTGTAGTTTCTAATTAGCAAAAGGAGGAATTCTTAGTCAAAAAAAAAATAAATGAAAATGTCTTTATTTTCACCTGTACACTCGTTTTGTGTTTTCGGACCTGTATTTATAAATATAATTAAAATTGGAATATTAAGGACATAGAGGCATAAAGAATTAACAACGTTTTGAGGTTCGAAAAAAAATAATAAATTTTATTAACTTATTTGTGTTTGTGTTTTAATGGTATTTTCTTGTATTTGCTACTGTGTACAGACAGTACCTCTTCAACACATCTGGTTTAATTTGTGACAACAAAAGAAGTAAACTAAATTCGTAACATTTTCTTGTTTTCTGCAGTAGATGAGAATGAGAACAATTATTTGTTAATGTATTGAAATAAGAGTAACTGAAAAAGCTACGTTAAAATTAAAAGTTTGACGTTTCATTTCTTAAAATTTAGAAAACTATTTTACTTTATTAATTTATTTATATATCGAAATAAATTATTAACTAAATAAGTTAGGCTTATGTAAGATAATTAAGTTCTTAAATTCTTAGTGAACTTAATTGTCTTATATTTGGGGTACTCGAGTATTTGAGATATGGTTAACAATCGAATTCGAGAAAAGTGTTATTCGCCCATCTCTAAAACAATTTAAAAAATAAAGAAAGAGTAATTAGAATGCGAATTTTTTTACTCCTTAATCACAAGTCAGTTATAATATCAAACAACCTAGTATGGATACTACAGTCGAATCATTAATAAAGCCTACCTCTAAATGGCGTTTACTTTTTAGGACCATTTGTTTTTGAAATGCATACAAAATAACTTCGGAACACTGCCATTTTTTCATGTTCTCATCAGTGGCCGCTGTTCAGAGGTTTGACTGAGAGTCTAATTGTTTTTTCTACAGATTTTTTAGCATATGTTTTTGTTGGTCATTATACAATATATTAAATACTGTATTACACATCAAATAGAAAATATTTTATAAATTTTTTATAGGCTACTCATAACAATTCATTTCAGTGAATCTTTCATAATTTTCACATTTGATCTACAATTTGAAGATCACGATCATAATTATTTAAAGAACTAACTAATATATCACTTTTATTAACGTCAGTTTGAAGTATTTACTTCCGTATATATTAGTTCATTAAAGAATAATATATAAGCTTCTACGGGATACTATTGTTATCTGTACTACTAAAATATACAGTACTTCTGTAATGTAAATTTTAATTATTAATACTAATGGAAAGAAATTTATTCTTAATAATAAATGTCAAAAGAGATATATACATATACATCAAACAGTATTATATATATTTTTAAATGTAATCTGCAGAGATCGAATTTGGTAGCAATTGCTACTTTTTTTCTGCTCAGAGATAACATTTTTATTGTATTTGACTCTACACCCTTTTCTGAATAAATCCTATTCTATTACTATTTGCTACTTTATTGTTATTTTTGTCCTTTTAGACACATTTTCTTGAAATTTTCTGTAGAAAACTTGTGAATTTTTGTATTCCAAACATGTAGTCATGCAACATTTTACCGATTTATGGCACTAATTTCGCAAATTCTCTCTCTGCAGAGTTGCTAAGTCTGTGGATATGGCGAATTTTAAAGTGTGAAGGAAAAGACGGACTTTCGGACGACAGTAGAAATTTATAAGTTTACAATTTTCTTTTTCTTTTTTAAATTGCAGCCCAATAAGGATCTTTTGTAAACATGTGCACGACGATAGTATTGCGGATGGTTCGATAAACATATTTGCAATCATAAATGTTTTTAAAACAAGGTTGGTAAAAATGATTTTTTTTTAATGAGAAGGTCTCAAGTTCTTGTAGCCCCCTTTCGATTCGCCCCCTTATGTCATCAATTTTATCATTTTATCGAATAATCAGTAAAACACAGTAGATTTACTAAACATATTACTTTCACTTCTTTTCATAAATGCTATAGCTGAAAAAGTGTGAACATCCTTACTCCAAAATTTCTGAACGTTCTTTAATGGGACGTACTGTACCTAGGGTTTCTCAAACGGGATCACGGGATTCCGGTTGTTTTTTTAACCCGGGAAATATCCCGGAAAATTTTTCTTATCCCGGGAAATCCCGCAAATTTCTTAAAAATTCACTTTTTTCTTGTTTTGTGTTAAGGTTGAAGAAATTTTGCAAATAGAAAGTGTAGTTAACTCATAAACTGTCAGAATACATTTGTATTTATTAATTTTAAACCTACTTATTAGTTTTTTTTTTAATTTTTACTCGTTATGGCACGTCACAAATGGTCAATAATCAATACGTAGCTTATTTGTAGCAGGACTCTCAAAATTCTTTACCTGTAATATCTGTAATAATTGTGCTTATGTTGTCTTAATTTTTAACCGAGCCCAGTAGCTTCAATAACTGCGTAACGCCAAGTTGTGAAATTGGGCCAGGATACAAACGAGTACGAAGTCTGCAAGTATGAAGTTTTTTCTTCATAACCTGATTATTAAAGACAAACGAACTGCCGAATTATTGGGCAATGATGTTTCTATTAAAGCAGTCGAGGTAGACAAATCAAGAATACTAGAAAGCAAAAGACGTACTACAATCTCGAAAACGAACTAGAAATCTTTCAGGATACAGGTGAAAAACACATAATATTTGTCTTCTCTTAAATGCATTAAACACGATTCCAATCACATCAATTGAATCGGAAAAGGCATTCTCGGTAGCAAGACTTTTCATTACTAAAATAAGAATATGATTGAGTGATCGGAGTACTGTATTGAATTTCTTTGCTTTTTAAAATCTTATAAAAATTTGCAATATTTTGTATTATATTTTATTTAAAAAACAAAAATTACCTTCTAAGTTAGAAGTTTAGAAGTTTGATCTAAGTTTTTTTTTAACTCAATTCAAAGCATTTTGTTGTTGTTGTATGCAGTTTCCAGCAGACTGTAATAAATTTTTTCTATTTGTGAAAATTTCTACGTAATTCAAAGGTAATTTTTAATATATATCTTAGCGTCATTAATATGATTTTGGAGGTTGCTGAACGTATTAAATTACTTTAAAAGACAAAAAATAATTATATCATTTGATTTCATGATAATTCGTATATCTTAAAAATAATTAATTTTGTCCCGGGAAACAGTTCACTTTTATCCTGGAATCCCGGGACAAGCAAAAGACCGGGAAATGAGAAACCCTAGACGTACAGTACCGTATAAAAATAAAGTACAGTATCGTACGCGTTAAAGTAAGGTCATGTGACCTTTGAAATCTGGTCGCTAATTACTTCTTGTTTTGTTCTCTCAAGATCAAGACATACTTGTACAGTACATATTATTACGGTACCTATTCAATATGTAATTGCTTTTCATGTATTCCAATAAAACATATTCATTATGATTGTAAGAAATCTTTTGATTGTTTAATATAGTAAAAAACTAACCAATGAAAGGTTTTATCAAATCTCTCAACGTAACATATATCATAGTGTAGAGACTCCTGTCACCATGTGCCCTGGGCGATGATGTACCGTAAGATTAAAGATAGACTCTTATAATTTTTTCTTGAGCGTAAAAGTTCCGCCGACAGCGCGCTTGTTTAAACGGATTGCTTTGCTCTCCGGTGCTCTATTAACAGGGGTTGCATTAATAGTAACTTCAAAAAATGTAGGTATTAATACTACGCACAGTATTATACAGAATACTTCAAAAATGTTAACACTTATTTTGGAAGTAAGTTTGCCGGATTTGTTGTGGCAGGTTTTCCTCTGCGTAGTTTTTCACTGCAAAAATTCGCGACCCAATTGTGGAGTCTTCAAAAGATGCGGCCCGGCTAACCCCTACCACAGTGACCTTTTCCATATAAATGTTCACATTTTTTGAAGTATTCTGCATTAAATATACAATAAATAATAAATCAGTAAAGGAATTGTGGATGTTTACATATTAGGCTGCAATTTGAAAAAAATTGTAGAGCTATAAAGTTCCACTGTCGTACTTTATTACAGATTAAGCGTGACGATTTACACGAAACCGAATGGAGCGTTTAATCGCGAGCGATAAATGTCGGCTGCTTACGTTTCTTGTAAATCAGGCTGAATAATGATATTACTATAATCTAATCGAATTTAACTTTGAATTTTTCTTATCAGAATTAAGTATATAAGGATAATTGATGAAAATCAATAAGAATTATCGAGATTCTTTTGTGAATGTACAAAATAAATAGTTTGTTATTCCTTAATGTTCTTACAACAGAAAGTAAGCTGGATTAACACATTTGGTGTCTGAAGACATATTTAATTTTGATCATATAAAAATAAAACAAAATTTAGAACAAATACTAATCACAATAACAATATTTCTAGAATATAATTATTTAAATAAATTGATAAAATATCTAGTTCTTTTGATGATAAATTAGATAAAATGTCGAATAATCGAAAATTAATTTTACGAGACCAACCCTGCCACATGCTATTTACGATGATATGCTGAGTTCGCATATACAGTAGAGCGTCGATAAGTGGAACGTCGATAAGTGGAATGGCCGGAAAGTGGAACGATTTTCAGTCGGACTGTGTCGTGCTGAATCGAATGTTTTTGATACTAAATTTACTTCTAAAGTATAATTTTCATGTTTTTTATATTCTTTAATATATTTATTTTGTTTGTACAAAATGCAGAAATAATTTTTAACGATACGATAGCCTCGATGATTATTATAAAAATTATCGTTAGGCTTAAAATCGACGAAAATTCAACAGGAAGCGACACGCAACGGAGAAAAATTTGAACATCGGACAGGTTAATGTATTTTTTCGTACAAAGTCGGAAACTGGAACAAATCATTAACTGAAAGGACCCCAGTCCCCAATTGGTTCCACTTATCGACGCTCTACTGTATATTCTTTTGACCGTTCTGTTGCTTTGTCTGTCAAAACATTTTGCTATAGACGTAGCTTTATTTATTTAGTTGAGATAATGATTTATATTTGTACAATACAAAATACAAAATATGATTGTTTTATTTTTCCAATTGCATTTCCTCAATATACAGTAGTTTTGTTTGAAGAGTGAAAAAAATAAAGTAATACTTTTAGTTGAATACAGGTACTCCTCACTTTACGACCGAGTTCCGTTCCGACGACTACGTCGTTAAGCGAATTTGTCGATAAGCGAGGAGCTTGCACCGGGAATATAGGATCATTGTAAAATTACAGTAAGGCCGCGACTCCACTAGCCGTAAAAGGGCCGTAAAACCCCTCACCGTAAAAGCTTTTAATCACGTGACCATGATATTTTACGCCTGAGCAGGTCGTAAAATATCATGGTCACGTGATTAAAAGCTTTTACGGTGAGGGGTTTTACGGCCCTTTTACGGCTAGTGGAGTCGCGGCCTAATACCCCGAACTTACGCGATAGGTGGGACCGAGCGATAACCGCGTAAGCCGGGGTATAACTTCTCATATAAATACATACAAATTATTTTTAATTGGGGCCGGAGACTAAAGAAAACAATAATTTAGAAAAAAAAATGTTTAATAAAATCTTATAGTTTGTTATACATATGTATTATCTATTATTAAAATCGTAAACGGAGTTATTTTGATATAGAAGGCTTCCTAAAATCTAACAAATTCGTCTGACGGCTCAAAGATTTTTTTTCTCCCGCAAAATTTCCTCGTAGCTTGCTAATAATTTTTTTATTTCTCGTTTTGTAGAAGAAATGCGCCCTTCGTTGGAGTCTATATTTTCTAAAATTTGTAACTCCTTTTCAATTAAACTGAGGCCTTCTGTCAAGTTTCCAACCGTCATTCGTTCATCTGATTGAACTGTGTCTAAAGGATCAAGTTTCGCCAATTCACAAATTTTCCTTCTTTGCCAATTCACAAATTTTCATTTTTGTATCGAAGTCTTTAATAATGTTAACTTTACATTCCAAAGATAAAGTTCTTCTTTTCTTGTTTGATGCAGAGGAATCAGTTCTACTTCGTTTGGATGACATAGTAGAGTCTCTCAAGTCTCCGTAGATATAACAAACACAGAAATAAATAACACAAAATAAATTGTAGCTATGCGTCGATTCCGCGCGACATGTCCGAACATGTCAGCTAAACAATAGTGTGGGGGAGTGAGTAATCAAGAGTTGCGTGGCGCTCAAACAAAAGACGAATCGTCGAGACTTGAAAATCGCTTAACTCCGGGTTCGCGTATGTCGAGGTATTACTGTATACAAATTATGCAACAAACTTCAAATTTATTTATAAAAAGACTATTATAGTACGCTATTAGCTATTATAGTACTATAAGACTATTATAGTACGCTTAGTGCGCATTTCACCATTCGCCACTGACCGACACTCAAGCTGAGAAAGGGGATTTCCCGAATTGCAGGTCGTAAGTGCGAGTGGTCGTTAAACAGATAGGTCGTAAAGTGAAAAGTACCTGTAATAAATTTGATTTTATACATTAAAATTTGCAATTTGTTTTGCCCATTCCAGTTCTCTGTTAGCTGGCGTTTCCGTTAATGCTACTGTCTGTCAATATCGTTTTGGTAAGATACAGTAATTGGAGATTTTCTGTACACCCGTTTTGATTTAATAACGAACGGTAAATTCATTTGTTAATTTAAGCCGAGGAAAGGCGTCTTGCTGACGCTCTGAGAGACCTGTATTTGAATTCGGTTATTTCTTCAAGCATTTTTATGAGTAGTGTAGACCAGTTATGTCGGATAGTATCTCCTGTTTCATATCTGACCGAACTTATAAATGTAGACGTGATAAAGATTCTCAGTGTGCAAAAGCAGAAAGTCCCCCCCCTAAAAAATGCAAAATTATTGTATAAATACTTGTTTATTAAACAATAACCAGGTCCGTATTTTCCAAAACGCTGAGTAGAATAAAGCCTACGGCAGCAAATATTTTTAAAAATGGCATTTTTAAAAACATTTGCTGCCGTAAAAACAAAAAATAATTTTAAAGGCAATAAATTTAATTTTTAAAACGTTATTAAGACGTATTTTTACCTAAGATGCGTGTCAATAGAGGTATAGCCTAGAGGCAACAAAATGATAAATCCGCCTCTACCAATCCCATATTTCTGGATTATAACGATCGGATTGTTTGGATTACAGTATAAGTATAGGTTATCACAATTAGATATTAATAAGTAACTGTCAATATCTTAAAGTAATCGTGATTATTTGTAATATTCGTGTTAACTTCTATTATAAAAATTTTTCGTTATTAATTTTAGTAAACAGCTTTTCGAAACAATTAGCGTAATAATGATTTTAATATATAAGTTACATTTTTTCTGGTCTGTGATAAGTCTCTTTTTGAATTTTGGTTGGTTAATTGGTATGTGTCCAGTCTAAATTCGCCCATTCCGAGTAAGAGCATTGGCCAGCCTGATTACACGATGAAGGACGATTCACCGATCGGAACTATATATTACAAAAAAGATTTTAAGGATCCTGATCAGATATTAATCTGGTCATCTAGCCAACTAATTCCCGAATTTTATAGACAAACTTTTTATCTATCAATTATTCAAGAACCACTCTTTGCATGTCTAGAACTTTAATGAATTCAGTCAGATCGCAACTATTTAAATGGATTATAGATAAGTTGTTATCAGACTCAGATTAAATTCATTGCTACAGTTAACATATCAATTCTTTCATATTAATTCAGAAAACTTTGTGAATTTGTTCTTTCTTACTAAAGTCATGGTTTTTTAAGATTGTCGGATGTTTGGCCGGATGGCCGAGCGGTCAAGGTTAGCAGCCTGCCGCCCTGGGGGACCCGGGATCGAATCCGGACGGGTCGAAAAATCCCCAGGAATTTTTCGGGGGGTGGTCCGTCCGGAATGTCGGTCCCCGTTCCTCACCACCCGGCTGCTCCATTGTGGGCCTGGCCGAACCCATAATGGGCTTGCTATAAGAGGCCCTCTTAGTGCCCAATGGGCGGAAAGAGTTACAAAAAAAAAAAAAAAAAGATTGTCGGGTGCACGGAAAAGTGTCAGCTTACCACCTTGGAGGGACAGTGGACTAAAAATTCGAACTTTTCATCTCATAATTTAATGTGAATAGCACAATAGCACAATCGAAATAACGTTTGCATTCCACTCTTATTGACTGATTCCATTGAGGATTAGGCCAGTCTACAATGAGCGAAATTCTGATTCTGGCTGGATTAGCTAATCAATCAATCATTGTATCCATTCATTAAATTCCTCCAGTGAACAAACCGTACGGTATGCATTCTTTAAATGTTAGTATAATTCATTTCTTTTTTACAATAGTTTTCATATAGCTTAATCTGTTCATGAGATTTGTCCACAAGCGAATTCGATGCGTTCACGAAATATTAATTTAACTGAAAAATAAAATAAGAAACTTCAACACAGAGCATCTTTTCTGTAATACAAGTAAATCGTTTAATTGATTTTACAGACAATGCGTTCGAGTAACGATATTATTTCAAAATAAAAATGAAATAAAGTTGACGTATAATTAGTTTTTAATTCGGAATAATAGAATGTGAAAATTATTTTCCAAATATTCTTATGTTTAATAACAAAATTCATTAAAATTTTATTAATATAATCGCTTTCAAGACATTCGGCATTTTGGAAATTACATATGACATAGTTTATAATCCTGTTGTAGGCCAATATTCTCCTTTTCTCTTCGAATTGTATTGTTGACTCTACGATTGTAATTTCATGATATTTACTTTCGATTTTTGTTTAGATTTCATTCTATGTCAAACAAAATGAAATACAGTACTAAATTTGATAGGAAATAGTATAAGACAATAAGTTAAAAAGAAAAAAAAATAAGATAAAAAAAAGTTTTTACGACTGATGACACAAACCGAAAATGACCATTACAATTAGTACTGTACCGTACGTAGTTATTAATTAATTTTTATTCATTTATTTTATTTGTTTTTTTAAGTAAAATGTTGTATTTGTTAAAAATGACGATAATTTAAATATTCATGTACATATTTGTTTTTTAAGTTAGTCTAAGATAAATAAGTATATTTAGATAGTAAGTTCACTAACTTATTATGATGAGTTTTTGAATCTTTATCACAAGAAAACAAAATCTTAAAGATAACCATTCTGAGCCAATTTTAGAATAGGAATTTCTGTATTTTGTCACTTCGCTGAATATAAATTTGGCTAGTAAAAGTTTGGCTGTTTATTTATTTTAGTCTTTGTTTTGCAAATTTAAACGAATTTTTTAAGAGTTAAGTTCGAATATTAATAATTCGTAACTTTTTAAAATAAAATTCTCTCGTATGTCTTAAATCTTATTCTAATCATCTTTGAAACTAATATTTGTTTTTTATAAAGATTTATTTTTTAAACTACAAATCTAACTAGGAATGATAATTATCACGAACAAAAACGCTAACAGATTTAAGTACAAATTAATATTTTATATATTAAATTTGTAGATTAACTATTTAAAATTTATAATCTTAATGATCTTACTCTATGAATCTTAAATGGGTTGTTCTATATAAATATAACATTTAAATATTACTCGTCATTTCTTTATCATCAATAACTTAGTAGTGAGTGTTAGTGTCGAGTCATCCTTGAATTTTTCATTCAAAAATTTTTTTTAAAATGACTCATTTATATAGATTCATCCTATATAATATGAATAACAACTCTGATAAATGAAGAAGACGGTAACGTAACTGCTTGCAATTATAGTAACATTTAATCATCCGAACCTTTACGGTTATAGCTATAACCGTAAGATAACGCTAAATTTATTTTGAGATTCTTATCAAATGGATGACTAACGCTTTATATAATTTTATTAAAAATAGTAATAATTTATAAAATGTATAATAATTTGTTTTTTATATATATTCTAAACGCGATTTAAGCCCCTGTTGTAACTAATTATTAATCGTACGTTTCGTTTTGAGTACATTATTCGAGTTTCGTCACATAAAAAGAATTCGGATCACTCCCGTTGCCCATATGGACGCCTTCTGCGAGTTATATAAAGCTCCTTAATGAATATCGGACGCGTGGAGAATACTGAATAGATAACACTGAATTTCGAAAGGTGGTGGTGCGGACGACGTCATGTAATATCAAATAGAAACGAAAATTAACGAGAAAACAAACGTCTACTTCAGTCTAAGGATTTATTGATCGATGCCTACTATTTTTTACGATATTATGTTTAATATAATACTAAATAATAGAATAACTGCATTAAATTTTAATTCTGTTATTCGGGTCGTTCTACGAAATTTCGACCGTTTTAACGCTAATTTAATTACTGAAAGTAATTCTAATTTAGCAGAAAGTATTAATTAAATTATTAATTATTCGCTTTGCTTTTGTAAAAATAATTCGTAAGGAAATAAATAATTTATTCTTCAATTTAACCGCTAATTTTGAAAGATTTTCTGTTTATTAGAATAATTTAAAACATCGGAATTACACACTTCGTACAGCTACATTTATAGGCTATAGATTTCTGAGGTATCGCGAAGAAAAATTCAAAAAATCTTAATATATGCAATTTATAAATTTAATTTTCGAAGATATATTAATGTATGCGTTTCTTCTTAATGTCTAAATCGGTACTTCGTGACTTTTCTAGTCAATCACATCCAGGGACGATTTATTTACAATTTGTGGGGACACTCACAGTTGTAGAGGTCCGTGTAGCGAGTAGCAACGTCCGTGCTTAATAAAAACTAATTGCTATAAATTTAAATATATATATATATATTATACATAATAATATACAAAAATCTGTAAAGAGACTGTCATAACGTTCTCTATAATGTTTAAATTTACGCGGTATTTATAAATATAGAATGCTGTATTACGTTTCCTGGATATTTCCTTACCTCTTTTCTTCTTGTTTTTCTTTTTTTTCAAGTTTATTTTTATTATTTTCTTTTTGTGGAGGCCCCTGGCATGTGCTCACGAAACCCGCCTATAAATTGCTCCATGCCCATATCCATAAATATGGAAAGGTTCCGACTTTCATATTAGGAAAAGTATTATTAAATCGAGATGATATGAACAAATTTAGTCACGAATTAAATGACATTTTAGTAAATATTATATAATACTTTATTATTATTATGTTGGGTTAAGTGAGAGATACTCGGTTAACACCGGTGGCTGTGTACTATGCCGGACCAAAGTCAAGGCAAGTAACCAAAACAGAAATTAAAGAAGTGTATCAGTGTGTGTGTCTGTATTCAGGAATTTTCTCACAATATGACATGTATTCAATATAGTGGCCTTCTGTAGTGTGATGTATGTGTTTCTATTCAATTGTAATGTGCCCAGGCTTTTGTATTATTATTATTATTACTTTTAATTCATTCCGAAACGTTTAATTATTTTTCGTATTACTGTTTTAAATTCAAATTTATTTATAAAATTTCTATTTATAAGTTTGGGAGAAATTTTTATCTTTGAAGGAAAAAAATCGATAAAAATTTTTTATGAGTTTCTTAAAATATTAATCAGTATTTAAAAAGACATTAGACTTTTTTCTTAAGTAACAGAAAGTAAAAATAAATTTTAAAAAAGAGGAATAAAAATTAAAAATCTAGTCACACGTCCTATTAAGAGAATGGTGTTTTCATAGCTTGTTCCAAAATCGTATCTGGAAGGAAGTGTCGAATTTCAAACATTTATGTCAAAGCTAGACTCTGTGCAGGACCAAGGCGGGTTAACGAATCATAGGCGCCGTAATACTTTACCTTTATAATAATATTCAAACGCACTATTAATAAAAGATCTAACTAAAACAAACGGAAATACAAAAATAAATAGCGGTCTCGTGCTAGAGATCGATACGTCATTCGTCTCCTGCCGTTAGTTTTTTCGTAGATGCATTTCGTTTTGTTTGGCTAGAAAATAAATTATTTATCTGTTATAGGTCAAACGTTTCTGTCGACAGCACAATAGAAATTTCTTTTAATTTGTTATAAAGAAAAAGAAATCGATATCCAAATTTCGTTCTGTAATAATAAAAAATGATACAGTACCTTTTAGATGTGACCACATCACCGTAGAATAAACTGTTTAACAAAACTGAAACAAAGCTCTTTTATTTCGAAATTTGTTCAGATAAAATGAATTTATTTTCACGATAAGTATAAAATAAAATTATAACTACTGTCTTACGTTTATGACAGGTCGGTCCTATTCTAACAACGCAATTACCATTTAAAAGTATTTACTCCGTTTTCCTATTGAATCAAAAATGTTTATTTTTAGTAATTTATGACTATTATAAATTTAATAGCTTCGTTTATTCACTTCGTATATCCCGTACGAATTCTAAATTATTTGATTATGATATACTCTTCGCTCGATAAAAAGTTAAAGAACTTTTTAATTAACACACAAAAAGCCATCAAACTTCGTACTGATATGAAACAAACCGACTATTACCTTATCTCTTTTATATTAAATTTTTAATCCGATAAGTATCAAAAGTTTAGGAATTTTATATTAAAAAACATTAGTCATCATCGAGAATTTATTCTCATTAACAATTCGTTTGGTTTCACGCTGTTTCTAGCCTGGTTATGTAAAGCAGATGCGAGATACTTACCAAAGCCAGTATTTTAAGCATAGGCTACTAATGAGTATACACGAGAACGTTAAGACGAAGTATCAGCTCCCATAAGAGAGCTGATACTTCGTCTTCCTAACCACATTCTTCTCAGAAAGGAAGAATGCCATTTATAAGAGTAGGTTACTTATATATTAACATTTCCAAATTAAGTAAATGCTGGAGAAATAAAGCTAAAGATAGTAACATTTATTTATTAGTATTATTTTTTAACTATTTAATTGGCAATTTTTATTTTTCCTCAAACTTTTTTTTAATATTTGGCATTCTGGCAAAAATTCACTTAGGGACTGTCCGTAAATTACATCCGCATTTTGCTTGAAATTTTTACTCCCCCCTCCCTTGAAATAAAACGGATATCCGTCGAAGTTCACTCCCCTTGTTCCACTTGTCAATCCTTCTCTTTCCTTCCAGTGTGACGTCATTTACGGACAATCCCTTATAAAAACGAAGGTCGGGTATTGGAAGAAGCCGAATTTACGTGACGGCCAACGGAAGCATTTGTAATAATTAGAAAAGTGGAGTGTTTTCGTTAACCGTATTCCAAACGGGAATAGAAGTTATCCCACGCAAAGCATTATAAAGGTAGATAAATAATAAATACGGTAGGAAGAGAAGTGGTGCCAACTTTAGAGGGCGCACCGATACGGTTTAGCCGTACGGCACTTTCGCCGGTCGGGTTGCAGTCGTGGATGTTCTCTTACAAGGTCGCGTGTATGGATCTGGGCGTGTCCCGTCCCATCTTCCAAACTTCGGCACCTGTCCTACATACGTTCTACCTTAACGGTTACGCGTGCTGGCGTAAGGGAAACTGCGCGTCCAGAAATGACGGAAGCTGGATGAATGCTAGTCTGTCGGGAGGCTTCCGTCAGTGGTGACCTGCCGGGTCATGGAGACGGTGGAAAGATGCTCTCCTCGACATACAGGTCCGTTTACTTCATCTCGCTCCTCTAATTATAGTATCGCGTTCTCTACATTTTCCTAATTACCGTTAATTTCTGCTATTTTCGTTCAGGTATTTTTAAATGTCTTGGCTCTAGCTTATGTGCATTTTCATTTTTTTTTTTCCAAAAAAATACTCTATTCCCGTTTATACATAACCATACTTCATTTCACTTATATTTTTTGGTTGAAGTAATAATAATAATAAATTTAAATATATACTGTATATATATATATATATATATGTGTGTGTGTGTGTGTGTCGTTACTTTTTCTTTTGAATTAAAAAATGCATACGAAAACATTATTACGAGTTATGCTCTATAGTTTTATTTGCATGTGCTCTATTTTATACTTATTTTATATGTTGTAATGTTAAAACAATAGTTCTAGTTGACTGTTTGCATGTAAACCTTGCCGGTTACTTGTTTCGAAAAGTTGCGATATCAAATTATCTTTCTAACTTAATACGGTATAATATATAAATTTTAAAAATACGCCTTAATTATTATTTTATTTCGGTCGAAAATAAAGTTCTCTGCTGCGTATACTTAAGAATTTCAAGGAAAAATGGAACTGCTCGTTTATATTGTTATATAAACAAGCAATTTGATTTCTGTAAAGATGATTATTATTATTAAAATTGCTATCTTTTTAGTTACTTCTGAATTATTTAAACAGCTGTTGTCCTTTTCATTAATGTCATTTGTATCTACTGATTATAAATTGGATTTTTTTTTTCTAATTGTAGTCACTTAGTAAATATATGGATATAAAATTTTAAGTCGACGATCGATTCGACTTATTTTAAATAAGTGTTTCTTCTGTAAAAAGTAGATACGTGTTTAAAACAATAATGCTGATATTACAATCTCTGATCGTTACTGTGATTACTTTTATTAATAATTATTGTTTGTTGTCAGTACATTTCAAATACAAATAAAAATTAAAAAATGACTACTGGTACTTAATTATTTTATGAGAACACCAATTAATAAAAGTAATATTTTAAGAAATTTTTAGATATCAATTTATATTATCATCATAAGTTACTATATATGCTAGTTAATTTTGTGCTCAGTATCTTAAGATTTCTAAAGAATAAAACAATAATAAATAAAATGAGTTATTGTTAAATAATAAGTATTTATTATTTTTAATACTTTTTAAATGATTATTTAATTACATAATAAACATAAAAAATATTCATTTAAAGTGTGGTAGTAATTAAAATTTTTAGAAATGATTATTTATTTGTATTAGTAATAATAGAATTGATTTTTAATTTATTAAATTTTTGACAAAAATATATTGATTAGAAGTTCTGCCATCTAAACGTATAACTCTTGGCTAATATTTTTTTACGTATTTTGTTCTGTTTACTGGTTATCTTATTGATTATTTATGAATCTAAATTTAAGAACTTTAGACTGATGTTAGCAGATTATGAAAAATAAAAGTTTGTGCGTGGAAAATTAAAAATAAAGTTTTGAACGTAAATAAATTTTGAAAACTTCATTTCGCCGAAGAATTTTTATACAAGAATTAATAACACAAATTTATTGTAGAAAGTTATTAAATGGAACTTTAATATTCTACTTAATAACTTTAATAAAATATCATTTTAATGTTTCATGTTATAACAATTATACAAGCTGGGATTAATATTTTCTATTAATTAAAAATTTTAAATTAAAAACAGATACCTTGAATTTTAATTTTTAGACAGAATTTATTCAAAAATTAATTAATTTTTTTCTCCTCTTCTTTTAAATAAACACAACAGATATAATCAAGAATATCTTCTTAGCGTAACTAATAAATAATTATTTATTAACAGGCTTTTAATGTAATATATATTTGTTTGCATTAAAAATTTGTTTATTAAGTATATATTTCTGTATAAGAAATACTGAATTCTTTCATAACATGTTTAACATGAAATAACAAACAGCCTCAAATTACAGAATTCGGCAAAGTATTTACTAACTAAAATGTTTTCTAAGTTCATAACCTCATGTTATCAAATACAATAATTTCAGATTGTAATTTTACATAACAGTTTTTGTTTAAATCTTTGAGGTATAATTTTTATCTAGTGTGAAATTATCTTGACTAAGAAACAGTAATAAATATTTTTCTATATAAAAAAAAGATAAAAAATAAAGGAAATGTTTAATGTACCTTATTTATTTACTTAAGTTATCATCATAATATTAGTTTGTTCGTTAAAACTATTTATTGAAATATGAATAATATAAAAAATATTTCGAAAATATTTTGTTGAACAAGTTGGTTAAATCATGAAGAAAAATGTTATCGGGTTTTTTTTATCATCATAAAATTATTTTAATTAAACGAATTTATTAGTTGTAACTTTTTAAACGTTTAATCTTAAAAGTACAGAAAACTATACTATCCGGAACCTATAACCGATGCATAACACGTATATACTATATACGTAGTGCGGTTGACAAATGGATCTATATTAAATGCAAAATTCTATAAAATTTTTATAAAGCTTTTTCATTGTCATACTTCTCAAAAGAACTGATTAAATATATTTACATATTAATTGAAATGTATTTGTTTTATATTTGAAAAAGTTCTGTTAAAATATATAGAGGAATGTGCTTTAAACCTATATTTTTTGGTTTATTTAATGTTGTTTGTATATAATTAATTTTATTTTACATACTTTAAAGTAACAATATTTTGGCACCCATCTGGAAATGAAAACAAATAGAAAATAAGTCAGCCACTTGTTTTAAATGAAAAAAGATGATGAAAGTGATCAAGTTTACAGATGATTGATTCTAAACTAAGAATCAGTATACTCTAATTGCACCTATTTTCAATTGCACTTTTTATTTTGTTCAGCTGATTACAGAAATTTAACTCAAACTTTTCTTCACTTGTAATAAATATAATTTTATCTGCTGTTTGGTTATATAATAATCCATTTTATCTAATAATATATGACAGAAATGGCCATATTGCTTATAAAATAATAATGACATTTTAGCAATGAAAGTAATGAATACATTCAATCAATTGATTTTAAACAACATATAATCAATTCATTACATTCTCTTTTATGCATATTATTCTTTTTATCAGTTACGATACTCTTTAATTATATACTTAAATATTTTTATATTAAACTTTTAATTTTTTTATTAACATAACATTTTAGATTTACTAAATATTAATCATTACGTTTTCTTATTGCAAAACATTTGCGGAAATGTAATCAAGATTATGATTATAATAACTTAGAATAACTAAAATTTAAGTAGATTTATTTCTTATTTTAAATCTATTTAAATTTAATGAAATGTTTAAATTTCTTTATTAAATTTCTTTAATCAATAATAACAACAAAGGTAAATTAAATATATTAGTGTAATGATCTCAGGTTCTTAAAATAAATTAAAATTATAATATTTATCAATAAAAATTTAACTTTCTATTAATAAAATATTTGTAATACAATATCAATTATATCTGGTTTTTTATATAATTTCTTTACATGAAATTAACAAGCTTTTAATAATAATTATTCATAAATTACAATTTATTTAATGTCTTAACTTACAATATTTTAACATATCGTATTTTATTAGATAAAATAAAGAATCTGTTATTTTTTTTCTTTTTAGTAGTTAATTTAATAATAGAATATCTTGGAATTAATTCTGGAATTTATTTATTAAAATAAGGAATAAGTATTATCTATTCTTCTTTCTCTCTGAAAAGGTTGCATAAAGAAAACAATTATATAGTTTGTATTTTATTTTCCATAATAAATGCCATAAAAATTGTTCCTTTGTTTTGATAAAATATTATCGTCATCGTGGTTTTACGATGTTAAGTATTTCTTTTAACTTGTTAAATTTTCATAACATTAGAGCCAAGAAAATTCAGATAATTCATTATACAGTATTATTGTTGATATCCTTACACATAAGCATAAAATGCATTTGGTCTTTTTTTAATGAGTACTTAGTGTGGTGTGCTAATCAATCATGCAAACTCTTATCTCTGTAAGAAAGATGACAAAGTGCAGGCTTCTATAATGTTTTTAATTTAGGTTTTACTAAAATTATGTATACATGTAAAGGTGTCACTTTTATCCTAAATATGTGTGTCGTTGTTCAAAGACAAAGACAATTTTTTGATATAAATAGACAAATAGTTCGTGTTCCATTTATCTTCTGGATTAGAAATGCAAATTACTAGAAATAGATTTGATTTATGGCAAACTATTGCATTCATTTAGAATATATGTGTAACCCAAATAAGCCATAACATTTAACATTCTAATGTATTTGAAGAAGTCCTCAACTAGATAAGGTTGTTTCATTGTAGGGATCTTCTAATGCTCTCTTTCATACCAAAGATTGAGAATCAGTCTCACATGTACAGGGCAATCCTTTGAACAGAGCAACAGGACATGCAGCCTGGAATTCCAAATGTGTAGAGGCACCAAAAATAAAGTGCTAAACAGAAAAAAAAAGTAAAATAATAGAAAATGGGAAAAATAAAACACAAAATATGAAAATTACAAAAAAAGAAAAATTCTTCAGAAGATCTGCATTTCAAATTAAATGCATGTTGTCCTTTTCATACATATCACTGAGTCAGCAATATTTTTGAATATGGCTGCCAAAATCCAGTCTTCTTGAGGCACCATATACTTAGGTCTGGTCCTGAACTCACACGTACACGTACTGTACTGTACTGTACTGTACTGTACATGTACACATGCACACACACACACACACAGTACGAATTGCTTGTAAAATGATGACATAAGTTAAATGATATTCACATAGAATTCTGTTTGAATATCACTTAATTGATAAAGCCTTAAATAAAGAGGTAAAAATGCTTTTTTAACATAAAAAGAATAGAACATTGTTCTATTTCTACAATTCATTAATGGAGTGGCCCATTTTTATCCAGATGTTCTACTCTTATCCTTAAAATGGTCTTTGCTGGTCATCATAACCTATTGCCAATCTTGTCTGCTAATGGATCAGAACATTACTGTAGTTATAAAACTGGTATCAATAAAACAGATATTTTGCTCTTTGTCTTCTAAATCTAAATAGTTTATGCTTACATATATATTAAAACAGTATCTCATCAGAAAGTTATTTGTGGAACTATATGTAAGTTAATGATTTTTGAGCTATTGATATCACCTGCAACTTTAAATTTCAAAATGATTGATTAATTATATTATGAATTAAAATTATGTATTTTATAAAAAACAAAAACCAAAATTTAAATAAAATAAAACTCATTAAATACACACTGGCTGTCACATGCGTAAAAGAACGTCGAAGGAAAAAAAAACTGTCAATAATATTCCTATTTAATTTAAGGAAATTTTTGACTTGTATTTTCTTAATTGTACAAATGTTTTTTATGTTTAAAAACTTTTCTTACTTTTAGAACCATCTGTTGTATTAAAAAAATATTTTTAACATTTTCAAAAATATATTTAAGTTTAAATAAGTGTTTAGTTTAACAAAATGCCAAAGTGTATATTTAGATGAAATGTAGGTTTTATTTAAACTACAGGATAGTAGAAGGAAAATGTAAATTTATAAATTAAGTATCATAAAGTGATTTCCATCTGTTCAGAAATACTCAATGGTTTACTATTATATTCTTGATTCTAACAATATTTTAACTGTCAAATCTGTAAAAAAATTTTTTTGTATATTTTCTTGATGTACTGCATAAAATTTTTAAATTCGTAATTCTTATTCAAATATACAATAAAGAAAGAAGGTGATCAGCTGGTAAAAGTGCATTGAAAAATATATAGCCACATCTGTAAAGATCTATTTTGTGAATTATTTAAGTAGAATAGTTCTCTAGATTTTAAATTTCATTTTAAAATTAAAAAAAGTATTTTATTTGCATATTTCTTAAAAATATATTGATTAAAAGTTAAATTTATTTATAAGTACATTTAATTTTTAATCAATATTTACATTACATTATTAAAAATATGGAAATTTAACTAAAAAATTTTTTTGAGAGGTTAGCTTGCTCAAAAATATTATTTAATCATTGATTTTCTGGTGCTACGTGATCAGAATAATATTAAGTATAAATTTTTTAGTCAAGTTTTGTAAAAAATTTGCTGTGTTTTAAGTACAGTTGAACCTATTTACATGTTTCTCACTTGTACATTTTTCACATTTGAAGATTAAAAATTTCTGCACGATACTTTCTCCATTATAAAATACTTTGTTATACATTCTTCATTTATATAATATCACATTTATACATCATGTTTTTAGCATACCCTACACACTTTTTCTCACTTACATATTATTTACTTTGAAATGGAAAAATTTTAAGCAATTATTTAAAAAAAATGAAAAAGAAAATTGTGTGTTCACTTAAAGTTACTCCACATTGACAATGAATTGCTAGAAAATGCAACAACAAAGTGAATAATACATAATGTGATGAAGTTTTTGGTGAATTTTTCCATTTAGAGAATTGTTCCATCGGTCCAAAATGTTGAAAATTTTCATTTTCTACATTTTGCAATGAGAATCAATTTTGTTAAGCAAATAAAAATTACTTTACAGTTTTTCATTTGTTCTTGCTATTTACTGTTAGGTGTGAACTAACATTTAGAATGCTTGTTTTCACATGACGAGTTTTGGCAGGAGGAGACGACTGATATCACATACTGTACCAGTATCTGAAAGTCCATAAAAAAAAGAAACAAACGAAACTTGACCAATTTTACTTTCCTGGCTGTTATGTATACATAACAAGGGAAAGTATTGGGAATTGTGTTAAATCCGACAATCTGAGTTTTTTGTAAAACTTCACATTTTGAGGCCTCTTGAACCCAAAAAAACTCAATAAATTAGAAAAATTCCATGGATGTGTGTTGGCATCTATCTAAGTGTATCAGTGTGTCTGTCTGTATTCAGGAATTTTCTCACAATATGACGTATTCAATATAGTGGCCTTCTGTAGTGTGATGTATGTGTTTCTATTCAATTTTAATGTGCCCAGGCTTTTGTGTAGTGTTTGTGGTATGACACCTGTAGAGGAGAGAACAACAGGTACAATAAGCACCCTATTCATCCTCCACAGATGCCTTATTTCCTGGGCGAGTTCTGTGTACTTGCTAATTTTTTCACTGCATGCGTTTTGTATATTGTGAGTGTTTGGAATGGACATGTCTATAATGTATGTGATTTTATTGTGTTTGTCAATGAGTGTGATGTCTGGTCTGTTGTGGTATATTGTTTTATCTGTGATTATGGCTCTGTCGTAGTACATTTTGTGCGTGTTGTTTTCCAATACTGTCTGTGGAATGTATTTGTAGTATGGTTCGTGGATGTCTGCTAATTTGTGTTTTTTTGCAAGCTCTTGGTGTATTATATTTGCTACTTTATTATTATTATTATTATTGTTGTTGTTGTTATATTATTTCATTTATGATTTTAATGTGTTAAGTAATGTTTTTTTCATTACACCATATAGCTCTTAAAGTTTCTCTTAATAAGCGATTTTATAACTTGTAATGGGTTGCCCCTAATAATGTTGTCTGTGGTGAGTCTGCCATTATGTGTGTGAGAAGCATCTACAATAGGCAATATATTATGTCTTTTTAGAACTAGATGTTGGTGACCAGCAGTAGTGGATTAACCATTAGTCTGAATAGATTTAAGTCTAAGTGTCCAGAAGGAAGGGAAACTTGAGATAAAAAAAAAAAACAAATGGTTTAATTGAATATAAATGCGAGTATTTCGGATAATATTTAAGCAGTTGTGCATATATATTGTTCCTATCTGGAATATTACAAATAATGGAGTTACAACACCAATTGGAGACTGGAATAATAAAGTAATAAACATGTCTATCAAATTGCTTTAATTGAATTTCAATGAGATTTTATTTTGAATTAAATCTCACTGGAATTTAATCAAGGCTCTTTGATAGACATGTTTATTACAAATACTATTTTGTTTTTTAAATTAAGCTCTTAACATATATTTAGAAATACAGTATAAAACTTCAGTTCTATGTTTTTGAAGGAATCATCTGCAAAAATACATAAATGAAAAAGCACATAACTGGAAGCCAGTACTGGATTGTCCACTAGGCACAATACGTAGTTGCTAGGAGCTCCCAAAATTGGAAAAATAAAGAAATTTTACAATTGTTGTTGCATATCTTGATTTATAAATAATTCTATAGTTACAATCTGACATTAGTTAAAAGTTGATGATAAATTATGTAGAGAGGCCGCAATCTTCTGTGCCTAGGGGCCTTAAAGGATCTTAATCCACTACTGGGCCCAGCCATATTGTTTATTTAGCTTGGTTGTTTATTATGTAAGGGAGAGTAGAGGTAGTCCAAATCAAGTTTTGATAAAGACTGGCAACATTATTAAGTGTCTCTCTGTCTTTTCTGGAATTGCAGTCTGATTCCATGTTTCTGGGAATTGAACTTTCTTCATAATATGGAACTCTGTTGTTTGACTTTCAGACATTAAACTTCATATACATTTTTAGGAATGTGTTGTGTTCCAAAAATGGAGACAACTTCTTCATTGGTGTGCATAAAACTTTTTGTCCTATTCAATTGGTTTGCTTCTTAAATATCATAACTTGACAAATCCAGGACTTATCATACAGGATATGTGTTTTAAGAGAATAATAAAATTAATCACTTATACATTAATGCATACACACAGACGTTTGTCAAGTTGTGCTTTTTTACTCTGAAATATTTTGAAAATTGATAAAAATCACTTTTATATTAAATTGCAAGTAATTATTAAAATATATAAAGTAGAAACTAATAAATAACAAAACTTTATATTAAAAATTATAAAAATTTATTTATTAAATTTATGAGACTACATTTCCTTGGGTTCTGTTAACTATTGTTAGATAAATCTTTGTATTTATTTCTCTTTCAGAGGAAATACAAAAGAAATATGGAGATATAAAAGATGGAGAAATAATAATTGTAAATCTTGAAAAAGGACCTGGTGGTCTAGGACTCAGCCTGGCTGGAAATAAAGATCGTCATAAGATGAGTGTCTTTGTTTGTGGCATGCATCCTAATGGAAATGCTGCAAGAGATGGTCGGATTTGCATTGGTGATGAATTATTAGAGGTATAGAATAATATATTTTATTTATATTTATATTTAATATAATAATAATTTATATTTAATTAGAAAGTAATTCAAGTATTTATTTTATCATAATGTAAGATCATTTGAAATGGTGTCTTTTAAACTGAAGCATCATGTTATCAGCACAAATTGAAAAGTGTCAATAAAGACTATTCCAGGGACATTGAGGTATATGATGAGATGGATTATACAAAGATTTTGTTTCTGTTTTAGTAATTTTTTATAGAATATATACTGTCTTGGGTTATCCACATGAAATTACAGTATATATTTTTAACTTTTAATCATGAATATTTGTTTCAAATTTTTTCTTATATTTCTGTTGCATTTGATACAGTTTTTAGTGAATAATTGTTATGAGTAGTAAACAAATACAAAAGAGTTATGAATTACTCCATGAAGGTAACCTTGTAAATTACTTTTTTATTGTGTTCTACAAACTCATGTTCCATGTTGCAAATGTATGGACTTTATAGTTTTAAGCTTTATCTGCGAGTGATGGGTCAAACAAATTCCTAGTGAATCTAAACACAGGAAGTGGAAATAGTCATACAGTGAAGGGAATGTAGAGTAAAAATAAAAGAGTACAAATGAAATTTGTTTTGAACTATCAGAGAATTAATTATGAATGTAATAATTAAATGGTAGTTTTCTTTGGTCAGTTTTTTATTTCTCTGTGCTGTGACTTTAGAACCTGCTACATGTCATTACAGGTCAATCCATAGCATAATTTTGGCACATGTGCCATTGATTGCTGACCCCTGCCTTCACTTATATCCAAAAACTTTCTTTTGCATTTGTGAGATTACAGAGAACTCATCATCAAAAACATACAATTAATTTCGATGAACATTATGAATAATTAAATAATGTAAAGTATATAAATGAAAAATGAAATAATTAATAATTGAAAAGTTCTGAAAGTGAAAAATTAAAAATTTTTAACAGTATAATATTTTAGATGAAATAATGTACTGTACATTCAAGTAAGTCATTAATTATCATCTACATATAAAACAAAAAATATTTAAATACCTGTATATCATAGAAAAATAATGTCATTCACTTTTACTACAATTAGAAATCAAAGTTTGGTTTAAACAAATAACATTAAATTCATTTAATATAGAAAAATTGCTATGTTGTGTAAAAAATTTTTTCTTTTCTTTAGTAATTTTCTGTTTTATCTCCCAGTTGCATCAAATGTCACATTCCAATCTTGTGCCACATTGTACAGCACCATTTCCTGTCAGAATCAAGAAAATGCACCATTTAAAACTTCAAAATTTAAATTTTAATTGAAAATAATCAAAACAAATTTTCTAAACATTTACAATTAAATACTTTTTGTACATTAAAACATTTACTTATTAACATTTGAATGACAATTTAAAGGAATTCTACTTACTTTCCTTCATTAAGAATAACAATTCACATTTAAAAATTACAGGCAAAACTTAAAAGACAACAATTCTTCAAGCTTACAAAACTCAAATCTAAAAGAAATGAGCAATTCTGTATTGTGATATCATTACAATGCCATACTGCAATTTTTAATCATATTTTTAATTTATTTAATTTAAAATATATGCTCTCCACCTCATTATTAGTAGTGGCTTGCCCCTGTACATTATACTTTTCTTTTAATAATAGAGTCATGTCAGTCATGTATCAAGTGCTAAAAAGCAGTTGATAGATGACTTAATTTAACTGCATGGAAAATTTATTTGAAATAATGTGACTTTTGTTTTGCATCAGCAGAAGTTCATATATAGTTAATATCTAAGCTTTCCATATTTGATTGGATTTCATCTATCTAACTCTGTTCTCAAGATTAAGTAAAAACAGGTGGATGGACAACAGTGGGAATTTATAGGTCTACAATTTTTTCAAATTGTGGCCAATGACAAAACTAACCTTTGATTATCCATATGTGAGACATAGGATAAGGTTTTTGTTAGCCCACAAAGGCAAACATTGAATAAACCAAACACACAGTAGATGTGTGAAAATTAATTTTATTTACAGGTTCAATCAAGGATGTCAGCTCTAGAACAGCTTCTCCATCAGAAACCTTAAGCATGATTGTTGATGGAAATTACAACTAATAAATGATCACAACACACCAAATTGCAATAACACTAATCTGATACAATACTCAAGATAATTTTCTTAAAATTAACCCTTAATACTAAACTGACACTAATATGGAAAGATGAAGATAGGGGACGAGATGTGGTAAACATGGTGGATAGAACAGAATGAAAGTACCTAGGTTGTATGAATGTCTTTCTGTAGACATGAGGGTCCATGTGAAAACTTCTTGCACCAATTTGTTGGTCACTTGTTCAAAATTTGCAACTCGTCAAGTTGAATGCCAACTCCAACACTCTGACTTCAGCTCAAGAATTTTGAGGTTTCCCACTATAGTTATGACTCCACCAATTTACTCGGGCACCAGACACTGTCATATTTCTGTCTTTTTCTCTCTCTTCGAGCAGCAGCTAAAAATGACCCTTCTTCCTCACATATGTCTTCAGGTAACCTCATACGTATTGTACTGGTTTATTCCAGGAAGTGGCCCTCACCTCCAAGAAAGAAGAATTAAGGAGATTAGAAAATTCTAGAAGGGAGAAAGAACAAAGAGTTGGAGGAAAGTGTACAAAGAACAAAAAGACAAAAACAGACAATATGGCATACCACCACACGTGTATTATTCCACACACAGAGTGTAATTACATTTTATTGCCTATTTTGAAAAATATTAGGAGTATAATATACCATATTCCTGCAGAATATGACAAAATCTGCTTCATTCTTATACATATACATCCTTTTCCTCAACAATACATCTAACATGAAATGCTTAACTGATGGACTAATCTGCATATCAGCAGGTAACTGGATTATTTGCAAAGTAAATCTTTTCTTAAAAATAATTAATGCTAATATTAGATACAAGAAAATACAATATGTTTGTAAAATTTTAGAAACAATAATTCTTACGTAGATTTTAATTTTTTTCACACTAAATTCATCATTTGTAATCATATGCAATTAGCCCTAATTCCCAGTTTCATAAGCAACACAACATGACAGCTTGCATCCTAACAGAGCATGACACAAGATTGAAATGCAACATGATGTAACATGACTGGTGGGAACTATATTTATCATTATTATAAAAATTAGCCATTTTGATTGGAATTTTGGCTAATTAAAGTTGCTAATAATAAATTTCATTTATTACTATATCTTTTGTTAAATATTTAATGATTTAGTAATTTAATACAATTAAATTTAAAAAGATCAGAAAAAGAAAAGCAAATAAGCTATGGATGCAATTTAAACATTCAAATCTATTGCTTATGTACTCATTAAGTACAGTACGTTATTAATTGTATCAAACAATACATAGTCAAATGATCACCTTAAATATATGGACTATAATCCACTATTTTTAATAATTAATACTAAGTAATTTGCTACTAGGAGTAGATGTTGGATACCTCTAGTAGCAAATTAAATTATAATTATTAATTTAGATAAGAGATATGGTATTTCCTTAATATATGTACTGCATTGAGTCTGAATAGTAAAGGAGTCATATGTTTTAACAATATGGAATATTTACATAGTACTTTAGTATTGGAGTCAAGTACCCATAACATTAGTGTGATAATATTACCACTCACAAGAGTGTTAGCTACTGCTAAGAAATGCTTTTACTCTCATGTTAAAGCTTAATTGCAGCCCTATTGTGGCTTTATACCTATATCTATATATAGGTATAAAGCTACAATAGGGCTGCAATTTGAAAAAATTGTATACCTATAAATTTTCACTGTCATTTGTTGGTCTGTCTTTCCTTAATCTCAAGAACTGAGTTAGATAGATGAAAGATGAGATGAGATATGAAAATCTTACGGGCAGAATGCTCTGATTAACTATATATCAACTTCTAATGCAAACCAGAAGTCATGTTATTTCAATTCAAAAATTTTCCCCTGAAAGCAGTTAATAGATGACCAGCATGTCTCTATTGTTAAAGGAAAAGTATGATGTACAGGGGCAAGCCACTACTAATTTGAGATGAAGAACATATACAGGGTTTCCCATAAATTTGTAAATAGTTTAAAAATTCATAAAAGTTGAAAGAATTGGTATATTTGAATGCGGTTTGCGTAAAAGTTATTCTCACGAAGGGGGATTTTATTTTGGGTAGAGGAAAAGAAAATAGTTGAAATTTTTGTCGATAGAGGGTGCTGAATGCAAGAAAATCACTGGAATTGTGCAAATCTGAGTCTTATAAAATGCAGGGTCCAATCACTCCTGCTGGATTGGTTTCCATTTGCAAAGCCTCATCAGAGAGATGGACCTCTGATAAATGTGGTGCACCACCTCGTGGATGATTACACAAACTTCCCGTTTCTTCGAAATGTCATACAAGGGAAACCAATCTGACTGGACCTGAACCTTTCTTCATTCTCTTCTGTATCTTAAACCTTCGTAGAGTTTCAGCCAGTGATTCGTGGCTGAGATAAAACAACTTTACCAATAGTGCTGTATCCACCAAAGTCAACATCATAATGAAAACCATATGTCAGTGCCAGTAACAGGAAAATTCAGAAATGAACCGTTAATTGTACACCTGCATTTTATAAGACTCAGATTTGCACAATTCCAGTGATTTTCTTGCATTCAGCACCCTCTATCGACAAAAATTTGAACTATCTTCTTTTCCTCTACCAAAAAAATTCCTTTTTGTGAGAATAACTTTTATGCAAACCACATTCAAATATATCAATTCTTTCAACTTTTATGAATTTTTAAACTATTTACAAATTTATGGGACACCCAGTATTTTAAACTAATTTTTAAATTTTAAACTAGTAGACCCGGCCACACGTTGTTGTGGCTCAAAATGTATCTATTATAAATGTATAACACTTCCCTGTGGGGGAAATTTAAAAAATCCCTTCTTAGTATACATTCTGTTGATGTACCCTATTAAAACGCAATCAAAAACACAAAAAAACCACATCTAAAATAGTATAAATAGAAGCAGAGTTCTTCAGGTAAGCCTTAATTCTGTCCATCTTTCCAGTGGGGGAAATTTCGACATGCATATTATATAAAAACACGTGCGTATTCGAATGCAACATTGTGTCAAAATTTCAAAGGAATCGGTAGGAACAAATGAACATTACATTTTTCTTTATATAGATAGATAGATGAGCTGCTTTAGTTCACCCTCACAGAAAAGCAAACTTAGGTCATCTGAGTTAGTGCCATCTGTTAGACATAAAAGCCTAATCCTAGATGATATCTTTTAATTTATACGAATGTTTAATGGAATAATATACAGCCTATGTCCACCCTAAAGGTTCATTCTAAATATTGGTGAAAGAATTTTTGAAATCAGATGAGTAGTTTTGGAGATTATCTGTTACATCCAAACTTACAAACATTTCCTCTTTATAATATTAGTATATAGATGAAATTAATTAAAAATATGATTAAAACTTGCAACCCAGCATTGTGACAATGTCACAATAAATAATTGCTTGTTTAGTTTTAGTTTTCTTTTCTTTCTATTTTCTATTGCTATTTCTTCACTTTATATATTCTATATTTGATCCAATGTGGATTAGTTTTCTTTTGGAAGTAAAACTGGTTTGGCACAGTTGGAGTTGGCAACTGGACTTGTAACACACAGAGAAATGAAAGGACAAAGAAAAAAACAAAAGTCATTGTGATCAGAGAAATTGTAGAATATAGATATGTATGAGCTCAGTGGAAGTGCAGCTAAATATTGGAGAATAAAGAAAATAGAGTAGTTGGGACCTCGTGTAAAGATTGACTTTGATGATGATTGATAGTTATTAGATCTGAATATAAACTAACTGATATTGGATTTGATCAATGTTATTGGAATCTTTACAAAACCATGACATCGAGCTGCAAATGTCTTGTGCAATTTTGTGTATTTATTGATTTTTCTGCATAAATACTTTGTATATTATGAATGTTTGGGATAGATGTTTCTATGATGTATGTGATATTATTTTATTTGTTAATGAATGTCCTATATTGTTGGATTGTTTTATCTTTAATTTTATTTCTGTTCTGGTGACAGCAGTGTTACAAAGTTTTTCAAAATTTAATAAAAATATTCTGTTGTAAAATTTAAATTCTATAAATAATTTTTCAGGTATCTAATATTACATTATGGAAATTTTTCAAAAATAACAATTATTCTAATGAGCAGAACTTAAAATATAGTCAAGCTATAAAAATAAAACTAGAAACATAATCAGAAATATAAAATTATTTTGAAATAACTGTTTATGATATTAACTGATTAGAAATTATTTTAACTAATAAACAATGCAAAGATTTGCCAGATTATATAAATATTTTTAAAAACCTTAGGATATAACTCTAAATTCTCAATAAGTTTACAAATTAAATAATTTTAAATGCTCTACTCATTGTACCATGCAAGACAAAATTCTAGCAGAAGCTATTCTCCTCTTGAGAGTTAGCATCATCATCAAAATCTAAATTTCTTAATGTCTAAGCAGGTCAGTTCTGATTATATTTATAATTATATTATAGAATTTTTCATTAAAATCTCACATTTTTAAAGTAATTAAATTCTTAATGTAAATTGTTAAATATATGACATTTAATGGAGAAAATGAAAATAAAGTGTTAATGAAATATATAGTAGACCCCCCTATATCGCAGTAGATACGTTTTGTGTTATATGAATCCGTGTTGTACGAGTCACTTAAATACATGAGCCAACCACAGCCTGGCACGTGTGCAGTTTAGGGGTTATGGCTGTTTGAAAGGCTTTCTTCCATAAAATTAATCGATTCTAGACTAATTTGACTCAACATTTCCAAATCACGTATAATTTTTTTGGGAATAATCCATATAAACTATGCTATAAACAAAAAGTTGTAGGATTACTTACCAAGTGCGCACCGTTCGACGATGCCATTGCTTAAGCTTGTTTTCGTCGCAAAGAGGCTCATCGAACGGCGTACGTGTGTTTCCTGATCAGTGAATTTTTCTGCGAAAAATAACTTAACTTTGGAGACATCATTAATAAAAATATAATTTTTTATGGCCATTGAATAATAAATGTTTTTTAGTAGGTTCAGTGCTCATTTAAACTTAACGGTTTGTACAATATCCACTATTGGTCCAGATTCGACCAATCCTGTCACAACACGAGTCAGCGATGATGTTTTACCATGTTATACGAGTCTCTTTTAGCATGTTATACAAACCCAATCGTATATGAACCCATGTTATAGGAGGGGTCTACTGTACATGAAATACTAATTAATTACATATACCACATTATTAAAATTAGCAATTATAAAATATATTTAGTTATACTTGTAATATAAAATCTTTGTAAAATGAATAAATTTTCAGTAATTGCAATATGGAAAGTTAAAAATATTTTTTAACTTAAAATTTACAAATTTATAATAGTTTACAAAAAATACTTTTTTGTAAACTAGTATAAACATATAAACATACTTTAATAAATTCTGTGGTAATTAAAGTAAATGTAATAATAAAAAATGAATTTTGAACTATTTATGAAATTTGATTCAAGATAATTAGGTCACATTTATTTATTAAATTTGTAATAAGTAAATAAATAAATAACTTATTTTAATACCATTAATTTATTAGTTGCTATACAATTTCTCATGTTTTCAAAAAAAAAAAAATTTTATTTATTTTACTAAAGAGTAATTTTGGTAAGATTTTAGCCATAAAATTCTTTGTTCTTATTTAAGCTACATATCAATTTTTGTTTGTATCTGGCAGATAGTTTTTTAATACAATTTTTTTTTTTTTTTTTTATACAATTATTGGCTGCAGTTTGTTGGCAACTATAGTTGTCATGAATTCTATTACATTTGTACTAAAAATATATCTTGTTTATAACTGTAAAGATTATTCTTTTATATTGGTATAGTTCTCATCCAATATCTGATTTTCACTTGAATCGTTTTTTTCTTTGAAATTTTTTTAATTACAATTTTTTTTTCTATAACTGACAATGTTAAATTGCAATCTAGTAATAGCTGTAATTAATGTCGTAAACTTATGTTTATTTTTGTATTTCATCTAACTCTTAATTTTTGATCAAATCCACTCATTAGTTCAATTTAAAGTTTTTAAATTCCCTTTGTTAGAATGAATCATAGAAATTAAAAGAAATTGCTTTCATAGTTCAATATTTGCTCTAAACATAATCTAAAAATTTATTCTCATACTTATTGAAGAGTTATTTATGATCCTACGACAACTTAGTTTGGAATAGAACCAATATAGTTAACATTTTTTACTATAGTTTTCTATATAAAGGAATGTTTGTTGTTTATATTCAGTTTACTTGAAATTTTCTTTTTATACCTTTAATTTGATTGCATATATTGGGGCAGTCAATAGCAGCTTCTGCATTATGTTTTAAGCTATATGTAGTTTTTGAATGTATTTTGTGAATTTTATTTTTATTGTAATAAAATATTTAGTAAATAAATTTTTTGGTAACTTTTCTTTAAATAAAATGTGCATTAAATAAGATGTTAAGTGTCCAAATAAATGTGATGTTTGTCATATACTTCTTGGTTCTGTATTGTAATTAAAGAATTTATCCTTGATAGTCAGTCAAAGAAATAATAATAATCTGATAATTGCTTGTTTATACTTTAAGATGAGAAAATTAGGCTCACCAGTGGCCATATGAATAAGATAACTTAAAAAATGGTAGTTGGTCCTTGGTTCACATCTGATCAACAAGCTGACTGCATGGTTTTTTTTATATATGTTTATATATCTAACATCTAAATGGTGGACATCTAAACAGTTTCTTGTAATAAGCCCTCTCAGAAGGCATTCCTTTGCAGATTCTTCTTGTATTACATTGCCTTATCCCATAAACTATGATAAAAATTATTGAAGTGTTTTAACTTAAGAGAACTGCAATAACAAATAAATTCATTTGAAGAAAAGAAAAAAGGATAAATAATTGTTGATATGAGAAAAATGCTGCAATGAAACTGATTATAAAATGCTTCAACGATAATTTTACACTTTTGTCATGATGTTTTCTCATTTTAGGTAAATGGTATTGTCATGTATGGTCGTTGCCATTTAAATGCTTCTGCAATGATTAAAGGAATAATTGGATCATCTTATAAAATAGTATTACTCAGGTTCGTTATTTTCATCTTTGATATAAATTTAAATTATTTTATAATTTACTGTTGAAAATTTTGATATTTATTTTTTACTAGAAGAAAGAATGCTCTTGAAGAAATGGCAGTTAAACCATTAACACAATTTCCACTATGTCCAAATGATGAAGTTAGTATATATAATTTAAATATATTTTAAAAAGAATTGCTAAATAATTATATTTCAAAATATTTTTACACTTTTTAAAACAGATTTTGGAAAAGTACTCACAATATAGGGATGTAAGACTTATCACTGTCAATAAAGTATGTACATCTTTTTTATATTCTTTTAAACTAAAATATATAAATACAAAATACATATATATATGTGGTACAATCCAAAAGTTCGGGGAATGCAGTAATCTATGACAACAAAAGCATGTATTTGAAGTTACAGTGTATGAAATGGATTCTACCAAACCATCTCTACGTGTTCAGGTTAATTTCACCCATGTCATGTGATTAAACCGCGAGCGCTGCTGTTTTTTTCCGGAGATAGTTACCTTTGTCCTGCGACGTAATCAAAGTGGAGTTTCAAGAACAACCTCCAACATTAAATTTTGTCAGCGTTTAGGTAAAACACCTATGGAAATTTTAAAGTTGCTAAGAAAGGTGTATGGTGATTCTACGGTGAAAGGTCACGGTGAAGTCGAAATGTTGGAGGTTGTTCTTAAAACTCCACTTTTATTACGTTGCAGGACAAAGGTAACTATCTCTGGAAAAAAACAGCAGCGCTTGCGGTTTAATCACATGACATGGGTGAAATTAACCTGAACACGTAGAAATGGTTTGGTAGAATCCATTTCATATGCTGTAACTTCAAATACATGCTTTTGTTGTCGTAGATTACTGCATTCCCCAAACTTTTGGATCATACCACGTATATATTTGTGTTTAATAAGATCAACTTCTTATAACAATTATTATATTATCTACATTAGGTCTACTCTTAAAAGCTTTTATTATACATAAGGCTTGAAATACTAAAGTCATAAGTGGCAATAGCATATAGTTCTTCCATTGCTTAAAATTTCATTAATGTGATAACACTATGCGTAAGAAAAGACCATTCATCTATATGCTCATATATTTTGCTGGTTATATACACAGTCATATAAGGTACTTAAACCAACAATATAACATAGCATGAGTTTTGGATTACAAAAGAATCCATTTTTATTTTAATTAAACAGATTATATATTGAACATTAATAAATATGCATCTTTAATTAAAAACTTATTTATTATATTTATTACACACAAATTAAGTAAGTTGTGTTTATTTATTTAGGGTGAAGCAGGTCTTGGTATAATGATTTTGGAAGGTAAACACGCTGAAGCTGGTCAAGGCATATTTGTTTCTGATATGCAACCTAATAGTGTTGCCAGACAGGTAAATCTTACTGTTTTTCAAAATATTTCAATATATAAAAAAAATTAAACTATATTTTACTAATATTGATTTTAAAAAATTAATATCTCTATAATAATCTCTCTTATACAAATAAACGTGTTTTCTAAGCAAATTAAATCTAAAAACATTATTGGTCAAAAAGTGAATTTGTCATAAAGCATTAAAAATTTTCTAAGCACTGAGAAAAATATTTCTAAGTAATACATATTATTTTATAAAATTATATAATTAATAAAGATAACTTAATTGCTTATTTCAGGAAACCAAACTAAATTATTTTTTATTAAGAAATGCTTCATTTTCTTATAAGAACATCTTCAGTTTAATTTTCAAAATGGAATGTAGTTCGTTATCAAGCACATCAGATTGGAGACTTTTAAATCAGAATGTCTTCCATCTTCAGATTTGAATACAGTTTATTACCAAGCATATAACAACAAACAGTTTTAAAACTTTAAAGTTTTTAACTTAAACACATGAAATTATAATATCAAAATATACATTACACTACAATGCCAAAAACAACATTTATAGTAAAAAATGTAGTATTCTCTCTTTTTTATTGTAGGAATCTTATATAGTGCCATCCTAGGGGATTATATGGTTAATATTTTAAACTAAACTTCACAAGCAATTTATTTACAAGAAAAAATATTATGTATGTATGATATAGCTGTCCATTTTCTTTCTCTGTCTAACATTAAAGATTCATAGGCATTAATTATCTTAAGAGAACAAGCTAAAATATGTAGGTAGCATTTTTCTGCCTATCTTTTAATAATTAAAGGATTCTTCCTATTAATCTGAACTTCCCTATCTAAAGCCCATTGTGTCAACATCATTCTTGATTTTTTATTTTTCTGGGGAATTGTATCATAAGATTCATTTATGCATTGCCATAACATTCTGTATATAGACCCTACAGCATAAAACTCTTTCCACTTTCGTGAGTATAACCTTGTATACATATGTCATACCCATTTTTTTCACGTTTTATTTGTTGGAATGGAGTAGACCCTGATAAAGATCATGTGTAGCCTCATAACATTCAGAGTAATTCCATTGAACCTAGCATAAGGAGCAAGAATTGAATCAATAATTTTTCCAGTTACTAAACACATCTTCCCATTAGTTATATGGCTTGCCTGCCTGTCTTTAGGCTTCTGTTCCTTTTCATACTTTGCTAAATATGCTTTAGTAAGACCTTTAACTATGTTGACTGGGAAATTGTGTCTTAGGGCCATTTGAGTTATGTAAGAAAACTTTTGCTTTATATACTTTAACAAAGTTAAGTGTGTTATTGTCCTTTGCAGAAGGGCTCAAAAGCTTCCTAATTTGTGGGTTATAGTGTCATATGTGCACCAATGTATGTAGATATCATAGTTAGTGAACTTCCTGTACACTTTCATACGACACCAATTCCCCAAAGTATAGATGTTGATTTCTAGAAAGTTAACTTTTTTTTAGGTTATCTGGTCAATCTCAAGTTGAATATCTAGAGTTAGTGTCATTGTCATTTATAAAGCTATGCACAAGGTCCTTATTTTTCCATATAATAGGCATGTCATTGACATAACAGCAAATAAGTTTTATTTTTTCTTATATTAATTAATTATTGCATTCTCTACCCACGAGAGAATCATTTCAGCAATATTGCTTGATCTGGGGACCCCATTGGTATTCCTATCTTTGCTTTGTAGTAGGTAATTTCTCAATTAATGTACAAGATTGGCAACATTAAGTCCAAGTAATTTGTGACTTTCTTTCATACCTATGCCTACATTCATTTTTCTGCAGATTAAATTTCTGGTCAACATAAACCTTGCTTCTGTCCTGATAGAAGGAAATAGATTCCTATAATCTAGAACAATAAGTATATCATATTGTTCCCAATTGATCTTTCTTAGAGCTGTAATGATTTCATCTGTGCTGCTTACTGTGTAATTGGATTTAAAATCTAACTTATCAAGAAGCTGATGCAAGGCTCTTTCTAGGATTATGGTTGGTGCAAAGGATTTTTCTAACACTGGTCTTAGAGGGCAGTCCCTGTATGCTTTAATCTTGCCAAATAGCCTAGGCACAACTGCTCTCTCAGGTTTCTTAGGAATTTCAAAAACATCAGGAGATTTCTTTTTAGCTTGTGCTTTTACTTTTATCGAAATCCAATATGTTGGGTCATGGCAAATGTTAGCCAATTTAGTTTTGCACAATATTTCTTCATTTTATCACAGTACGTTCCCCAACTTAGAAAACTGGTATATTACTCTTATCACCATAAACACAAATGATAATCACTTTTCTGCACCAATTTCTGGTTCTGTTAAACATTTTCATTATGTTGAATGGTTGTAAATCAGCCAAATGCAGGTATCCTTTGTATAACACTGTAATTACAATCTGAAAAAGTGCCATGTTATGCAAATTCATTCTGTACAAAACAAAGGACTAATACAAAACATGGAGTTAGGTTCCAGAAGTTAACAAAAGTATGCTATTCTTTTTCATGACTAAGAGAAATATGTTTATTAAAGCAACCAATAATTATCTAACAATCACAATTAAAAGTATATTATGTGTTAATATTAATTTTAGTTAAACCAGGGCTTTTTCTATTTGCAAAGTATTGTCATCTGAGCTTTTTTGTTGATCTTGATCAGAAATATCAGCAACATCATCATATTTTATTTTTACCATAAAAATTTTTTAGTTTTATTTTGATAAAACTAAAAATATTGATCAAAAATGTGTTCTAGAGGATTGTGTTTGTTCAATTAAAGACTGAGAAATATTTTTTCCAGAATTTGTGTTTGAATACCAAATTGTTAGAGTTGGAAACAGTTTGAGTACCAAGATTGTACATTTCTCAATCACAACACAAAAGATTCACACTAACACTAAATATATAACCTTTAATTTTATTAACCATACAAAAGTAACTCTATCTTGTATGTTTTTGGTGGGTTAATCTCACACTTGGAATCTGATGACTATTAAAATGCACTGCCACATCATACACAAAATTGACTTTACAGAGATACTGCTGTATTTTGTTTGTCATTTTTAGGTAAGTGTTTAAAAAAGATTAATAATACTTATTTTAAAATGTTTAAATAAACTACTAAATACTTAACCTATAAAAACAAAACACAGTTACAATCATAAAGCAACAAAAACACCTGGTTGATAGGAAAGTTAGTACAATTTTTTTTTTCTTCCTTGTCCTATCAGTTTTCATTAGACCTGACAAAAGACACAAAACAAGGTGAAAATTTCAATATTCTAAACTCCATGGGCAAATTTGAGATGACACACATGCTTACTTGAATAAAAAAGAAATATCAAATAACGAAGTTTACATTTAAAAATTGTGAAGTTTTGTACAGAGGATTTCCCAAATTCTTGAACTGTATTAGAGTGAAATCGGAAATCGTGTTGTGGAAGTGCCATGTTGTACAAGGGATACCTGTATATGTCCTACAACATAGCAGATAGCTTGTTCTTGGTCCTGGGTCTTGCTTCCTCTGGTAGACAACAGCAGAACATTTCTACCTTAGTATTTGAGGATTTGAGTGGAGGTAGGATACTTAAACAAACTTGTTTCTGTATTTAAAAAGTGTCATTCATCCATTCTGGTAGAATGATACCCAGTTTCAAAAATTGAGTTGTAAAAGTTCTTATAAGAGCATTTTTTTTTTAATAAAAACTTACTTTATTTCCTGAAATAAGCAGTTAAGTTGTCTTTATTAATATAAAAATAACAACTGTACAAGTAAATTGGAACTATACATGCAGAGAATCACACCTAAAAGCAAAATTTCCAGCAAAGAAACTTTGCTGAAAATTTTGCTTTTAGGTGTGATTCTCTGCTTTATTAGTATGGTGTTAAGTTTGCATATTATCTATGTCGATGATTTATTAAAGAATAATTAATAGTTTTAATAATTTTTAATAGAAACTTTCTTTTATCAGATTTGTAGTCAAAATGACTAAATGGATCAGATTTCAGAATTAAAAAATGCTGTATTAAAATTTATAACATTGTTTGATCATGAAATCTGACCATAGTAAGTAGTAAAGTATAGTTATATTCAAAATGTTAATATAAATATTTTATTTTTAAATTATTGTTAATTAAAGCTACTATATGTATAAATAAATATTGTCAGTTTTGTGACAATATTTTATTAATGACAGTAATTATTATGTACAATAATAATTTTTTTTTAAAATTCATATAATTTTTAGGCTGGTTTATGTGTAGGACATATGATATTGGCTGTAAATGATACTGAATTAATTGGAGTTGATTATACCACAGTAAGTGCTTGAAACTACATTTTACCTGGTCAGAATAATATGGCTAGTTCATTCATAGAGAAATTATGTAACAAATTAACATCAAAATTTTGTAAATTGTAATTGAAAAACATTATAAAATTTTGGCTCTATACAGCATATTATAATCAGTTATGTAAATAAGTGAAAAAATGATACATGAATAAATAAGTAAATTTTTTATAAGTTTTTTTCTTTTTTTTTTAGTTTAGTTAAAAGAATTAAAAATTTTTAAAATTATCTAAAAGAATTTAATAATAATAGTATATTTGGTAAATTTATATCATTACTTTTGTATTACTTTTTAAAAAATTTTGTTAATATTTTCATTATGATTCAGGTTTACAAAATATCACTGTCAAAAGATCCAATTTACATATACTTAGAAAACTATCATTAACTCGTCCAAATAAAATGGCAAATGAATACAAACATTTATTTATTTTACAAATATAAACATCAATCGAAATCCAATGCATAGCAAATAGACACCCACAATTGCTGTAAATAATTAGGCTATATTTACTATGCATCGAGTTTCAGTTGATGTTTATATTTGTATATCTATGCCTTGCCGGGGTATGCGATGGCCGACTGAGTGCCTTGAGTGGATGTTTCTGGCCAAGGGCATGAGTGTGTCCCCAGTCGGCACTGTATTAACCATCAATACATTAGGCTTATATATACTGGAAGAGGAGATCGGACCGAAAGGTCTCAGTAGCATAACTGGCAACGCATCTGCATGGTAAGCAGAAGTTGCGGGTTTGAGTCCCCTTTCGGGCCGATTCTTTTCTTTCAGTTTATTCTAAATTAATTAATTAAATATTATAATAATTAATTTTAATACGATGTGGTGCCTAACACTTCCCTCTAGTGCCAAATTTATTTTCCATTTTATTTGGATATAAAAATAAATAAAATCAGATCTCTCCTTTTTTTATTTTGAATTGAAGTATCTTTAAATTAAAACCAGTCTTTATCTGAAATTTAATATCACTTTTCCATACAAACTCAGGACTATTTATGTATTAAGTTATGAAGATCATACAAATTGAGTCTTTAAAATCCTTATTAATTCCAATCAGAGACAGATAGCCATATCCTATCAAGAAAATATCAATGATTTTTTATTTTTGTTACTAGAAATGTCTGTATGAATGTTAAATGGAGAAAGAAGAGGAATTAAAGATTATTTACTTTTAAACATTACTAGAACAATTTAAATAAAATTCTGATATTGTTATTCTGACCATTTAATATTATTTTATTATAAGAACAGTTTATTAAACAGTTCTTTTTATATCTTAATAAATTAGCAATTTAGATTAACTGATACTTTTTACTATAACTTGTGCTTAAATACATATTTTATTTGACTATTAAATTTACTTTGATTACTACTAAATACATAGCTCAGTTTCTTTTTATTTTATTTTTTCTAGGCAGCTAACTTGCTAAAAAGCATAGAAGGTTTGGTTACTCTTGTAGTTTCAAATCCTCACAAGTCATCAACTACATCATTAATATCAAATGAAAATGAAGATAGTTTAGATACAGAGTTACCACAAAATGACAATTCTTTAAAAACAGATATTAAAAAACAAGAAAAAAGTAACTTCATTATATTTTTTTCTGAATTTAATTATTATTGTATTAAATTAGTAAGAATAAAACGTACATAATATTTTAGTAATCTAAATTGTCTTAGTTTTATAAGAAAACATAACTTTAATAAATACTACCACAAATACAAATGTGAGAATCATTTTACTATGTCTCTACTTTTGTAAGTTTTAAGAACTGAGTTAAAAGATTTGAAATGTATTAGGATAATAGTCATAAAACAATTTGTGTTTGTTCTAGCAGTGTTGATGCTGGATGGAGATGAGTCAGTATGGAGAAACGATATAGTATTAAAATCTGAAAACATGCAAAATTGGAGATATAACAAAGTGATTTTCAGTTGGCCACATGTATAAATTTTAATTATCTTATTAGCCTGTGGTATTTGATTTTTTTTTTGTTTAATTTTTTTTTATTTCTGGAAGAAAGGATGGAAAAAGAAAAGAAATTTCTTTTCTTATATGGTATAGAATTAATTATTAAAGATAATTTATTGATTAAAAAAGTTAAGACGATTTCTAATTAATCATACCAAAATGGAATGTGTGTGTACAGATAAATTGTCAAAATGAGAATTAAATCTCATCTATTTTTCACTGTATTTAAATTTGTTCACAAGACTTGAAAAAATCATCTTACAGAAATTAAAGAAATCAAATTTTTCTGGAGATTGAGGAACAAGGCTAATATTATAAATGAAGTATTCAGTGAAAAAGTGGTACAAGTATAAAAAAGTGCAACTTGAATAAAACAAAAGAGAAACGTTTACTGGAATATAAATCAAACGTACTACACCTTTAATATATCCAGTAGGAAGTCTTTAATAGCTTAAAAATAACTTGAACTTGTGTAACTTGAATGTGTTAATTAATGATAAAATTTAACATTTAATAAAAATATAATTTTTTAACCAATTAAATAAATAAACAGATATATTTATTTACGTATTACAGATATTTATTATTATTTTGTTTTAAAATTAAGACTTTCTATATTTTTAATAAAGAAACGTTTTTTGTCATTTGTACTACATTTTCACTTATCTCTTCAAATATTTTCACCAATTGATTGAATATCTATTGCTGGATTCCCCAAACAGCTGTATTTATAAAGTTGGCAAGAAATAAACTTACTTTTGTTTTTTCTTCTTGAATAGTTGCCTATGGTAACATCATGATTTAATATTGAAAAATGTGATAATCAAATGGTTGGTGAAAATAATTGATATAACTCTCTGATATTATATCAATTCAATCTGAAATAATCATGGGAGAATATAGTAAAATAATAATAAAAGTTTCCAGTATCAGTATAGAGAAACAAAAACAACATAGCAAGTCTTTTGATGTTGGAACTACTATAATACCCATTAATGTTTTTATAATACCAGAATCAAAAACATCTGTTAAAGAACATTTCATATTGCAGTAATTAAAGAATAAGAAGATTAATGTTTCTTTATTAAATATTAGGGACCGTCCATAAATTACGTAAGGGTGATTTCGGCCATTCTAGACTTCCACTCACTCATGTGTAAGAAACTGTAATATTTTCTTTGATCCCCCCTTCCCTATCTTACATAATATTTAGGCATGATTTAAAAAAAAAAAAAATTTATGAAACCCTAAAAATCTTAGGTTCAAAAATATATAATTATTAATTAGTTAATTAATATGCACTATTATTTATAAAAGATTTTATGTGAACAAATTTAAAAATATAAAAATTTAATGAATTTGAATGAACAATTTATTTTAAGAAGTTTATTTTTTAATTATTAACAATCTTTTCATTATTATTATCATTAATCAATGTCATAATATTCATTTTTATATTAATTTTAATTTTCACAAAAGGATGCAAAAAACTTTGACAGATCGACTAGCTAATGCATGTGTAAACAGAAACGTCATACAAAACAAAACAAGAGAGAAACCACCACATGGCCTTTCTTCCACGATAGAAAAGTGTGTAGAGCGAGAGTCTGCGAGCGTTATTATTCTACATGTCACACAAGATGGCATCAGTACAATGAGCGTTCTTAATAGAAACTGTCAAATTGAAGCCAAGTTCAAAACTCCACCACTCAACGAGATCAAAAAATAAAAATAAAGAATATTACGTAAGACGAGGTCTATTACCCCCTATCCCTGAGTAAGAAATTGTAAGAAATCCTTGACCCCCACCCACCCCAAAATACCTTATGTAATTTATGGATGGCTCGTTATCTGTGCTAAATATGTAAATATAATAATTTGCCAATTTTGTTTTTTGAATTATAATTATTTTTTGTATGATAGAATAGAAAGTGTTCAATGAAGGAATTTTTCTTTATATTTCATATACTTGATTTTTTTGGTCACTCTTTCTTTCTGTTTTTTATTCAATAGAAGACATTTTCAATTTATTTACTTTACGTATTTACATGTTTTTTTTTCTTTCCCTTCATATTTATAAGTTCTTTTACATATTTCAGACATTAGAAATTTGTCACTACATTTATTAGTTCAGTTTCATTTTGTTATTCTAGCCATTTTTATATACCACCTTTCATTAATCACCTATAATCATTTTCAAACTGTTTGTTTTTATTTTCTTAACAATCATTCTTTAGAAAAAAGAAAAATTTTAAAATATGTTTTTAATTTCTCTATATATATAAACTTTGTTTTTAAAATATTGGAGACAAATACAAGTAAAAATTTGATGTCTTCATATATTTTTTACAATCCAGATGCCAGAGGGATTTTTAATCAATTTACATATTTATAAACAGAGTTTCTGTGTTGTGAAGAATGTATTAAGACATCAAAGTTTTATTTGTATTTACTCTTCAATCTATTAAAAATATATTTTATCCTGGATTTTTAAAGTTTTCAAGTATATAAATTAGCTAAATTTTTATATTATTAATAAATAATAATTTTAAACTCAGTCACTAATCATATACTAAATTTGGAGAATATAATATTATGTACTTAATAATAACTTTTCAAAAAATTGAAGATTGTTGGGAAATTGAATTTAAAATAGAGTTGTTAAGAAAATAAAACAATAAAAATTATTCATTTATTTATTCAGGAAAGAATTTAAAAATTGTTTAGATAATTTTTGCAGATTTTTCCTTGATAATTATTTATTTATACTACTACTAAAGGAAATTTTGGTAATTAAATTGATATTTTTATAATGATATAAAGTTAAAATAATTAAAATAAACATTATTAATCAGTTTAATTACATTTTATTACAATTAATTAATTTTATGATTTTTATTTATTGTTATAGTCAGTCCTCCAGAACCACCACCTAAACCTCTTCATTTAGCTGTGAAGTCTCCATCAACAGTTGCTCCTACAATTCCTACATCTGCAGGATGTCTACAACATATTTCCACATCCAAATTGTCAACAACACCTAAATATAAACTGTTACCAATGCCTCCTATAAATATAGATGATGATGCATTATCATCCTCATCATCATCGTCGCAAGAAACAATCAATACTCAACCAAATCCAAAAACTTGTGAAATTATTCCAGGACAAGAGGTAACTATTGAAATTTGTAAAGAAAAAATGGGATTAGGACTCAGTATTATTGGAGGCTTTGATACACCATTGGTAAGTTTAAGAATAATTCTTTTTGTTTTTCTATATACTAATATATAAAGTAAGAATGTCTGTTTGTTTGTTGGAGGTAATCTCAGAATCTACTGAACTGATTTTTAAAATTCTTTAGCTATTGGAAAGCTTATTCCTGATGAATATAGACTATATACTGTTTTCATATTAAAAATGGAAAATGCACAAGAAAGATATTTTTACCACAGCATTTGTCTTTCATCATCATTTGTCTGTTCCATTCAAGATCAATCTCATTTGCCACTTGGTTGGCTTTTCTAAACCTATCTATTTGGTTTCAGTTCTGATTCATGCAGTTTAGATAGTTGTGTATATGCTTTATTTATAATGTCTTGGTTGTTCATTTCTTAAAGTAATACTCTTATGTTATCAAGCATTTAAAACTATAAGAAACAAATTTACTTCCCTTAGATGAAACAACTTTTGTATGTAGTCCTATAGTATTTTTGTGTGTTCATTGTTTTAGTATTAAGCTTACTATATTATTATTTAAAAATAAGAATTAGTCTTATGTTATGAGATATCTACCTACATAAATTGAGTTTTTTATATATATATATATATATTTTTTTTTTTATCTCCCCTATAAACTCCTAAACTTTTTGACCAATCTGGAAATTTTACATAGTTACTCTCTGCCACTCTGAAGGAACAGATCAATAGAACAGATTTATTTGATTCTTAACAATGATAAATAAAATTTTTTAGTTTAGATATACTTTGGGAGGAATACAATCATTACAGCTCTTGCCTGAGAAATGCAATGGCCATTCAGTTTGATATTAAAGTAAAACTTTCATTAATTTAATTTTTATATCAGCCAAAAGTAGATATTGTAACAACGAAATAATTTTATAACAACTAGAATTATGAAAGTATTAATGTAATACCGTAATGCATTCAGATTTATTGGCTTTGGTAATTACTGGTAAAACAGTAAATTTTCAAAACATTACAGTAATTTTTAAACTTTGACTTCAAATGCAAAAAATGCATTTGGAGTCAAAATTTTTCTCTTCAAAAAAATTGCTTCTATAGAGTGCATTCTTTAATGAGTTGAAATGATGATAGTTGAAAGATTAAAAAGCTCCATAGGTTAAAGAGGTAAAGAAGAATGGTACACAACAATTTTGCAATGGACTATCACATGTAGACTAGTTTGGGATCAGGGGAAAACTTCATTAAACTTTTTTGTCTGGTCAAACTTTACAGATATAGAATTTCAGAATTTCCCATACTGTTCTGAGTTAACTTTGATACCAGCTTCAAAGAAATCCACAAGATCCATATTTGGCTTAGAACTTAGTCATCATAACTTTACCAACAGAAGACTGACTAATCTTACTTAATTGTACTATAAACTAGTACACAAAAATTTAAATTCTCTTCCCTTTCTGACTTGTAGAGGATTAGTGACTTCTTAACTCTAAAACATTTATAAAAAATGAAGTAGAATCAAAAATTAAAAGTTCAAAAAACAAACCAGTTTCCAACAAAGAGAGATTCTTTTTATTACTGTAAACTTTTCCCTAAATGCATTTCGCCAGATACTCTGGCCTCTTCAGTAGGGTTGATTACAAGTACACAATACAATTTAAATTTCCATCCACGACACACATCCAATATTAATTTTCATACTGCGATTACAGCCAGCCTTCTTTCACAGCAAACTTTGATTTTGCCACTCCCATGACACACTCTTCATTTCAGGTGTCTGATGTTGAATTCATATGGTCTTATGACTATGCATTACAGAAATACATCTCCTTCATTCTCACAGCCAGTTCTGTATAGATGCTTTCCTTACCTTCTTATAATCTTGTGTCAGTATTTTCATGATCTACTGGAAACAAATCTTGTTACCTAGTTTATATACCATGACTATCTTTTACAGCTGGTTTTTCTATATCATTGCATTGTACAGTTTTGTACCATAAACATTTCTCAGATACATTTAGATTTTGACAAAAAAAATTCAGTAACTGCTTTCTGCTTAGTGTGTACTTTATATTTGTAATATCTGCCATTTTGAAACATCTGTGGTTGCACTTATGAGACCTATCACAGTGCCACTCAGTATGGTGAAACTAGAGAGCTGTAGTGACCACTTAGTGATGTATACCACAATCTATCGTTCCCAATCTGAAAGGAAAAAATTAAAAACATATCTTAATACCACTCTGCTTAGTTTTGAATTTTCTATAATAAATTGTAGTAATATTGTTACTCATCCAAATCCATGTATAAATTTTATGAAAAACTTCAGTTTTTTTTTATTTCTTTCATATATTAGCATATAAAAATTTACATGCTTGATATATGAAAAAAAAATTACATGCACTCTAATGAATATAAAATATATTATACTTATTATAAATACTTATTCTTTTATACTACTTCAAATGCTTATTATTATTATTATTATTTTAATGGTGATGTATTATATATTTTTAAACCAATACTTTCAAAAATCTGATGATACATTTTTGTTCTTAACATTAGGCTTTTAAATACAACAGATAACGGAAAAATTCATTTCATTACTATTAAGATATAATTTATAGAATTTTTAAAGATAAAATTTTTCTTCAGTGAAAAAAGTATATATATATATAGGTCCTGTAGCTTAAAGTCTGGCTTATATATGTAGGCTGGTTTTTTTTCAACCTCCGATGGACGATAAAACAAAGACAAGTGTTAATAACAAACTGAATTTATTACCAAAAGTTAGGTACAAACTTGGTTATGTTTTGTACCTAACTTTTGGTAATAAATTCATTTTGTTATTTACATTTGTCTTTGTTTTATGGACCATTGCAGGTTGGAAAAAAAGTGCCCTCATATGTATATATAAAATGATTTTTTAAAACCAAATTTTGATAAAATTTCAGATAATTTATTTTAGACATATTTAATTTAATATGTATTATTTGAAATTTTTATACTTCAGGGTGTTGTTATGATTCATGAAATTTATCCAGATGGTGCTGCAGCTGTAGATGGTCGTCTTATTCCCGGTGATCAGATTATGGAGGTGATTATTGAAATTACATATTTCATACTTAGTTTACTTTAAAATTCAAAATTATTCAGAAAGCTAGATGTTAATTTTTATTATAAATTTGATATACAATTTATTGGAGTTGTTTACAATTTATTTTTAATTATATTACATTATATTTTTAAAATATAATGTAAAAAGCATTTGTATAATTCATAAAATAATCAATCAATCAATATATATTATAAAAGTAAGTGTACAATGTGTGTGCCGCTAAAACTCAAAAACGAGCCCCAGTACAATCAAGGGAGTTATATGGTGTGGTAGCCCTCTATCCCCCATCCATGAAGAAGGTTCCCGTTTTTACCTGAAGGGCGCACTGTTCAAAACATAAGGACTGGAAGTTTTGCCCTCTAGAAATTTCTAGAACAGTCCAGAACATTTGAGAGCATTCCACAACATTCCAGAATGTTCTGAGATGTTCTGGAACGTTCAGGAACATCCCAAAACATGTATTCCTTAACAATATCTGAACAGGAAGTGGACGTGGGGATGAAATAACAATGTATTTTTTAACAATGGGAGTGTTAAGAGAAAGCGACGTGCAAGATTTACAGGCACAGATGCAGTTTATGTGGGAAATCGAACATATTTTTAGATCCATCTAAAAATTCTCTAATTAGTCTGGAAACAGGTGGAACCTAATTCTTGCATTCTGTAAAAAAAAGGTAAGATTGGCTATAATGTAATAATCTTCACTATTGTTACTTTTTGCCCAAGCAATACCGGGCTTATCTTCTAGTAATAAATATATCACATTAAGAATTATTATTTAGTTTAAAATAATCTTATGTAAAAATATATCTCAATGTTTGAATGTTGATTATATATAATTTTATAGTTTATCTTCACATATTATAAATTAAAAATAATTGTTATAGTGCAGTTTTGGTTTTCTAAATTAATTAATTATTATAATTACTTAATAAAACTGAAAACAGATAATAGACCATTCAGAGAAAAGTTTTGTGGTAAAAATATTTTATACGTAAGGCAAATTTATTAGTTATTTTGTAGTTATTTTTTTTTTAATCTGTAATTTACATCATTGTTGAGAGACAATTAAAATTTGACTAGTGTTTTTAGTTTCTTAGAATAAATAAACATTAGAAGCATCAGTGCTCTCTTACAGATATTTGGGATATTGCATTTATCTTAACTATTTAATTAATTTTCAAATTTTCAGAAGTAAAATTATCATCATCATTGAATTTTCTTTGTTTTCGTTACTACCACAACTTTAACATTTTTCTTACTAATTTAAATGTAAAGTCAAATCTCTATTGTTAATCATTACCTAATAATAATATTTTAATATCTGCAGTGGCAGCCTTAGGGATGGCGAGCAGGGCAATCGCCTGGAGCCTCACTCTTGCAGGGGCCTTGCGCAACAACTCGAGTAGAAAAAAGTTGATATTTAATTTTTATATTATCCTTAGCTATTAGTTATAAGCTGCAAACATCATTTTTAAATCTCTGTGTATATCTTTTAAGGCATTTATGTACCTTAGTTTATCATCATTACTAATTTGTCATCTTTATGACTGTTAACTTTTATAAATCTTCTAATATAATATTTTAACACTCTAAATTTATTTATTTATAACTTTTGCATTTCTCGTCAATCATCAGAAATATCTATTTTCAATTTACATACTTTGCACAAAGGACAAGGGCCTCACAAAGATCTGCTGCCCGGAGCCTCACAATCATTAAGGCCGCCAATGAATATCTGTTCTATTTTCTTGAATATTCTGACAAGTTTCTTAAAAATGAAGAAGACCCTAAGCTTGTTTTATTATTGATATTAGGAAATTGAAAAATTATACAATTGCATAATTTCTTGATTATAAAATATATAAATTTATAAAAAAAATTAATATTCTGCTCAACATATAAAATATAAAAAATAAAGCTTCTTTTAATGTATTGTTGTTGATTTTTAAATTACCAAAACAAACACTAAAACTGGAACTCTTTGACAGAAAGTATACAAGAAAGTTTTCTCTTTCCAGAAAATATATAACAGAGACACAAATGTTTTTGGTCTGATTTATAGGCCTACGTCTGTTTCACTAACATTCTAAATAAAAATTATTTTTTGGGATGTTGAATTGCAAATTAAACAAATATTTAAAAAAAGTTTTTTTTAAACGTTACTTTACATATGTGTATTAATACTTGTCTTAAATTAACAATAAAATAACTATAAATGAAAATAACATTAAGTTGTTATTTTTTACCTTGTGTGTTTGGTCATAAAATGACTGCCAGGCTTCCAATAATGACTCTCAATCTTTATGATTAATACAGTTTTTTTTAAATGTAGCTTTGAAAATTTCCAGAGCTCTCCTATATTTTGTTGAAGTCCAGTTTAATTAATTTTTTTGAAACCATGTCTTCTTTTCTCTGTTTTTACTGTCAAAACTATAAACCAGACCGAAATCAGGTGAAATCAGGCCTATAAATCAGACCGAAAACATTTGTTTCTCTGTTTATATATTTTCTGGAAAGAGAAAAGTTTCTTGTATACTTTATGATTTTTAACATTTTCTTTAATTGTACAATCATGCAGTTATTGAGCAATATCTGTAAAAATAATAAAGTATTCATTATATTTTGGTTGATTAAATTTTTTTGTTTGAATAATTTAAGATTTTAATTAGATTATATTACAAATGGTTATAATATGTGAAATTTAATTATGCTGCTTGTATATTTCATAAATAATTTCATATAAATATGATTTGATAGATTGTATAATATATAGTAAACCTCATTTTTGCAATCTAATCTTTTATTGACTAAGTATTATAAACTGAGGATTTATTTTTGAAAATACACTTTAACCTATTATATCATTTTCAAATAATCATTAAAAATATAAATTATCTATTATGACTATGTAAAATGTATCAGTAGTACTACTAAACAGAAATCTATTGTATTATACATGTAGATTGTAAAAAGTTATTCATATATTTTAGGTAAATGGAGAAGATTTAAGAACTGCAAAACATGATCAAGCTATTACTGCACTGCGTCAAACTCCACCAGTTGTACGAATGGTGGTGTATCGAGAGGCAGGACTAAATCATGAAGATGATTTGTATGATATTTTAGAAGTTGAACTTCATAAAAAATCTGGCCGTGGTCTAGGTTTGAGTATTGTTGGTAGGAAAAATGGTCCAGGAGTATTCATTTCTGAAGTGGTAAATATTTTACTTTATATATGAAATAATAATTAACGTACTAACTTTAATTGAATAATTGAACTTTAATAATAATTTATATTATTCAAGGAAGAAAAGCAATTAGACTAGTCAATATATGTGCATGCACATTAGAAAAAAAAACTGGAAAGTTACAACAAAATGCAACGTGATCTAAAAATCACAACAAATTATTTAAACAAATTTGTAAAGTTTAATTTTGTATTACTATAAAAACAAATAAATGCATACATATAAGAAATTTTTATCAATATTTTAAAATGGAAAGTTTATACCTTTTCTTTTATTAAAAAGTTATATTTTAAATACTAGAAACCAATTTTATATGAGGAACTAAACTAAAACTCAATTCCTCTTTACTATTAAATTATATTTATCATAATAATTTTTAACATGATACAAAGCTAGTATAAATATATCAAAATATAATGTTAAAAGTGACTGTTGAATGGGAAATTTGAATAAAATAGCCACAATAATCAGTCATAAAAAATCTCACTCTGATTATCTACTGAATGTACAGAATAAAGAAATTTTTTTCATAAATATTACATATAACCATTCAGAAAAAAGTTTTGTGATGTAAAAGTATTGTTATATGTAATGCAAATTTATTAATTATTTTGTAATTATTTTTTAAAATCTGTAATTTATATCAGTGTTGAGAGACAATGTATCACAGAATTTGTATTGGTGTTACTTATTTTAAATTTAAAGTGTAAGAAGAAATTATTATTATTATGTTGGGTTAAGTCAGATATTAAGGTTAAGGGAGACCGGTTAACACCGGTGGCTGTGTACTATGCCGGACCAAAGTCAAGGCATAGTAACCAAAACAGAAATTAAAGGTGTATCAGTGTGTGTATCTGTATTCAGGAATTTTCTCACAATATGACATGTATTCAATATAGTGGCCTTCTGTAGTGTGATGTATGTGTTTCTATTCAATTGTAATGTGCCCAGGCTTTCGTGCAGTGTGTGTGGTATGACACCTGTAGAGGAGAGAACAACAGGTACAATAAGCACCCTATTCATCCTCCACAGATGCCTTATTTCCTGGGCAAGTTCTGTGTACTTGCTAATTTTTTCAGTGAATGTATTCTGTACATTGTGAGTGTTTGGAATGGATATGTCTATAATGTATGTGATTTTATTGTGTTTGTCAATGAGTATGATGTCTGGTCTGTTGTGGTAAATTGTTTTATCTGTGATTATGGCTCTGTCGTAGTACATTTTGTGCGTGTTGTTTTCCAATACTGTCTGTGGAATGTATTTGTAGTATGGTTCGTGGATGTCTGCTAATTTGTGTTTCTTTGCAAGCTCTTCGGTGTATTATATTTGCTACTTGATTATGTCTGTGTAAATAATCTGTCTGTGCCAAGAGCTTGCAACCAGAGGTGATGTGTTGTATAGTTTCTGGCATGATGTGACATTTTCTGCATGTGTCATTTGCGAGTGTTGCATCTTTGAGTATGTGTTTTCTGTAGTTTTTAGTATTTATGACCTGATCCTGTATGGCGATAATGAATCCTTCCGTCTCCCCAAAGAGGCATCCCCGAGCTAACCAGCTGTTTGACGCAGTTTTGTCAACAAAATCCTGGGCCAGACCATAAGGATGCCTGCCATGGAGTGCCTTTCAAGCCCACGATTGCTTAATGGTGTCTGTGCTTTTTATATGTTGCGTTGTGTCCATATGATGTGAATGTAAGTTTAATGGTGTGTTATTTGAGTCTGCTAGAGTTACTGCTTTATGTAATTGTGATGTTTCTTGTTTTTTGTAGAAAAACTCTCGCAGTGACTGTATTTGTTTGTAGTGAAGGTTAACTATATCAATCAGGCCACGTCCGCCATCTTTACATGGAAGGGTTAATCTTTCTGTGGCGGATTTAGGATGTTGTTTATGCTTAGTAAGTGTTGTTCTTGTTTTCCTTTGGAGTTGCTCAAGATCTGTGTGAGTCCAATGTATAACTCCAAAAGAATATGTGAGTACTGGGATGACATATGTGTTTATTGCTTTAACTGTGTGTTTTGCATTTAACTGTGTTCTGAGAATAGCATTTAACCTACTTTGGTATTCTTTAATTAATCTTTGCTTTATTTGTGCATGTTCTGTTAGTTTGGCCTGTTGGAATCCTAAATACTTGTAGAACTCGCCCTCTTCCATGGATTCAATAACGTCTCCATTTCCAAGTGCAAAATCTTCTTTCTTCAGGATTCCTTTTTCTATGTGAACTGTTTTGCATTTATCTAGGCCAAATTCCATTTGTATATCCTTGGTGTGTGAATGTGTGATTTGTAGGAGTTGATGAAGTTGTTTTTGTGTGGATGCATAAAGTTTTATGTCATCCATGTACATCAGATGTGACAGTGTATACTGTGTTATTTTTTCATGCCTGATATTGTAGCCATATTGCGTGTTGTTTAACATGTTGGATAATGGATTCAAGGCTAGGCAGAACCAGAGAGGACTCGAGGAATCTTCTTGAAAAATTCCTCGCCTAATAAAGATTTGGTTTGTTTGTATGGAAGTGTTATGAACCCTGAGATGTAGTGTTGTTCTCCAGTGCTGCATAGTGTTTTGAAAGAATGCAATGAGTGATGGATGTATTTTGTACATGTGTAGAATATGTAGCAGCCAACTGTGTGGAACACTGTCGAATGCTTTTCTGTAGTCTATATATGCCATGTGTATGTTTCTGTGTTGTTTGTGTGCTTGCCGTAGAATGACTGAATCTATGAGTAACTGTTCTTTGCATTCCTTGTGATTTCTACGGCAACCTTTTTGTTGTTCCGTTAGAATGTCGTGTTCTTCAACATGTTTGTATATTTTGTTTGCAATACAGGATGTCAATAATTTGTAGAGTGTTGGAAGACATGTAATTGGTCTGTATTTTGTGGGCCAGTGCTGCTTTCGCCACCGGTAACCAGGGAGACTGTGGCCTATTTTTCGAACGTGAGCCTCTGCCTAACTCACGAACGCGGACCTTGTTAACCCGGGCGACGTCCGAGCCGGTATCACATTTAGATCTGGTTGCTACCATGATACATATCTCCACAGAATGTGGGTGTGTGGTCACTCTTAGCTTCATTTCTCCCCATAGACCTTACTGGCATGGGTGTCCCTACCAGGAGCTTGTGCTCCAGCCTGCATTACCCTATGGATCAGTAAAATTACTGGGCTCTCCCACCACAACCAGGTGGTGACCATGGGAGAGTTATTTATTATTATTATTATTATTATTATTACAATTTAATTAATAAATTAAAAGTTAGGAGCATAGCAATAGTGCCTAACAAGCATAACAAAATTAAAAAAAAAAAAAGTTTTTTTACATATTTATTGTAATTATAACAAGCAATTATTTATTGTGATATTGTTTCTATGCCAGACTACAATTTTTAATCATATTTTTAATTTATTCAATTCAAAATATGTTCTCCATCTCAAATTTGTAGTGTCTTTTCCCTGTATACATCATTACGTTTCCTGACAACAACAGAGTCATCTATGCAATGCCATTTAGAGGAAAATTTTTGAACTGAATTCACGTGACTTCTGGTCTAGACTGGAAGTTTGTATATAATTAATCATGGCCTCCTGCTCCTAAGCTTTCCATATTTGGTCTTGACTTTCATCTATCTAACAGTTCTAGAGATTAAGGAAGGATAGACAGACAATGAATGACAATGGAAATTTATATGTCTACAATTTTTTCAAATTGTAACTCAATAATAATAGATGATAATTTGTTTTGACAAACTAAAGCAGACAAATTTATAATTATAGTTGATGTATATGAAATATACGTCAGCTATAATTATAAATTTGTATATGAAATATACATAACTATATTAAGCATTGAAAATATATCATTTAGAAAATTGATTTTGTTTAGAAAATATTTTTATGGCAATTATTAAATGGAACTTTAGAATTAGATACACCAGATAATTTATAAAAGAAATATATGTTATGTAAGGATTAAAACACTGACAACAATTTTATTTTAAACCACACATTAATTTTTTATATTCCTTTTATTCTCTAAGTTGATATAAAATTCAACATATATAGTACAGATTCAATCAGATTCTTTACAAGCCATATAATACAAAATGTATAATTCATAAATGATAATGGTTAGTTGCAATAACTTTCCAAAACTGGGATAGAATAAACACACACAATCAAACCAATACCAACAACTATGCAATTAATAAATAAAGAAATATTTACTAATGTTTTTGTCCATCTAAAATAGACATCATTCAGTACATAACACAGAACAAAATTAATTTGAACATGTAAATTCTTTGTAAAACACATTTGGTTTTAATGTAGCTGTTTTGTTCTGTGTTATGTATCTGATGATGTCTATTTTAAATGGATGAAAAAATTAGTAGATACTTATTTATTAATTACATAGTTGCTGGTATTAGTTTGGTTGTGGGTGGTTAGTTGGAATATATTATATCCCTTTCTTAAAGCAGAATTTGATTAATGTGTGAAATTAATTGTAACAGTCCTTTCATATATGTGGCAGAATTTTTATTAACACTGCTTTCACAGCTGTCTTTGCTTAACATAGATATGTTTTTATCCACAAATAAGGAGTTGGTGAATATGCTATTTTCATGCTGAGGGTGATTTCCAATATAGATATGTAGTTTAATTATGATAGTTGTGAAATTTAAGACATTACTGCTGATGTGATATTATATTATTTATTTACAAGCTTATTTTAAAACTTCACATTAGGTTTGCAGAAAATCAAATTGAAATATCTGCAGTTAAAATGAATATCAGGTTTATTATGTATGCTTTTTAAGTTATGTAAAGGATATAACACTATACAAACAGTAAAAAATACTCATAGTGTATGGGGAAGATGCTCCTAAATGTTGGACATGTCAAATATGGTTTTGAAATTTTGTTTGGAAAATTTTGAACTAAAAGATAGAAAACATACAAGGCACCCAAAAAAGTTCTTGATGAAGAGAAATTTCAGGAAGAAATTATTAAAAATCAACAAATAACGACAATTTGTAAATTTGCAGCAAATCTTAGTGTGTCGCCAATATAATGATTGTGTTTCACATGCATTAAGTGGAAAAAAAAAACTGAATCCAGTATAATTTTGTGTGACAAAGGTTGGCAGCTCTAAACTCTCATTTTATTTTTAAATTAGTTACTCACTTTTATCACAGAAAATTTTTTTACTGATGACAAAATTAAAATATTTGTTATTAACCAAAAATTTGTTCTAGTGAGTGGTGACTGTTTGGTCAAGGTACCTGTACCACTGTGTTTGATTAACACGATTTTCATATATGTGATAGGATCAAGGGATTAATTGATCACATTAATCAAGGGATACCTGTATGTACTGATGTCATATTCATGACCTAATATTGATCATATTTGTTATATAGGTAACATCAGTATTTCAATTATGAGACAAACAACTTTATTCAATAACATAAGAGGGTTTGTCATTATTTAATTATAATAAAAATTTGATTTAATTAAGCACAAGAAGCATTTGATTTAAATAAGCACAGCAAATTTAGCGTTATTTTTTGAATTTGATTGTATTTGGGAAAATGTTTTTATTTTCACTATGATTAAAATACAGTTTTGGGAAAAGTTGTTAACCCAATAAACATTTTTATTATCTTGGAAATAGTAACAGTAATAATGAAGAATCATCTTATCTTATAAATCTTATAATAAATACAAAATATTGTTCAGGAACAAATCAAAATAGTTTACATGAAGTAACCATACTCAATTACTTTGTGCCATAAGTAATTGAGTATGGTTACTTCAGTATTGAGTAATTGAGTATGGTTATATAAGTTCTGGAGGCGAAAATTGGATGAAGGTTTGGGTAGCATAACTGGCAACACGACTGCACAGTAAGTCTGGAAGAAAAGTATCTGTCCTGCTTTGGGCTGATTCTTTTCTTCCAGAACCTTCTAAATTAATTATTAAATTGTTAATTTAAATTATAATTATTAAATTTAGCAAGAGATGGTCCCTAACAACTGCATCTAAGGCCAAATGCTTAACATTACTTAATGATAGTAGTAATAATACAACCTGATACAATTTGGCAATCATTTGGCTTTAAAATATATTTTAATTACTGAAGATGCAAATAAACAGATATTTGAATATTACAAACTAAAATAAAGACAATGACTAATGCTCTAATCAAGGCAGGAAAATCTTGACGCATCATGCACAAACACGTTATTTTGGTCGCATTTCTTGATAAAAACTGTTCATTTTAGCATACGTAACTGTACAGATATTCAAGTTCCCATTTATTTGAAATTTTAATGATTAGTGAATTTTGAATTATTTATCAAAATTTATTAATTGGGTTGCAATTTAAACAAATTGTAGACCTATAAATTCCCACTGTCATCTGTCCATCTGTCTGTCTTTCCTTAATCTTCAGAATGGAGTTAGATAGATGGAAGGCAAGACCAGATATGGAAATGTTAGGGGCACGAGACCCTGATTAACTATATAGGAACTTCCAATGCAAACTGGAAGTCACATTATTTTAATTCAAAACTTTTCACCCAAAAGGTGTTAGATCGATAACCAGCATGACTTTATTGTTAAAGGAGAAGTATGATGTAAAGGGGCAAACCACTACTAATGTTAGGGGAGAGCATATATTTTAAATTAAGTAAATTAAAAGTATGATTAAAAATTGCAGCCTGGCATTATGACAATGTCACAATAAATAATTGCTTGTTATAATACAGATTTTGATATTTATATTTTTAAATCATGAAATCTCAATCATTATTAAATATATAATTTATAATAAAAATGCTTAATGAAGAAACAATATATTAAATATTTTACATATTTTTTTTATTTGAAGGTTAAAGGAGGTATAGCTGAAGCTAATGGCCAACTTATGCAAGGAGATCAGATTTTAGAAGTAAATTTACATGATTTAAAAAATTCTACACAAGAACATGCTGCTGCCATTTTGAAGGTAACAATGATGTTTCAATTATACATAAATTATCAAATATTTGAATGGCTTTTAATGTTTAAAATATAACTTTTGTAGACAACAATGGGAAAGATAAATATGAAAATTGGTAGGTTAAAAGCAGGATCAAGAAGAAGTACTTCAAGCAGTCTTTCAAGTCCACAATTAGATGATAATACTGAAATGTAAATATCAAGTTTATATATATATTATGATTTTTTTCTATAAATTTATTTTTAAAATCACTTGGAATAAATGAAGCTATAAATATTGAAAGTCAGAGCAGTTTTTTTATGATAAAATTTTATGGTAAATTTATCAGAAATATAGTAAAATTAAATTTAATTGATAATTCGGTGTAAATATTTTAAACTTTTAAATTAACATAAAAGTATAAAATTTTTAATATTATTCTTTAATTGACACAACAATTTGTAATTTTATTTTAAAAATTAATTGATGAAGTTAAATAATATCTAAAATAAAAATCAGGAGTAAAATAGTAACATCATAAGTCTGAAAAAAGAATAAAAATAGTATCCTTATTATATAAACTACTTTATCAATATATTTAAATCAATAAACAGTGTCTCATTTATGGTCTTTCTATTATGTTTATTTGGAAAAACATTTTCCAAATTAATCAACAACCTGGCTCTTGAGTTATATGCTATTCAAATTATCATATAACAATCTTATCATTTAACTTTGTAATACATTTTTCTTACGTCTGAATAACTTTGCTTTTTATTCTTAACACTAGAATGACCATACTTTTGTCAGAGTTGGAACAGTTACAGTCTATTTTTACTACCCTTGCTATATATGTTCTTTAAAAGAGGAGAAATATAAATATAAATAAATACATATTTATTTGTTAATTAATATCTGATAAATATAACATTTCTATGAAATTGAAGTTAGTATAAAAATAAAATAAGCTCTGTATAAGCTCTTCTGAACCAGCTTCCCCTAGGCCATTACCTGAGTTATCTAATGCAGCGGTCTTCAAAGTGGGGTACACCAAGTTTCCCTTCAAAATACTATATGTTTATCCTGTCCGCAGTCTGTTTAATCTTACACTCATTCTCCCAAAGAAGTAGGCTCATGATCTCTTGCGATCATGCACAGAAAAAATTCAAATTGTGGGTAGCAAGAAATTTAGCAGGAATTATGTATTCATAGTGGAAATTTAGAAAATTTTTCTGACACAAAAAATATGAGTAATTTATTCCATAAACATAGAGGGGGGTACAACTTATAATTATTTTCACCTTAGGGGTAGGCAATCAAAAAAGTTTTGAGATCACTGGTCTAATGCATTAGTGCAGCCCTAGTCAAAAGATTTTCTGTTGGTAACATTTGTATGGATGACCCAGGACTATTTGCTTCCAAATATCATCAAATATGTTGTAAAATACATTTATTGTCATTCTTGGGATGCAGCTCTCATGGAATATTTATTCACAATCTGATTTACAATATGTGTGCCAAATTTTGAAGTATTGTAAAATTATATATCTTCAGGAAGCTTTTTGTTTCCTTGCATGCTTCATCATTTGGATGCAGATTGTTCAAAGCTAGAAACACTTTTTTTATTACTTTGAATATATAGTATGGCAAGGGTAGACCTATCTCCTAGTTTTCAATCCCTACCAATAATTGCTAGAATAAGGTTTTTATTAGTAATTGTTACAGATTGAACTGTAAAAGGAAAATATGCACAAACATGTCAGCACTTGTCAATAGCTAGACATAGTAAATATTTACAACATTCACAGAAGTGCATGTTGTAAGTGCATATATATATATACATTGACAAAAAGTTATTCACTCAGAATTATCTGATTACTGCAAAATTCAACATATATCTATTTCAGACAATTATGTAAACAATTACTGTTCTGGTTGCTAGGCAAAGCCACCATAGTGTCTTAAAATTGCTATTTTAGTATCCTAAATAAAGGCTCACAAAGGCTCACTGTGTTCAGAATTTTCATTGTACCTATTGTTTGGAGATCTTCAAATACCATGCATGTCTGTATGATTCTGTCAAAGATATAAAACACCTGACAGAGTTTGAGAAAGGCTACATCATCTAGCTGAGGACAGTGAGGTTTCATTTTGCTAAGTTGCTCACCATCTAGTTTATTCCGATCTGATTGAGATGTTGGGGCAATGGATACATAAGAGCACATATATATGGTAGGTAGGCTCTGGACACCCATACAGACTACAAGAAGAGACAATTGTCTGATCATGACACAAGCAAACAGCTGCAACATCTTTGTCTATCTTGTTACAGGATTCTGTAATTTTCCATACAATTGGCAGGTGACTAGCACAGAGGCAAATATTAATGAACAGTACAACCACTATATATTCTGCCAATAGCACCCCAACATCATCAACTTCGTTTTCAATGGTGCCATGACAGAGAAGTATAACTGACATTGTATCATCTTTAGCAACAGATCCCAGTTTTGTTTAAATGGACAGCCATCCTGCTAGAGTGTGGCTGGGTGAGTTCTTCACTTCCATTTTTACTATTGAGTGGCACATTGCAATCACTGCCGGAATGCTGGTTTGGGAGCCATCTCATATGACAGTTACCTCCAGAAGTGATGCAAATGACATTGATGGTGCACTAGTATGTTCAGGAAGTCCTGCACCCTTGTGTTACGTTTTATGGCATGATATAAACAGCCATTTTCCAGTATGTGTGTGGTGAAGATAATGCTTCACCACACACAGCTAGAGTTTACCAGGAATGTCTCCCATCACATTGCTATATTTCCTTGGTCTTCTATGACTGAGAGATCTGGGGCAACAGTTTCAACTTCTAAGGACAAATCTGTCATAGGATAGCATATGGTGTGCCTGTATGCCTTATATCCAACTGTATTGTTGCATATATCAAAACAAGAAATCCTACAGAGTACTAAAAGTTTTTTAAAATTTTATCATTATTCCATAAAAATTGTTCCCTTGCTTTGATATTGTATTTACTTAGTACCATTGTCATTACCTTGTTGATTATCCGATGGATCGAAGTCCACGGATGTAATAAGGATGTATATTAAGGACTCAAGAAATGACCAATTACACGTGCACGAATTGGGCGAAACAACAGTAATTTATTCTAACAGTACAATAACCGCGAGATGCTTCCTAACCTTCAAGTTTACACGATACACGACTTAAAACTAACGAAATTTACAATACTCTATATACATATATACATACACATTCTCCTTCTATACAATAATTGCATATATTAGCCTTCGACGAATCACGGTATTACGTTAAGTGAATGCAACACGATCTCGAGTTCCAAGCGTTCCTTTTCTTTATGTCAATTCTCAAAACTAATAGTTCTGTCCGATACCTGAACGTAATTTACGTCACCAGAAGTACGTCCCTCGTTGATACTCCTCAATTACACTACGATGGAAACGGATTGTGCTTCCCGACTGAAAGTGGTCGCCCTTTCTAGACTCCTGTTCTCCCGGTCTAACTCCGACGTCCTTGCTGACCTTCCTCGACCTTCCTCGACGAATCCAAAAACAGCCAAAAAGTGTCCTCAATCGTGAGAGTTCCTCAATTTATACTTCCCACTCTCCGGAAGTCCGCTTCACTTATTGTCCCACTCTGAACCAATCAGAAAGCTTTTCACGTATCCTAAAGTGACATCATAAGAAAATTCCACGCGACACGGTACAAACCAAGAAAACCCGATACATACAAAAAAGGAAACCGAGAAATTAAATTAATAATAATAATAATAACAATAATACATAGTTGCGTAGCACTACAACCTTCACACTAATAAAGCTTCATTTCATTCCAATGTGGTTGTTGTTATTGAGAGATAGTAATGCCCATGAACAAATGCTACTAAAAGGGATACATAAAACATATGTACAAACAAAATATCCTTTATTTCCCTCCAAACTGGTTCTTTTAGTACAGATATCAACATTACTAATTAACAAAAGGTGGTCTATTGTCCTCTCATAAGTTTATAGGTAATGCACACGTATACATACAGTATCAACCTGACCAACTTACAACTAAACTTATACCTGTCTTAAACCTAAGAAAAAAGAAAAGGAAGAAACAGACACTTAGAGAAGTATGTCAGATAGACAGAGGAAAGTAGAAAATACCCGGGTCTTCTTAAGTGATAGGTACCAATGTGGAAGGTGTCTCTTCAATATCATGCTTTCGGATGCCTCCCTCCTTCATAACCAAAAAAAAAGGGGTGCCTCATAGATCTCCAGTCGTACTCACTGTCTTTACGACCCTTCTCTTTCTGTTCTTTTCAACCTCTATGGTTTTTCTTGGCTTTGCAGTCCTTTTTGTCTCTTTTTTTCTGGTTTGGAGCACTGTCTTGTCCTGCCATCCACTCTGAGATCTTGACCAAGAATGACTATTCCATTGGCAGTTTTGCCTCTGGTCCTTGCATACCTTTTGTTTTCCCTGAAAATTCAGAGAAACGATAATTCCCCTACTCTTTTGTTCTACCAAGAGTTCTGAGAAGGGGTAGTCCCTCCTTAAGGCAATGAGATTTAAGATAGAAGCTTCTAAAAGGAAGTTATGACAAAAGGAAAGAATCAAATATAAAGATAAATAAAAAAATATAACTAAAATACATATAACAATATGGCCAACAGCCACACCAATGCCTTCATCTTGATGTATATTGTTTTGTCAGTGAGGGTATATGAATATGAATGTGTCAAAATATTTGAATGAAGAAAAGCCAAAAAAGTTTCAAACTCGTACTGTAAAAATTATGAGCATGGCATATCTGCAAGATTTATTAGCAGTCAAATTGAACATTTTGGCTATTCTAGTGTTAAATCATATTTAATTAATAATCTTTGAGTAATAATTCTTAATAAACATTAAATAATTTTTTATATAAAAATAAAAATACATAAGAATTAATCATTGACCAAGATTACTCTTTAAATTCTCTTATGTAAAAAAGTCAAAATATAAAGAAAAATTAATCATAAAAAAAATCAGTAAGTAATATATTTGGCAAGATTACAAAGCTTTTAGTTAAATTTCTTGTCATTTATTTTTTGTTGTTTTTTAATTAGTCTTTTTTTATAAATTTATTGTAAAATTTATCTCTTCTTTTTATTAGTGTTTTATAATAATTACTAATTATTTTAAAACATAAAGAATAAAGTATCCTATTAAAGTAAATAAAAAACTAACATTAGAGATATCTATATGAAAATGAAAATATACATATAAAAATAATAAATTACAATGTTTATACTGTATATCCAAAAAAGATACCTTTGCTGCAAATTATAGTGATATATTTTATAATGAATCAGCTTACTAATTAAATGAAAAAACTTCTTTACATTGTTGTTCTAATCAAAGGTGAAAAACTGCTAATTGACCAGTAGCTTAAACTTGTAAGAGATAATATAGGTATAATTTACTGTCAGTCTCAGTTGAATATTTAACTTATTTTATTTATCTTCATTTTAACAAATTTTTGTTGCTCAAAAACATTTTGTGATATGGCTCATAACTATCTACTATAGATGACTGTTTTATTAAGCAAAGTCATCCAGTTGATAAGCAAACCAATTAATAACTGGAAGCACCCCGAGCTTCACCAGTTATGTCACTAAACATGTTTCAAATAAATCAATCCCAACCTTCTTCACGAGTTTTTGGAAAAGGTGCGCAGATTATTTGAGTAAATATGGTATTTTATCATCATATACTTATTTTAAATTCAAAAGGTAATGTTGCATGTAAAATGTTTATTGCAGTTTGATATAGTAAGGAGGAAGTTTAATAACAAGAAATAGAAAGGGCAGTAGGATATATCAAAGGCTTTTCTCTAAAATCAATGATTAATACAAATAATAATGAAAAAACTCAAATAAAAATTTTAAAAAATGAAAAAAATAAGATAGGTTTACAACAAATGATAAACATTTACTGCATTATGGATAATGTAGAAGATTAAAAATATTTTTAAAAAACAGTGAAGACAATATTAAGAATCCAATAAGTATTGATAGAATATGTATAGGATGAATAAATCACTTGGAAAACAAGATTAACTAAGTAAAAATAAAATACATTAAATAAGGATATAATGATATAATTCACAGAACTTACAATAAATAAGAATAATGTTATTTGTTGGAATTATCTAATATCAGAAAGATCACATATCAATTCATTACGGAGTTAATAATTACCGTATATCTCAGCAGATAAGACGAGGTATAAATTTTCATGGAAGTTTTATAGTTTTAGCATATATCTGTCCTATAAGACGACCCCCAAACTATCAACGGCCTAGGAATTTAGTTTAGATCGGCGATCATCATCTGAATAATAACACTGTATAGCATATACAGAATTGTGTCCTATTCATAATTTTTTGAATGAACAAATTTTATTTTCTTGCACTGTCTTGTGATTATTGTTGCAAATATTCGCACTGATTCAGCATTCGGGTAATGACTTTGACTATTCACAAAACGTCATATGGGCTATTCTGTTTTGTGCACATACCCTACTCTCTACTAGTAAATAATTAAGGTTTGTCCGTTTTTTTATAATGGTTTCAATCTAATTTTTTTATATCTGTCCTATAAGACGATCCTGGATTTTGGGGGCTTTTTTTATGATTCAACTATTGTCTTATCTGCCGAGATATACAGTAATAAAAACTTAAATCGATAATCTCTAAAAGTAGTTTTTATTTCGTAAAATAATTTTCTATCATTTATTCGTTTATTTTTTTTAATTACACAGTGCAGTCCAAATTATGTTTTATATAAAATGTGATCGTGACTCTACCAAACTTTTTATTTAACTCTTAATATTTTAAAATTTGCAAAAAAAATTCAGATACCAAATTTGTTCAATCTAACATATAAATTTTTAAACAGTATGCATATCTAATTAGAATGAATAATATATAATTTATAGCAGATTCTTGAATGTAGAAATTATCCATGCTTTAAAATAAGGGCTAACTGTTTTAAATATTAAGTTTCGCTATGTGTTTATGTGGATAACATTATTTATTCTTTAGCACAAATTTATATATGATATTTTTGACATGCAACTTACGTAGGAAAATGAAGTAAAAGGTGAGCAATAAACGTCCACTATTTCTGAATTAATTAAATATATCTGTTTTTGTACTCTCTTAAATTCTGTTGTTAACAAGTTTAAAATTATTAGTATTTTTTTGTATTTAATTTAGTTTTTTCTTTTTGTATAATTTTAATCATTTTAAAGATATTCTCGCTGTATACAATACACTCTTAACATTGTATATGTGTATTCAATACTCAATATTCAATGAATAAACTACCAATTTGGGAGTAGTTTCATTAATTTTTTAGTCTATTTGATATTGAAATGCCGTTTGCCTTATTCTTCTTATTCTACAAATTCATAAAATGTAATATTTTTATTAATTTTAATGAAAAACATTCCTCTCGAGGCATTTTGTTTAGAAAACAACTGATTAATACGAAGTGAACTCACTGTGTACGGCGTTACTAAATATTTTTCTTCCGAGCGCTTTCGACGAATGTATTTCCGTCGTCTTCAGGCTAATAAGAGATTTTTATATCGAACATGAACGTTCGAAAAGAAGAACACATACAAAATTTAAATAAAAACGTTTTCTGCACGACATTCAATATTAATCCGTCACGATTTTCAAATACGTACGATGTTGCGAATGTGATGCAACATCGTATGTATTTGAAAATCATGGCAGATTAATATTGAATGTCGTGCAGAAAACGTTTTTATTTAAATTTTGTATGTGTTCTTCTTTTCGAACGTTCATGTTTGATATAAAAATCTCTTATTCGCCTGAAGACGACGGAAATACATTCGTCGAAAGCGCTCGGAAGAAAATATTTAGTAACGCCGTACACAGTGAGTTCACTTCGTATTAATATTACTTGGCATGAATAGCATACTAGACTATATAAACAACTGATTATAGACAAGAAAGTTAAAATATGTTTCAGTTACAATAAATTACAGATTCCTGCATTTCAGTATCTGTTCTTGTTGTATGAAGTCTCTTTTTTAAATTGCTAATTTTTAGAAATTGTTTTATGTTGTTATTTTATATTTTAACTTTTATTTAAAAGTATTGCTGTACAGATTTTATGAAAATGAAGAAATTTAACTGATCTATCTATTTTTCCTACTAATTCCCTCATAGTTTTAATTCTTAACAAATCATAGACTATTATGATTAACTGTGTAAAAAACTTTTGAAAGCCAAACTAATCAAACAAGTATGAAACTAAACACTAAAATAGCACATTATGATGACGATTAATGTTGGATATTAATAATATAAATATTCATGCGGAAACAGTCGTGAATTATACGTATTTTATATTTTTCTAAACTGTTGCTTGAATGTTTAATTAATATTTTAAAACCAAAATATTTCCTAAAGTGAAAAACAATAATCAGTTTGTAATTAAAATGTTTCTAATGCATTTAAATATATTATGTTTTTATAGTTATAATTCATTTACAGTAGAAGTTTGTAGATCTTGCACCTAAAGAACCAGATCTTTTGCATTTTTATAAAATTTGATAAAATATATACAGTCTGAACATTGCAAATATTGCTTTACATTTTGTACCAGTGCACAACGTTGTATTCTTCTGATTTGTTTACTCATGCTCGTTAATCAGTTTGAAAACGACTTAGTACATAACTATATTGTGTTTAAGATTGGATAAAAAACCTGCAAAAATATTAATGAACATGCTATTACACAAAATTAATATGTGCAATAATAATTATTTTCTAGACATGTACTATATGCATACAATTCACAATATCTACAAATACTCTGAATATGAGAAACCTGTTTTTAGGTTCACTGTTCTCACATGGCCTGTGGGAAAAATACATCATTCTTACACTTCACTGAACACGAAACAAGTGTGCTAGTTCTAATGAAGCAATGTTCATTCAGAACAGTATAATGTTGTAGACTATGTATAGGTTACTGAATTACATTGCATAAGAATTTGAAGTTCTCCTACTGTTCTTGAGTTGACATTTTATAGAACTGCTTCATCTGCTGGGATCGGGTTATCAATGTTTTCTTCTGCCTTTGCAAGACGGTGCCCTGAAAAAGTTTATTTTTGGTCTCTTTCAAACATTCTGTGATTTGTAATTGCTTATAGCTCCACATTTTCCTTGCATAATGGGTCTTTAGTGCATCATGTGTCCAAACAAATTCCAATTCACAGAATACTAACATGCTGAATTAATGTTGGACAATTCTAGATTATCAACTATTATCTTTCAAAGGGACTAACAAGCTTCTACTGTATTTGATTTGTGTCATTCATATTAAGAAAAAATTTAAAATAATTCATTTTATTTTATTAATTATCAAAAAATATATATAATTTTAAACTGTATAAAATATAAAATTAATGGTACATAATCATTTATTACTTTTTAACATCAATAGTGAATATTCATAATATAATTAAAAATATAATGTCATCTCAATCGTAACAATAAATTCATGTTTTAGCTGGAAAATTCTGTATCAAGATATCATTCATTATTTTTGTAACTGCTTATAATTTAAATTCTTAAGCATGTTTTTGAATTATTTTTTCATTCAACTTCACATATTCATTATTATTGATTATTAGTTGCATTACCATTCATAAATACAGATCTGGCTTGGCAAATTGATTTGGTTTTCATTATTTTATATGGAAAATTTTTAGATTCCTGAGCTATAAAAAAATGTATGCAATCCTTTTTATATTTTAATGTAATAATGAATAATCTGACAAACAACACCATATCAACCTTTTGATTAATTTATTCTCCAGTTTGTTTGGTTTACTAGCGGCAATAACAAATATCCAACTATTTGTCAATATGTCAGATTCTGTTGTTAATAATACTTGAATGCTACTTTCATTTATAAGATCATATAGTACAGGGGTGGTGAACCTATGGCACGCATGCCCAAAGTGGCACGTAAGGAGAAATCATCTGGCACGTAATGTATCATACGATTTCTGTCTTTTTCAATCATCCTTTCAGTTTATCACCTGATCATTCTTTTTTCAATCAGCTTTTTTACAGTTATTCTAATTAAAGCGTATCCGTTTAATTTCTTTAAATATCGTTATTCGATGTCTGAAACTTTGGCATGCATTAACATCTTTAAAGCTAAGTATGCTTACAATATGGCACGCGAGCACAAAAAGGTTCGTCATCCCTGATATAGCATAATAATAATAAGACATTTCTGGCAAATTTCAGAGAGTGACTCAAAGTTTTTTGTTTTGCTACATGGGAATAAAAATACAATAAATGTAAAAATTTTTTAAAGGTTTATTAACTTGAACCTTGCACTTGTGATATCAGCATATTAAAATTTACTAGTTGTTAAATCAAGGATTCATTAAATAAGATTTAATTGTAATTAATGTAATTCATATTTATGCTGTAAATAACTTATAAGATGTTTTTTAACTAAATATAATAAATACTCACTGTGTTTCTTTAGTAAGTTTAGAGCTATTTGTTGTCATATCACTAATATTCAAAATTCTCTTTTTATTTAAAATGTGTAATAATTTATCAAATGTATTTTAATATAAAAAAATCTTTTGAGAAAATACTTTTATAAATGTACACAGTATATAATCAATTTAAACTTAATAATTTTTCCATATTTTCTTTCTGAAATAATACATACTTTAGATAATAGTTTGACTGTTGTATTTTTTTAATTTATGCCAAATACATTTTACTGTAAAATTTAATGTTACTTACAATAAATTTATATTATTATATTTTATATTTCTGTAGGCCCGTTCAGTGCAAAAATATTACGTTGCAACGTGGACCGGAAGGTCTGGGATTCAGCATCGTCGGCGGTTTTAACAGTCCTCACGGTAATCTTCCAATATACATAAAAAACGTTTTTGAGAAAGGTGCTGCTGCAGAAGAAGGTAGTTTACAACAGGGTGATCAAATTGTGGCCGTCAACCATCAGAGTTTGCAAGGAATGACACACGAAGAAGCGGTAGATATTTTGAAAAATGCCAAAGGAACAGTCGTATTAACTGTGTTAAAGTAGAAAAAAAAAATGCCTTTTAAAACGAGTGATGAGTATCGATCCATTCATTATCAAATTACATTCCAGTTTAAGATTAATAAATCTCTAAATATCATAATGATATATAAAACTAATAATGAAAGCTGCACCATAGTGCCAACTGTATGATAAAACAACGGACCAATAATTGTGGCAGATGAATTCATTATTTTCAAAAAAAAATTATTTAATATTTCTAAAAAAATAGCACAAATTCATAATATATCATCAGATTTGTAGGTAAGCCAATTTATAAGATTGGGGCCAAACAGAGAAAAACTCCTCCGATGCATAGCAGCTTTATAATAAAGATTTTGAGTGCAGCAATAATTAGTTAAAGAATGGTGATTAAAGGTCCCTGCATTTCCAGTTTTATGTTGTTTAATTGTTATATTTATATTTAAATTTTAACAATTAACATTTTGAAACGACACAAGTATAGAAGTACAGTGCTTTAGATATTTTATGTATTCATTACATAAAGAGATAAATGGAATTTTTACTTCTTCCATTCTTTATGTAAAAAATATAGAAAGCATATATAATCTAGAATGCAGATTAAGTTTGATAAGAGCTTAAAATAGTCGTGCTTCCATAGTCCTGAAGGCATATGTTGCATAATATAAATATTTTTAATGAGGATGCAAGTTAATAATTTAATGTTTTCATTTAAACAGGTTATAAAAGTATACTCAGATTTTCATAGAGTTTAGGGAATATTTAATTTATCAAAAAATTACTCTAAAGTATGATTTTCTAATATCATTAATTTATTAAGTATAAACTAAATTATAGAATTAAAATAGAATATAAACTGTTTCTAAAAATATACGCATATAGATATATACAGTAAGTGCCATTAAATAGAATAAAAATTACAAAATATTTTCACATCACAAAATAAGATTTAATATCTCTTCTTTAGATCATTAATAAGACGTTATTAAAAATAGAAAATATTTTATTAAGTTTTAATTTTGATCGAAATGCAAAACAGTCAAAATTAAAGAACGAGAAAGCATATTTATTAAAGAAAACGACGATTACATAATATCCGATGTCACATTTGCATTTAATATTTGGCAAAATTTTTCTATTAGGAAATATGGAATTTTTGTATGGAAACAAAATAATTTATATAATCGTTCAAATTATTTATCGAAATTCGATCATCCCTATTACGAATTAAAACATTTAATAATCGTCGTGCACGATCAAATTATGTAAAAGTTATACTCGGTAATTAATTTTTTGGATGTGCGTTCTGCCACATCGACCATATAATCAAGCCAAAGCGACGTTAGTTCTTAATTATTATTACATATATTTTTTAACAATTTTTAGCATATTTGTTAGAATACTTTCAAGCTGTTAAAAACTCATACTTTATGCTGTTGAAAACTTGTTCGTTGTTACAGACAGACTTATATTTTAATCTCGAGATTAAGACGGATAGTTTCAAGGAGGTAACGCAAATACAGTATTAATGGTGCACAAAGATATTTTCATTTTATTGAAAATTAATATTTCTGACAAGAATTTAAACACGACATAAGAAATTCTTTTAAATTGAATGTAATAAAGCAAATATTATGAATCAAAATTTTATAGTTTTATAGGATATAAATTAATTTGGTGTTTTCTATTTTTATTTTTTAATAATATAAATCATCTGAAATAATACAATTTAAACATTTGTAAATTTTATTTAAATCAATTAAAGATAAAGCTAAGGCTGTACCAATAATTATTCCTTCCGATACATTTATTTGTCAATTTGCTGAATTATAATTGTGAGTTACTAAGTGAATTGGAATATTTTAGATCAGATATTTATAATAGTTTATTATTTTATTTAGAAAATGATTATTTTACTTATAATAGCAACTATTTTTATTTTCACAATTGCTATAAAATATTAATCAAAAATCAGTAAACTCCCACTAACTCGGACAGATTTTTTTTAGACAGTAATTTAAAATTTCTTGACGATAAAAAAATTATAATTAATGAGTGTTCTCGATACCCAGAAGTCTTTGCGATACCGTGCATTATATTACTACAGTTTCTAAAGAGTGTACATTGCCATGTACAGTACTGTACTGTCGTGAAATTTTTTGAGCTCATTTCCTGTAATAATAAATTCAGCAGAATAATCTCAACTTGATAAAACATCTATATAGAGCCGATTGTAATAAATTACTTTACCGTATATCCACATTATTATTTTCCACGCCGTAAGAGAAAATACTCGGCCAACTTGGACTTTTATAAACACCGACAGCTTTCACCCCATTAGTCCGTTAGCAGGGATTTACTGTATAATAATATTCGTTACATAATTTATCACATTTCAAAAATGTATTCACATATTCATAGTAAATAATTTGTTTTTTTTCTAATAGATTCAAATTTCTAAATTGAACAGAAACTAAATCTGCAGTTTATGCCGCACTTTTTTTTTTATATCTGTGCTACAATTATTCTCTGGAAAACTTCACAATATTGGAAAGAATTTAGATTAAGACTTTTAATTTGAAAAGAATACAAACAATTCAGAATTAAAAATTTACTTCACATAATTTTATTATTTCTCACATTGTTACTTTAATGTTTATTGTTAATAAAATTATCAGAGTCGCCAAAACCACAACTGATCGCTAGTATAAAAATTTGATATTTAAGATAACTGTATTGGAAATTTACATTTTACAAGGTAATTATTATAAATATCAGATCTTTGTATTAGTACAGCCGTAGCTAAAATTTTTGGAAGTTGACAAAAAAATAAATCTCTATAATGATGTTTTAAATATGATATTCAGCAATTAATATCAGAAATAAAAAATGAGTTCTTCACTCAAAAAGATGTTACGTTAATGAAAAAACGCAGGCACCTATATTGATATTTTACAAATTACAAAGTATTAAGATATCAATTAAAATATAAGAATAAGAAACAAACAAAAAATTAGTAATATCTGTACGTAAACAGAATAAATCTCAATGTCACAAATCATCGTAAAACTGCATTTTAAACAATATACTTTGTATTTTGTAAAGTATACAATGGTAATATTTTTATTGTGAATAGTTTCAAATTTACAAATGTTTATTCTTTTTTGACAGTTTTAAATTTTGGCATAATTTACTGTATATGTTATTTTGATATAATTGTTAATGATAAAACATCTGAAATATATAGTAATTTGTTTGTGATTATGAACAGAAACTGTTACTGTAACAAGATGTTACTTATAAATTTTGCATTATGTTGTATAATTTTTAGAAATTATTTTTTTTACTGTTTTCCATTGTTAAAAGACCCAGTGTCGAATTCGATTCATTCCATTGTTACGTGAGCTCGAAATAAACGTAAAATTTATTTTAAGAGAAGACATTTAAGAAACGTCGATAAACTTTATTCTTGTACTCTTAGTTTTAAAATTAAAAATATTAATTTATGTATGTATATGATGATGATTTGCACAAAAAAATTGTGTTCATTACGAACATATCTTCCAAGTGTACAATTATTGCCCTTATAGTCATCCTACCGAATATATTTTTTCGACGCGAAGAATTTATCCGATATCGTTATCGATTCGAGGTTTCGGATCGATTGGTATTTTCACTTTTCACTATACAGTGCTAGATAATAATTGCTTAATATAATAAGAGAAAATTTATAAGCACTTGTGATATTAAAATGGAATGCAGGGATTGTTATCATTTATTTACATATTTTTGTGTTATTAACAATAGCTCTTAACACTATGCAATAATATTGCCCTAGGCATGTAAATAATGTTTAGTCAGTCTATAGTTTCATTTTTAATCTCTGTTGCCAGATAAATTCTGACCTTCTGCATATTCATTGTAAACAAACATTCTATTCACGACTCATTTCGAATCTGTACTAACGACGTACCAAATTGCCATAGACAGTTCATTTTTTGTTTATCAGTTTCAATTCTATACAAATGGATAATAATAAAAAAGAAAGTGTAATTTTGAAATTTGTTCTCATTTGTATTGTTATAATCAACACAATTATTATATAATATGTTGTTGTGTCACATATATATTCCATTACTTTGTTCAAATAAAAGAATATATTTATGATCATTCATGATGGAATTTTATTGATTAATAAAACATACAAGAAGCTTTTAAAGTGAAAATAACAATCTATAAAGACATTTGATTATATTCGAATACAGTGAAATCTTGCTTCTCTGCCGAACGCACCTCCGCTTCGAGTTTCTTAGCGTCTCGATACGTTTACAAATTCTAATTACAAAAACAACATCGCCGTAACAATAGAATTCGATATAACAAACTTAATAAATGTGTGTATATATAATATGTGTATATATATAATTTTTTTTTAATATCACTTTTCCTTTTTACTTCAAAATCAATTATTACAAAAATTCAAATTTTAATTTTATAGTTTTGATCATCACAGTAGCTTCACACAATGTATTTACTTATAGTAAACAATTCTTGACGTTAAATATTCCGTTACAAACTTTCGACGACGACAATTTTCGAAACGACTCGAATCACAAATTTAAATTTCTAACCGAGACCAATTTTATACAATTAGAATAAACTATAAATAAATTGAATTTAAATATATAAAAACTTAATAATTTCTTCGTCTTTATAAAGATAAATCTATCTCAAATTGATAACTCATTTCTTAAGCTCTATAACGTCTTTCGTAAATATTCCTCTATATATATCACAATCCGTAGTTATTAACATTCTCAACAAGAGTTGTCCGTTTAGTCGGGCAACTTATCACTTGATTTGACCAAATCACAATATACAGTATATATATATATATAATATACATATATATACCCTTTCTTTACAATTGTTATTTAACTAGATATTCTTAAAAATATTATATTCTTAATGTTTCTAATTTTTTAATGGATAAATTTATTGGTGCAAAACAGTGAGATATGTACCAATGCATTTGTGTATGTATTGTGTTCTTTGTGTGTGTATGTGTATCTCTCTGGTTTATTTAACCTATATACTTATAATTATGTACAATAAGTGCAAACATCTGTATTTATCAATGATGTAATGAATTTTAAATTTGATGCAAATATCACCAGTCTCTTCCGAGACACTGCTACATAAAATGTCTATTACAATCATTTTTTACATATGAATTACTTTTGACTTATAGGAACCTTATGTAAATAAAAAAAACTTGACATATTTACTGAAAATTGTACTATGGTTACATGCAATATACAACAAATAAACTTGGCAATGTGCACATTTACATAGTATAAAGAACTTTGAAGACAAAAGGATGCTATTAATTTTTAAACAGATTATTTTCAGACGATTTAAAAACCCGATTTTCTTTTTTTTTCTTTTTTTTTTGTAGCCAGAATGGAGAAAATTCTAACTAAGACAGTTTTTCAAAATCCCGCTCGATTACAGTTTCGAAATCAAGTTTGACCAAATATGCAAAATACAGAAAGACGATGTGCACATTAATGCTAGAATTGACCTCTCGTTACGGCGGCAAGAGAACGCCACCGCCAACAGAGGATCGAGAATGAATTTTTGCAGTGGCAATGATCTCTGCAAAATTATAACTTGCCATTTTTAAGTGACGGAAAAAAAACATTCTAGTTGCTCCTCTGGAAGATCGTAGAATACTTGGTGATAACCAAATGCTTTCCGTATCGACAGCAATTCGTCGATGATGACGGGATGACCCTTTGCCGACCACACCACTAGGGAACTGTTAGGAACGTGATACAAGAGTCTCTGTATTTCGGGTATGGAATATTTCAATATGGAAATGCATACGGGAAACATCACTGGTTGCATTAGGCTGTATTCTTTAATTAAACCCAACATGAGATCAGTAGACTCTCTTGTGTAGCTAAAATAAATTAATAAATAAAACATCATTTATAATCATATATACTTATTAATTTAATTATACATTAGAATTCAAATGATCATTTTCAGTATCACATATTAACGTTCGTTGTCAGTCTATAAGCCGTTGAAATGGAAACAAATTAGGAATGCAATTAAGAGAATACAGTGAAACCTCCATTAACGGACACTCCCGGAGTAGCGGACACCTGTACTTAACAGACATTTTTAAAATTCTCCAACCCTTCAAATAAGACATCTGTTATATTTATCTGTTAATAACGAACACAGTTGTCCATAACCGACCTTACAAAAATGCAATGTCCCTCCTTCAATATTCCAAACAAATTAATTACGTACAAAATATTTTTAAACAAAAACAAAGAATTGGCTCAAATACGCTTTCAGACAATAAATTTCGACTGTAGGCATCGAATAAAGACTGGGTGGGTTAAAATAGGAATAGGGGAGGAGGGCAGGTTATAAATCAAACAATATTCTTTATCTGTTAGAGACATTTAATCTGGTTCAGTTGTCAGTCACCATTTATTGTTATACATTTAATGTTATTAAACTTCTTATTGTTGAGATTAAGCTTATGATGGCAAAAAAACTAACTACAAACTTTTTTGAAGTTATTCATTCATTCAACCAGAACCATAGTATAGTAGTAATGAAAAAGAAACTTAAGATCATAAGTGATGTCATAAATGCAAGAAAATCAAATATCTTTCCACACTTTTAATGTGGTGGCCAAATCGCCTTCATAATAAGATCTTTGAACTTTCATCAAACAAACGCTGTTGTCGTAACTGTTTTAACAATTTTGTGGTGTCTAAAGTATAATTTTAAATAAATCGCTTACTGAAAAAAAGCAAAAATATAGTTATCAAGTAGATGTAACTTTTTGAACAAAGCAGAATTAGAAAAGCTATGAGGCCTAATCAAAGACTAAATACATTATGTATTACTTTTATGTATAAATTACAGTAAAACTTTGCTTTGTGGCCATCCCTGAAATTCCCCTGTAAAACTGCACGAGTTTTAATATAAATTAAATTCTGTCTTAAGTGGCCAAGATAGGAGTGACCAAAAGTGGCATTTATCCCCATTCACATAGCTAACAGAACAAGAAAATCCTGCATTACTAAACTCAATGTATTGTTTAAAGTACTTTAAATGAATTAAGCTTTGTTACTGTTTGGAACAGTTTGCCAGGATCCCACAAACAAGTTTGACAGATAACATTCAAATAAATTTAATTTGTCGGGTTAAGTGGAAGATTTATTTTATCTCTAGAGTTTAGTAAGAAGGAAAGACAATTATATATTTGTCTAATAATTTTACACAAAATCTGATTGTATTTTGTAATAATATAACTATGTAAACCAGCAATGATTGGTGTATTTCACTAATATGTCATTTGCAGCATTTAGAAGAAAAATATCAAGTCTGATGTGAAAGTTTGTTTAATTATTGACACCTTTTTTTGGACACTTTTACATATTTAGTGACTTTCATTTAATATTTTTTTCTAAATTCTCCTGTTAAAAATACAGTATTTAAATAAAACCTTTAATATCCATAAACAGAATTAACATGTTTATGAAATGGTAGTAAACAATTGAATTTAATACTGTATTGTACAATATCTGGATGAACTTTAATGCAAACGGCGTACATTTGTTGTACACGTATCCTGGATTTCAATATTCTATTATTCAGTGCAGTATTCTAATTATAGTTCGTATGCCAGTTTTTCTTACCCCACTTATATGACAAGAAATTATACATCCCAAAGGTGATCATTTTACTGTATCAAGTTGCTTTGTAATGAACATGCTGTGATTAGATTTTTTCCTGACCAGAAGTCATTTTTCTTTGTATTGTATTAATACAATACAAAAAAGAATGTATCAGATAAAAAGCATTTGTCACTTCTGAACTTTCAATCCATTCATAAAAGTATGGTTAACAAAAGCTTCTCAGGCCATCCAACAAATTCAATAGAAATCTATCTCAGATAATCAGAGTTCTACTCTATTAGTAAATTAAACATCTGCATCACATTCTTAAACACCAAAAACACAAAAAATTTGACTGATTATCAGACGACAAACTTTTCTTAATTACCATTTGTTTAGACAACATTAAGAAGCTTATGAACAAATATGGAAAATTTGTAGCAAAATAAGATCATATCAAAAACAAATCAAACAAATGTATAAAAATTTTGTATTTAACAAAAGCAAATTATTATGAAGACATTTGTTAGAAAACAATTTTTAAAAACTAAGAATTAAACTAAATATGGAATAGCAGATATAATTAAAGCAATTTAACACTATCCCAAATTAGATAATACAATGTCAAATAAATGCTCTCAAGTGTTGTATTAAATTCAACACTCGTTTTTTGCAGTCATATACATAGAAAACAATTTATAAGGTGACCAACTTTTTTCCAATGAAAAGAAGGACACACACAAATTGAAGGAAAATCATCGTAAATAAAGGAAACATTTTATTCATTACAACAATAATACACTGTAATAATCTCCACTGCATGTGTATGTGTCTTGTTGTGTTTCGGTAAGAACTAAACAAAGCCACTTGCGCACGGCGCACTCTCTCGAGGTCTCTCGTGCGGAGTGCATGTGTCTCGTAATCGTGTCTCGCTGCACTGTACTAAGCCTTGATGAATGGTCATATAAAAAACAAACACATCACATCACACGCAACAGATCAGCATCGATCGAATACGAAGATTTACGATTAGTCTTCAAATATCGAAAAGGAGGACACTTTTCGAGGGAGGACAGAACTTACAAAAGGAGGACGGTTGATCACCTTACAATTTAGTACTTTGTAATAAGTAATTCTATTGTATTGGATAATCACTCTGGGAATTTGCTAAACTGATAACATTAAGGTAAGTAAATAAGACTAAAACCAAGATTTACACTAATTACATTCACTCTGAAATTTTAATTGTTTAACTTGTCTTTTTAAACTGTATAACATTGAGATTTATTAATTAATATTAATCCAATATTATTTGCTTACCATCTGTAAAAATGGTTAGTATAAATCAATGCTAGCAAATAGCAAAACAAAGTTTAAAGCACTGCTTATGACTAAATTTCTAAAGAAAATAATATAACAATATCATCCAGAAATTTATATTGTTTGTGATGTCTATGCACAAACTATAGATATTATAAATATCTTTGATATTTCTTCATAATAATAATTTCAATAATAATGCTCCAAGATTAAAAAGATCAGATGAACTAATTATTGATACACTATAATGAAATTATTTGTATTAAGAAAAATCTTAATATCTTCAAAGCAATAAAGAATACAGATATTCAATAAAAAGAAGTAAAATGTGTAAAATCTTTACCAAGAATAGAAGAGATAGCAAGAACAATGAATATGTGAGTTATATAAACAAATCTCATTTCCATAAAGTTAAAGAACATATGGAAAACATCAGAGCTGACAGAAATGATAGTTATTACATAAGCTCTTGGCATAAATGCAAAAATGAAATAAAACAACACCCAAATCTTTGAATTGCTGATACCATACAACAACCATTTTAATGACAACTTGACATTTCAGATCCCTTTTGAAAACAAACAAGATTATCAGAGACTCGTGCTATTACAAAGTTGAGAAAGATAGTCTATTTCTAAGAAAAGTCTATGATGATTTTTTTATTAAATTTGAACTCCACATATTAAACATTTTTTTTAATTTTTGAAAAGCTGTAACTTTTTATTTATTTTTTCTTCTTTAAATTACATTTATTACATTTAATTTATTTTTGTAACTTGCAGCAACAATTATTTTTCGTTATAATGATTAAATAAAAGTTGCATAGTCACAATCTTCTTGATGATGAGTTGCTTTAATCAAAAAGACATTTAATTAAAGAATATGTCCCAAAAACTACCTACTAAATTTAAAGCCTTATTACAATTGGATGATGAGGTGCACAAACCTTACTTGAATGTCATTCATAACAGTATTTGATGCCATTTATATTGCTTTATAGTCATCACGTTTTAAAATAAATTGAGACTGAAGTTGAGGGCAAGCAAGTTTGATGTAATTCTATGAAGAACATTTTTCAAAATAGCAAAAAAATAGTACACTCAACAGATGATTTAATCTGATCTAATCTCTGCACGAGGTTGTACTCTATCCTCAAGATATTGCGTGAAAGTAAATCAAGGATTTAGATCTAGAATTCAGTCAACTCTCTTCTGTCGTGATTTACTTGATGCAAAGATCATTGTAGTGCAAATATTCAAATAAGTATTTGAAGCGCTTCAATGCTGATTTTAATTGATATTTGAGTAATATTTGTACACTTTAACACTTTATTCAAATGAATGACAAAGTAAACTTACAGATAGATTTAAAGCCACTTTGTATTATTAACATATTTAGAACTACATAATTATACGTTCTTGTAAATAGTTATGTTAATAAAACTACATAATTATACATTCTTTTGCTATAGGCAGATATTATTCTATCTTAAAAGTTATTATTGTCGTCATTTTTTCCCAAGGAACGATTATATAACAAAACAAAACAAAACAAAAATCTACTTTATTGGCATTCACTCTAATAGTTTTTCTCAAGTATTTTCAGGCAAACAAACCAATCATCAGGTGGCATGCAAGTGAATCAGCTTGTTAACTAAATCACCTAAGTTTATGTAACATCTGACTTGTACAATCTAAGACCATTGGCACTAACTCCTACTAAGAAAATTGACACCTTCCATTCACCCATGTGATGATATTTTTTACTCTCCATGCAAAAAAAACTACATTTTCACACCAGCAAAAACGATAACTGTAAAATAACAAGATCACTGAACATAAATCACTCATTTCATCAGTCATGTATCCAGGAACAAATCACTGGAGGGCTAGATTAATAAACGAAGGCAAACTGCAAAAATTGTTTAGACCTATAAATAGGCCTTGCATTAGTAGGACTATGTAAACACCTTCAACTTTATCATTTTAATTTTCTCACTTTTTCAGCTTGCTGTGTGTGATTATTATTAATTTAATCTGTTAAAAGTAGGTATACATTATCTGACAAGGGTTGGACACACAACAAAAAATTAAGATGTAAACACAAAACAAATAGAACAAGATTGTGATGAATGACTAGTATTGTTTTTCTTTTACTCTTTTTCAGCCTCAACACTATTAGCTACAGTCCATATGTAAAATACACAATACTAGCCTAAGTTTATGTGATGAATGTATATATTATATATACTGCATGTAGGCACTCACTGCTGCACTAAGCTGGAGGCTATATTTTTTAGAAGATATAGCCACCTTAGCTTCTAACTCCCATACTATGGCAATGAATTTCACCCTCCTATAAATATCCTGCTTGGTTTCTGCACACCCCCAAAGCAATAAAATCTACACATTATTAACAATCTGTCTGCATCCTTTATTACTTAAGGACTTCTTGACTTAACATGATAATGATTTTCTTATCCTGATGTTTCTTCTAAACTCCCCTATTCCTAGTTTGTTGCAACCTTTTCATAGATCCCACATAGATTTTATTTGTCCCACTATTTTGTTATTTAATAACATATACTCCCACTTTGCTACTCTCTTTCCTTTGTCATTCCTGACCAAATCAAATAAGATAGAAAAAACTTATATTCAAAAGAAGTGTCACTTTCTGTAGTCTTTTGTAGAAAGTTTATTTCCAACTCTGTATATAATGCATGCAGACTATTTTTCTGTCTCTTTTTATGTATCTTATCCTCATTTCTTTTCCTATCAACTTTCCTCACAAGTTAAATAAATATTCTCCTCCAATAAAACAGAATTTTTGTTGTTATTTTTTTTTAAATCTTGTAGTTGTTTCTTATTATTTAAAGAATGATTATGTTTACTGTTTAGAGTGTATATAATTTTAAATTATTTTGCATGAATAAATTCGATAAGGTATATGAATTACTTCAAGAGCATTTTCATTCATGAGAGGTGAATTTTGATGATACATTTATGTTTTGATCAATGAAATTACCATCTAAGTCTATTTCTTCTGATATCACAATAGTTTATAGTTTATCTAAAACTAAATAATATACTGCAATTATATAGGCTGATAAACCAATAATACCTCTTGAAATCTGTCAGTTCATTTCATGTCAGAAAAACAAATATTTCCTTATGAAAAAAAATTATTTTGTATTAAGAAAATGTGTGCAGTATTCAAGCTTCCTTATATAATAACCCAAATAAATCATTTATACATAAAAAAAATGTTTTAATAGAAAAAATATTTTTCAATTAAAAACAATGCAATGAATTTACAATAATAATACTAATTAAAATGTAAAGATGCAGTTGAAAAACTTTAACAACAGTACAGTGCACTCTTCCTATTCCAAATCCACACTAATATATACATTTAACATAAGTATATTATGCAGTAAAAAAAATTACATTGAAATATATGCAATATGTATTTATTTATACTTCTTTTTGATTTTCTTTTCTTTATACATGTAGTCTTGCTAATCCAAACTTTTCACTACTCCAAATAATTCCATATACTGTAATAATAAGTTCAGATTAGTAAGAGTGAATGTTACTCAAGTATCAATTCCGGACAGAGGCACTGAGGTGCATACCTTCTCTGTCATTTTTCAGTGAATATTCACCACTCATTTAATAAATAAAAATACTTATATAACTTAAAGACTTTGAAAAAAATGTATTATGATTAATAATTGGTCTCTGTAGTGATATGAATATTTTTAAAATGTAAGAGAGTAATATTTGAATTTTTTTATATGATATCCCTTCTATCATTTTTTCTGAATCTGTTACTGATGGTACAAACTAGTGAAAAATAATGATATATTTAAAGAACAATAGGAAAATTAGATGATAATTATTAATTACAAGATTATATCAACAACAGGGTGTGATGAATTATTGCAATGTAATTGTATTTATTTTATGGAAGTAATGTATTGAGTAGACATATATAATGGATTCTAATTTTTTATGCAATATAATTACAGCTGTTTTCCATATTTTTCTATAATCTTTAAATACATTTTAAAGATTTACATAAAAATGATTATGGAATGAATTTACAGATGGTAACTTCAATTAAAAATTTTTAATACATACTAATTTAACATATTTTTTTCTTATTGATTTCTCATTTATTTCATAACCATTTGTAAATAATCTTTATGAAAAAATAAATAAAATTTTTTTTCAGGATTCAAACTGATTCCTTACCACAATAGTTATTGTATTGGAGAAAGGCTACAAATACCACATAACATTATTACAAATATGTGTTTGTCAAAGAATAAAATGTTTAGCAGGTTACTTACTGTGTCATGGGATGTTTTCAATATAATTATTCTATATTTTTTTAATTTGATTTTTCATAATTTTTAATAATGATAAACATTTGAATGTTTTATTTCATTTTCAATTAACTTAGTTCTGACAAAAACAATAATCAAATGGTAGATTGATTAGCAAACTACATCAACAAAATTTATTAATTTTATATGGAACAACTGAAATTAATTTGTTATACTATAAATGAAATTTAATAATTATTAAACTGTCAATCTGAGGAACAAATTATCAATTACATATCTTTAATATAAAATTTTATTCAAATGTGTAAATTTTTATACTTACACAGGTTTGAAATAGCTTCCACTAATAAAATCAGTTGCCCAGCCAATAGAAATTATAGATCTTGGAAACCTGGTCCTACATAAAGTTAGAAATGTCCAAGAGTCGACTGGAGCAGAAGGCTGATTTGGACCTGGTACTATGTCAGCATTCAGAATAATGGGTCCTCTAAACTATAATATAAAATTTATTAATTTTAAAATACACTTTATTACTAACCTTCATTTTAACTAATTAAAAAAAACCCTAACATGATCAACCATTCTGGCTAAGACACGACAAGCTGGTTCCACTACTTCTGTAGATCGAAAATTCAATTTAATGCCCTTGTTATTAAAATGAAGTACTTCATGAAGCCATTCTTCCAAAGTAAGATCACTTGTGATGGCTGGTGGTAATGCCATTATTGGAACAGGGTAACGACTGTTACACGACATACTGACATCAGCTTCAAGTATCATTGCTGAACCTTAAAGAGACAATAAATATTGTTTATATATTTGTAAATCAAAATTGAATGGTATTGTTTTATACAATACATAGATAACAATTTTATCCAACCTTTAAAATGAAATTTAAAATTTGCAATTAATGTTTCTGATTCATCATCTAAGCAATTAATTTTATAGATAGCATAAATGTCGTACTCTTTTTTCACGTCAATTGCTTGAGCCATTTAATATAGTCTTGTATAAAAAATCCAGTTAGTTTTTATTTATTTTAATGATATTAAAAACATTGTATGTACCCTCACACATTTATATATATTACATCAATCATATATATATAACATTAATCATAAAAATTTATCTAGAAATACCTGAAGGACAATTTAGTAAGGTTCATGTAACTAACAGCAATACTGGATGTTATTGGAATTTAAAGTTTATATAAGGATATAGTTTTGTAAGTAAATTTTTATGATTCATAAATACTTATATTTGTAAAATATTTAATGGAACATTTTATGCAATATAAAAAAGAAGTAACAGAATGTTAATAGATTGGATAAAGAATTTTAAATTATTTTTGGTTTTATTGAGGGGAATTTTAATTTTGTATTGTCAATGTTAAAAAAACCAGATCTGTCTTTAGTTTAAGAAAAATACACTTAGACATTATTTGGTGATTTAACTTTAACTAAAGAGGGACTAAATGGGGCCTGAAATGCATTTTGGACTTATATTAATGGTGATTATTATGTTTGTAATTATGTTAATGTAATTTTAAAAAATGTGTATCAGCATTTTCCAAACTCTGGTAAAGTGGAGTCTTAAGCAAGGAAAATTTTTTTTGCAGAGTCCTCAGAACTCATCATCATCTTTTGCTATAAATTTGTACAATTGACAGAGAAAGAATGAGGCCACCAGACTCTAATGATTTATTTTTTATTATTGTCATATTCAATTGAATAATTAAAGTATATATAATTGTTTATAACTGTTTATTAATAAAAGATTATATATATTTTATTTTTGTCAATCAATGAAATGTCAGTTACACAAATGATGTGTGATAAGAACAAATGGCAACTACCACATTGAGGTGTACATTTCCAACTCAAATAAATAACAGCTCACTTAAAAATTGTTACAAAATAAACAAATAATGCATTTGATTCATTAACTTTAAAAATGTTTTAAAAGATTCACAGAGCCTTATAACTTGAGTTGTGGAGCCTAGGGCACATACATATCTGTATGTAAGTTATACAATGGTACCTCGGTATACGTCTGCTTTAGAATACGTCCTGTTTGGACGAAACAAATTTTGCTCGGTATACAACTTCTGTTCGGTATACGACTTAATTCAATTATACGCATCATCTATGAACAAGTAGCACTATCAGTGTACTAGACCAGACTAGACATTCGTGGTGCCAAGGTCTATAACTTTGTTAAATTTCTTCTGATTTTAATTTGTAAGTAAAACTTTATTATTTTTATTAATCATGAATTGCAAATAGGCAAATGAAAAGCAACAGAAAACTAAAAAAATGACTAGAATCACAATGGAACTGAAAAAAGAGATTGTTGAGAAATATGAAGGTGGCATGCGTGTTTGAGATTTAGCTGTTGCATACCGTATTCTGAGAATGACAATATCAACAATCATGAAAAATAAAGACATTATTAAATCTGCTAACGTTGCGAAAGGGGTTAAATCAATTTCTAAACAGAGATCGGAGACATTAGATCATGTTGAGAAATTGCTTTTGCTTTCGATAACTGAAAAACAATGTGCTGGCGACAGCGTATCAGAAGCAATTATTTGCGATTATTACTATAATAACTTTAAAAATCTATAATAAAATTTATTATTTTATTAATGTGCTCAAACAGTATTTCAAGTATTTTACAACCCCATTAATATACCATATTAAGAGGAGTTTTTTTTACATGAGAACGGATTAATCATTTTTACATTACTTCTTATGGGAAAGGTTGGTTTGGTATACGTCCTATTCGGTATAAGTCCAAACATCAGGAACGGATTAAGGTCGTATACCGAGGTTCCACTGTACTGTATTTCTTCAATTCTAAGATGCTCCATGAGTTTGAAATTTAAGATTTTTTTATGGGATGGAAAAATTTTTAAATAATCAGTTTTTATTGTTTTAAGTATCAGCATTTGCATTGTTTTTCTAAGTTGTTATGAAATAACTAATGTTTGGCAGTTTATTTTCATGCTGTTCTAAATATATAAAGATTTTTCATTTTAATGCTGAATCATGTCATCTAAAAGCATTCTAAACATCAAAAAAATAATTTAATTAAATGCTCATTACCAAAAAGCTGATTTGAATTGATATAATTGTTAAGTATTATAGCAAAAAACATCTATTAAATGAAACAACAGTCATTGCAAGTACACAATGACTGCTGATTATTGTTTAGGACAGTGAATGTAAGATACCATCAATTCTAAGATCATTTCTTTGTCAGTCTTTCAGTTACCTTGATAAAGTTATAATTCATTTCATCAAGTTATCTTGATCTATTCTTGATGATTCAATTCTCTTGGTTACTATAATTCTCAATTCTTATAGTGTCAAACTTTTTGCTTTTCTCATCTTTATCAATTTATGATTGACAAATAAAGTATTAATAAGTTTTAATACTTTATTTTCTAAACGATTATGGGGTGAACTAAATTAAAAGTGTATTACTCTTTCTAATATGTTCCTGTCAATTGTCTTGATAACTGTGGTAATACTGTATTTCAATTCATCACTATCCAATAGTAGAGGTGACATATTTTTCCTTTTACATAATCCCACAGAAAGAAGTCACATGGAATGAGATCAGGAGAGTGAGAAGGCCATTTCATCCACTCTTCAGTTCAACTCCAACTCTTCCAATCCAATGCATTGTTAATATGGCATTCAGAAATTTTCAAATATTCAGTGAAAATAAGGAAGCACTCTGATCTTGTTGAATCTGTTGACACATTCTGTAAGCTGCAGTATTAATCAATTTTGCACTATATCCAGGTAATTAATTCCATTGACAGTGTTCTTTGAAAAGAAAACTACATTTGTCTGTGACATTGCACAGATCTCCAAAAATTTAACTTTCCACTGACTTTCTGCTGATATATGTGTATGCTTTGCAGATTTTATATATTTTATCCCTGAAAGGGTATCAATTATTATGGACATAGTGTATATGTATATCTAAGTTATATAGTATAACTCAACCAATAAATGACTACAAAGACCATTCATTGGAATTTGAAGTTAACATATCAAGAGTAATTTTTAGACATTTTGTACCAGTAAATGACTGTACTGTACATGGCTTCTTACCAGTGGTTGATCTAATAGTGGTCATTTACTAAGTTTTTCTGCATTCAAAACATCATGTTTAATTTTCAGACACATATATTTTTAGAGTGCATCATCTTTCCAGAAAACAATGTACTTTAATAATACATGAAAGTTATATCTCATTAATTAAAGAAAAATAACAGCCATTTATCTTAAATGGCCATTCACTGGTCTAGTAACTCTTTATATTTACAAGAGCTCTCCTACTTTCAATTTGACCATATATCTAAAATTCAAATTTCATGCACATTCTGAAGTTCTCTTGCCACTCATGGGGTGGCATTAAAGTCAGTCTTTGGCCAATAATAATAAATTGTTAATAAATAATTAATTTAGAGGATTTATTTCTATTGCATATTGTCATTTTTCATTTTAATGAAAATTCTGAGGTTTCATTGCCACTGGTGAGATGGCATTGAAATTAATAACATTAGAATAACAGCATTTTTTGCTGTGGTTTGCAATTTTTCTAAATTTTTACGATTAATGCTTCAAAAATGCATCCAAAATGTAATAGTAAATCTAGCAATGGAAATAAATGCAAGAAGTATTGCTCTATTATCATGAAAAAACTTAACTTGACATTATAAAACAAAGTGTGTTAGGTGAAAAACACTGCATTTGAAACAGTGCTGCAAAGTCGGTAAAAAAACACTCAACTCCAACTCCTGATAATTTTAGTAGGCAAACTCTGACTCCGGCAAAATTAAATACCAAGTCATTTTATGGGGGGAGAGGTGCTCATAGGGCACCCTACTCTGAACTCTGAATGGAGTCCCAGGCATTTACCCAAATACCTTTATAGTTAGTATTTTTAATATTTAACTTACATTAATATTTATTTGTATAAAAAACTTAATTTTTAACAAATATTTAATAAGAGGAGAAAGGGGCAATAAAATTCTGCAGCTACATCTTTTACAATTTTACCTTTCCAGAAAAGTTAGTCCAACTAAAAAGTGTGCAATCTAGCTACTTCAGCCCCTTGTTCAGAAAAGAAAAATATATACTCTGATCAATTAATTAGTCTGGCTCATTCAGAAAAACAGAGTAGTTATTTAGAGCGGGGATAATAAAGGAATGAATCAAAAATATTCAAATTCAATTGGGTCAAAATAATTTAACAACTAAACACAAATACTACAGAGAAAACTACTGATACATGTTTAATAAATTAAATTGTTGCATTTTCTATTTAAAATAAATGAATTGTAACAAAATACAAGAAGATTTTAAAAAATTAATAAATATAAAATAAATTTTCTTTCATTTAAATAAAAAAAAAACTAAATTAAATTTAAAATGCCAGTCAGAGTCAACATTTTTCCCAACTCCAACTCCTCTGACCAGAAATTCCTCCCAACTCCGACTCCACAGCCCTAATTTGAAACACTTGCTAGTATGCAGTGACAAGCATAATATATTCTATTAAGTACATTGAAGGATCAAACACTAACAATACATGCTTACTTTGTGTAGAAATGTACTTTCTAGGTTACTTTTCAACTTACAAACATTTTAACTTATGACAAAACCTTGGAAACCTAATCTATTCGTGAGTAGGGAGCTACTGTATTTCTGAATTTGTCTGTAATCCACTATAGAAATTATATGGGAACTGTCCACAGTGCCAAAAAGGGATCAAATAGATACTATCAGATATCTTGTGGAAAACTGCATGATTTAAAATTATAAAATGGCACTTCTGCTTAGTTATTAATTAAAATGTACTACTATACAATCACTGAGATGGTACTGTTTCTGTTTCAATGTATGTACAGTACACTATGCCATTCATAGCTTTACAGACATTGGGGGCTGAGAATCTACCAATTTCTTCAGCAAAATAGGAATCAAAATTGTAATTTGACATTTCTTAGATCATTATCCTAAAACCATCTTATATCATATTAAAAGTTTCATTATTTTTTCTAGCTGTTTCTGTCAAATTACTCATTACCATAATAAACTAGTTTTATTGTGGTTTAGTTTCATTTCATATTTTATGTAACATTTTAATTAATTGATTTTGATTGTAATTTATATTAAAACAAATAGTTATTTTAATATGTTCCTTGTTGTAATCAAGGGATGCTAAAGTTCAACTGAAGTACTATTCATTCTAATTTTATTTTAAAAATTTCTTACGATGAAATTCAAGTCAAGAGCAGAAATTTCTATCTTTTCGAATGTAACTCCCCTTCGACAATTCTTGCCCTGGATGAAAATTAGTGCACTCATGTAAATTAATATTTACATTAGCATTAACAAAAGACCAGATCTATTTTCTAAATAAGGGGCATTTGATATTCAATTGCCCGTCCCAGACAAAGTTGATAAAATGAACTATATTCATGAATAAACTTATTGCTTGTAGGTTGATATATTATTAGCACAATGTGCATGTTCAGCAAGACAGCTACATCATATAAAGTAAGGTCAGAAGTGATTGAAGCTTCATATGTGTGAAATGGTTGTCATAATGTGACTTTGTTTATTAAGACAAATACTATTAAAAGTAACAATTTTTTAAATGTATGAATGAAGAATTTGCATGTGACAATATTAATGAATAAGAAACCATGTTAAAAGTTTACATGCCGGGTTTAAAAAACCCATAATACGTAAACCCAGGCAATGCCAGGTCTGTCTGCTACTATGTGTTAGAAAGAAAACAAAAAAGATTTTAATGAGAATATTATTATTCATTTAATATTGATGTGTAATTTATAAATGTAAAACAGTCAAAATGTTTGTATTATTGCAAATTTATGAACAGTGTAACAGTTTACAGTTTTAAATTCCTTCTTTTCTACTTACATTTCAATCTTACCTTTGAGTGCTGAAGAGAGACGTACTTTACTGTTAACTCCATGGGCCCAACTAATCCTTAATCCATCTCCCTTTGCCTCGGGAAAATAATCTAATAAATTTGGAGGCATGCTTTTGTCGCAATTCAAGAACTCTCTGAAATGTCAATATACCATTTAATTATTTTTTTTTATAAATAAAAAAATTTTAATTTTATTTTTGATGAAAAAACTGTTTCAACAATAGAAACATTTTGTTCATAAAATATATGAAAATCTTATAAAGAATAAAATAAAATTAAGGAGCAGATGTATAAAATAATCTGCTCTTCTTCCTCTAATGATAGCAGATGTTATTCCAATTTTAAAAATCTAGAGTAATTTAACATTAAATAAATAAATAAAAAAATTTAATTTTTTTAAATTAAATAAATAATTTTTATACATTTAATTAAAATAATAATTCAATATCTATATACAAATCTATTGCATTTTCATTTCCATCACTTTTGAAGTCTCAAACAATCTCATCTATCAAAAATGATAATGGGTAAGTACAGGAAAAGAACATCTGTCATATTAATATCTGTTACAGACCATTCTATGCTGCAATTCACTCTTATTGTGGTTTATAACCATAATATTCCATTATCAATCTTTTATAAAATGAAATATTAGGCTCACATAATTAGATTTTGAATTTCAAAAATGGTTTGTAAAAATGCAGTATTCAAAACATGCAAATTATGTTTCTTAAATGTTGAAGAAAGTAAGAAATGCTAGTTATTTTATAATTATGTATTATATAATTTATATACTACAGTAAAAAATGCATTTAAATTAATTATAGATTTCTTTTATAGTTATTTTTACATAAAATGAAATATATTTAAGTATATATGGTGTACAAGAAAGTATTAAATTTTAAATAAAATTTTAAATGATAATTGTAATAAAATTGTTGTATTTATTTGTTTAAAAATTCAAGATATTTCATTTTATTTGAAGAGTAAAATATATTTCATCTATAAAATATTAAAGAGTAGTTAAATTTAAATGAATGAAAAAAATATATTCTAAATATATAACTATTATAATAATTAATCTTTATTTTTATTCTGATCAAATTCAAAAATATATTTATGTCGTAAAAAGATGAAGCAACATTGAAAATAAATTGATTTTTTTTTTCATATCACCATTATCAATTTAGAAATTTAAAGATTATTTTTATATGTTGTTTAATATTATTTACACAACATGTAAAAATAACATGTGTATTTATTTATTTTTTGTAATAATTTCTGTTATTCATATAATATTCAGGAAACTGTAGGTTATTTTCATTGCAAAATATAAGCATGATCCTTTGATTAACTTATAATTTAGTTTCTTCATCCAAGAAACAGTTTTAGTAAGATCCATTAACTACTTTAGCAACTGCCTTATAAATTATTCAACATTAAGTAATCATATAAATTATTCAATATCTGTAATAGGAATACAGAGTAGAAATATTTATTTTTTTTACAAAATTTATCTTTACATATTTAATCGCACTGAATAATAAAAATTATGCTATCAAACATGACGTAATTATAATAAAATTAAAATTTTTAATGTGTTAAATAGTTCTATGTATATATATATATATAAATTACAATTATTATATATGTATACAATATTATTTATTGTTTTGCATGCATTTATCTGTCTTGTTATTGGTATTGTAGTGGAGGGGCAGGTATTGACTTTGAGACATTGCCAGATTTGATGTATAAAAATAAAAATAAATATGAAGTTATAAAGAATATTTAAATTTTAACTATATTATAAATACAGATTTTTAAAATTCTGGATATAAATACATTATCTTATTAAGAACTTCTTGTAGTAAATTTGCATTTATCAGTTATAATGTAGTTAGAGCTATAAAGGAAAATCAATAATGGAAATTTTCATACTTTTTATCACCTTAAATTATATTAAGTAAAAAATAAAAACTTTTTTAATATTTGTATAATTTCCTCCATTACATACAATTCTAACTTTTCCTAAATACATCAAAGTTAAGCTGGAAAGTTTCATTAAAATATTGTTAAAAATATAATTCTATCATTATTATACAAATAAAGAATAGAAAACTATATATATATATATACACACCTACAATTAATAAGAAACTTTAAATAAACAATAAACAAAATTATTTATTAAAATTCCATCGATAAAAATCCAAATAAAAAAATAAAATAAAATAATTGCTAAATTGTTTAATATTAGAAAAAAAAAGTTTCATAACTTTCTCATCCTTTCCTCATAAAATGAGTTTACTAAACTTTTTCAGCCAACGAACTGGGGAAAACTCAAGTGTAACGTCACAATCAACAGAAAATGAAAACGTAACAAAAAATAAATAAAATAAAATAAAAATTACAATATAAAGCAGCTTTTAAGTATGTCATACACAAGCTTGACAGGTTTGTCCTCCATCTGTAACACTACAACTAATACAATAGAAGCATCTGCTTTACCTAACGGATCTGCAACCGATTACCATTATTACGTAGCAGTCGAACAGAAACAATAAAAAACATATTTATAGATAAATGTACAATTGCCACTAAACGAAACAAGGCATCCGAGCAGATAAATACGAATCATTTGAATATATAAAACTTTTATTTTTTTGGCCAAACGGTTCGATACAAGATAGCAGAAGAGCGTTTATCCGGAGAGCGGGGGGAGGAAAACACAGAGTGCATTGACACCGCGCCGCGGCATCGAACTTGTCCGCTATATTCGACTTTATTTTCGTTCGATGTACTTACACATGAATGAAACTATCCCATAAACACTATAAACAATACGAATTAAGCAAAAACGAAGCGATTTAATTAACATTATAAGCTTTACCGTTTGTATAAAATTTAAAAAATAATAATAATAATAATAACTGCGATTCTAAACGTATCCAGCGTAATGGTCGGTGTATTAAATAATTAAGAATATATACGTAAATTGTTAATGACGGTCGGTCCGAAACTTACCTTCGATTGTTGGAATTATCCAGTTTCTACGCCGGCTATATACAAAATATTGAAAGTTTTAATTCACAATGCAGACAAATGACGAGTTTCCTCGCATATATACATCCCACTCTTCGGCATCGACCTCAACAGAGTGCATTAACCAGAGTAAGTACGAACAACTACTGATCAGTCAGTAATCGCGAGGTCATTGACACTACCGCGGTCATGGGTCTGGATGCAACCGACTCTAACACACTAACATCCAGCTAAAACGAATTATATTAAATTATCTTTAGTAAAACGGCGATTTTTAATATAAATAAAGTTTAATTTTTAATCTCGAATTTTTATAAATGCGTAAAATCTTATACTTCCGCCTTTTTTTCTTTTAGTTTTTTACTGCCCTCTTTTTTTTAATGCGGTGAGCGTTTCTAATTCTGTACGCTAGAGGGCGGTAGCTTGTCGTATATTATTATTTCGGTGTTGTCGTGAGAAGGAAGGTAGCGAAGAATTTTGGACAATCGAGTAAAAATTTCGAAAAGAGAAAAATAATAATAATTTATTATTATTATTTTAATTTTTTAAATATTTTTTTAAATATAAAAATTAAATTGCAAGTTATAAATTTCATCTGCGTAATCGTGAAGGAACATGGGTATTTGTTAGATCGTCTGGTTTATATAATGGATTTCAGTTTGGAGACTGTTGAAAGGGCAAGTTTTCTCATTTTAAAAATTGGTTTTAATGTATTAAATAAAACAATTTCTTTTTACCTTTTAAATACCTTAAACTCGTTCAAGATTAACAAATTCAAATATTCTGTAAAAATTTAAATGAAAATGACAAAAAACATATCAGTTTCAAGAGAAGGAGCATGAAACTGCCCCTTCTCTTGAATTAGGGTATTGAATGTTTAAATAGAAGAAAAATTATATGAATGTACACACTAATAAATACATACCTGTATATATGAATGGCTTATCCATATATAATCCATTCATTCTTTTACTGTGTCATATGTAAAAAGACAGTAACCCATTTTAAAATACAAAATTGTATTGTATTTTCAATTTACATGATACAAAAATAAAAACAAAGCAGTTTTGTATTGTTAATGTTTAAAACAATTTCACTAGAAGCTCGGACAACAAACATTATAAATTGTGTCTTTCTCTGTTTCTCGTTCAAATGATGACGAGAGTTAGATAATAGCGAGGTTGCGGCCGAAGTTTTCGTCTCTAAAACATCGACGTCGACTGCTCTTTAGAGATGAAAACTTTGGCCGCAATCTCGCTAATGTTAATTAACATTCTTTCGTTCGTATTAGTTCTATAATTTTTTCGGTACCATTCTGCTAAAGGCAATTAATATTATTGCTGTTTAGTTAATTTATGATGATAAATTGTATGTAGATAATAACATAAATATTATATAGTGTTGTTTGCATTTAAGAATTGATTAATATTCTTCAAAAATACATCTTTTTATAATTATTAAATTACTATTACTATAATATTTATAAATTTTATACCATATTTTTATTAAATAAAGTAGTTGTATAATTTTTAAAATATAGATTTATAATTTATAATTAAATATATTTTATTTAGATGACTTTTTAAAAAAACTGCATGATTATAGAAAAAGGCATGTGTAGAAAGGGATATTTATATCTTATATAATTGTCATTTATATAAGATGCATTTTAAAATAGGACAAAGTTTAATTAATTAAAATGATTATTGAGTTATACTTAAAATGTGCTTGATTTTTGCTTAAGAATGGCTTTGTCTTGAATATATAATTTTAATTTTGTAAATAAATTTCTTATATAAATATAGAAATTTTCGAAAAAACAACTTTAAACAAGACACTTCTAATAATACAAATGTAATACAATGTTTCTTTTTACTTGTAATTTAAAAACTTTTTAAATTTGACATAAACAAGGATACTCTAAGAATATTTCAGGAAAATAGGAAACCTATAAAAAACATTTTCATTTTATCTGATTGAATAAAAATTTATTTTTGCTGAATAAGACAAAATTGCTACACCTAGCAGTAGGAGAAGATATATATAGTATTTTACATAACCTATTCTTGTTTACCAGAGAAAATAATTAATTTTAGTACAAGAAGTGTTTTGATATTTTATTTATATATTCATTTCAGTCTATGTACATTTTTGAAAAAAAAAAAAATCTTGAAAATTAAACAATTTAAAAAATAATAATAAAACTTTTATTAACTGTATATTAATAAAATTATAAACTGTTCTTTTTCTTACATTTATTTATTTATTCTGTATTTTTTTTATTAATTATTATAAGCAGTTTACATGAATGTTTTTTCTATTTATCTATACGGAATCTGAAAATATTTTTGATTTGTGGATTTGTATTTAAAATTTTCTGTTTTTTCTGTAATATCTAGTATCTTAAAAATCAGACCAATTTGTTTAAATAAATTTTTATAATGATATTATACTTTTATTCAATATTATTATTATTATTACTATTATTTCTTTGAGCTTTTAATAAGAAAGGTCAGTACAAAATATTCTAAATTTGTTATAAAATTTAACTTTATTTAATATTAAATTCTATGTTGATTTTTATTAGAAAGCAGATTTAACACAATGCAAAATTTATCAAATGTTATACTAAATAACACATCTTTAATAAAATATAGTTCATACATACTATACTGCATATTAAAATTATTATTAATTAGATTCTTTTACTTATTAAGTGCAAGTGTAATGTAAAGTATAATTAAATCGATAAATGTTCTGTTTTTGTATAACTAAGCAGGTTATGCTTTTATTATTAATAAAATGAAGAAGAAAATTAGAAAATGTATTCAATAATATTGAGCTGTTAAATAATTCTTTGCGGTATTTCTGATGGAACAATAGTTTAGAATTGATTAACGATGATATTGATGTTATCTACTAATATTTATTTATTGCTTTATTATTAAAATATCAGCAATTAAAATTTTGAATACTAATACATTAAACAGAATTTTTATTAATATTAGTAATAATGTAATAAAAACAAGAGTCTATAAAGCAAATATTCAGAACCCAGTTTTTTGAGTTGCACTACTTCATTCCAGTACCTGTACTTAAAAATTTGATAGGTTATTTACTATATAAACCAGTAATAGAAAATACTATATCATTTTATTAAACAAACTTGTCATAAGGTCTTTAGAATGCATATTTGCTTTAGAGCCAGTAACATGTATGACTTTAAAAAAAATGAGCAACAATATGTTAGTTTTGTTTATATATAAAGAATTCTATTTTTTTTTTTTTTTTTTTTAGATTTTTATTTTTAAGATTTTGTCTTATATAGAATATTATGATGTAAACTTATAAATTGTAAATCAATAAAAGATTGTTTTAACAGAGAATAAATAACATATATATATATATATATTGTTATTATCTGACAAGTTAAGAGAATATATATATATATATATATAGATTTCTCAGTAACTTGTCAGATATATATAATATATATATATATCTGACAAGTTACTGAGAAATCTTAAAAATCATTAAGAAATTCATATAACAAATTAATTTGAGTTGTTTTGACTTGAAGTGATAATGTAGTTGCTTAATTAGGCAATGACAATAATACAAGGCCTGATCAAAAATATCCAGTTCAGAATTTATTGTAGAAAAACAAAGGCAACTACAGGAATACCTTGATTATCGTAGTTATTGTTGCCATGAAAAATATCACAATAATTGAATCCACCAATTGTTGCCAAGGATTTTTCAAATCTATTTATTAAATTTTATATATGAAGTAAAAAAGAAATGTGTTAAACATGTTAAGTAAAAAAATGAAGGTTCATTTAGAAAAACAAGATTATTATTTAATCTTTATTTATACCATGTATATAGGAAGTACATACATACAATTATTCTTTCTTGGATAAAAATTGGTGTAGTCATCTTGTGGAATTTTTTTGTCATATAAAACACTGTAGCAATGGATGGACTCTTCAATTTCCTGACAAGCTTTCATTGATCACTTGAGATTAGGATTGCTGTTCAAGATTTTTTCTTCAAAACTTTCAATGATTTTAAACATTTTGTTCATTTCTGTAAGAGTAAATTCTTTCAGCGCTACATCAATTTGTTTCTCATTATCATTGATTTGAGCATCATAAGCACGTTCTCTCTTGAGGTTAATTAGGTCATCATCATCCAGCTCCATATCATGTGACTGAAGCAGGTCCTGAACATCACCTATTTCAATTCCTTTTAGTCCTAGATTGAAGCCAATCTCAGTTATGTCATTAATAACATGGAATACTTCATTTTCAAATCCTTTAAAATCAATTGCACAATGAAGAATAATCTTTTGCCACACTGCTCTCAGGTTGCTAGACATTACTTCATTCCATGCTTTCATGCATCCATTCTTGACATTCTCAATGCATTTTTGATATTGAATGCCTTCCAGAATTCTGTCAGTCATAGCTTCATCTCCTGTAGTCATTTCTGTTGCTTATGAAAAAGTTCTTTGCAGATAATATTCCTTAAAGGATGTGATTACATCTTTGTCTATTGGCTAGATGATGGAAGTGGTATTGGTTGGTAAATAAATAACTTTTATGTTTTCACACAAATCATTCAGTGCTGTTGGATAACTAGGTGCATTATCTAATATCAAAAAGGTTTTAAAATTATGATTTAATGACTTGCAGTACTTTTCAACTTCAGGGCAAAAACAGTTTTTAAGCCAATCCTCAAAAATAGTTTTTATCATCCAAGCTTTTCTATTGGATCTCCAATGAACAAAGAAAATTTTTATCCAAACTTCTAAGCAAGTGAAGATTTTGTGAATGATAAATAAAGAGAAACTTCATTTTGTAATCTCTAGAAGCATTGCTACATAGCAAAAGTGTTACATGCTCCTTCAAAATCTTATTGCCAGGCTGATTTTTTGCTAAAAATGTTTTTCCCATAATAAGGGTGTTTTGTTAGCATTAAAAATATCTGATCATCAGTATAATTTCCATCTTCGATGATCTGTTGCAATTCTCCAGGAAAACTAGCTGCTGCTTTTTCATCAGCACTTGTAATTTCACCTTGTTTGTGAACACTAAGAATGTCGAATTGCTTTTTGAACCAATTAAAACACCCTAAACTTGCAGAGAATTTTCCTTCCACTACTGATACCAAATCATTTTCACTCTCTGTTTTTTTAAAGTTTCAAATAAATTCAATACTTTTGTTTTTATAGTCATTTGACTAAGAGGAATTCTCTTATGGTTACAACCTTCTATTCATACTGACATTAGCATTTTCATTTCAGTCATAAGATGGCTTTTGTTTCTCATAGTTTGGGACCCAGACGAGGTCGATGCACTTTGTCCTAGTGGCTTATAGTTTGCAGCATGGTCTAAATTATGGCAAACATTTATTGATTCATTTAGACTACTCTCTTGCAATTTTGGCTTTGGTTATGCCTGCTTCATACTTATTTATCATGCAACTTATCTTCTAAGCTGATCACTCTACCTTTCTTATTGATATCTGTAGACTTGGTATCGTCCTTGTTTCTTTTAGCATTCATTGTAGAGGTAAATAAGAAGAGAAATAAATATCCATGTGTACTTCAGGCAAAGGCAGACAGTTACTGGTGAGTGGTGAGCATGCACTGTCAGATAAAAACAAAATGCTACGAGAGTGCTACCTGCAGAGTATTGAACTAAATGTAATTCTGATTGAATATGTAGTGGGTACATATTGTGGCTGCAATAATTTACATTTGGAGCTCAATAATTAGAATTTTGGTATCAAGTTATAAACTGCAATAAATCAAGAATTGTGATGTGATGATCAAGGTTTTCCTGTGACAGTTACTGGAGTAATCTTCCTACTTGACCATGCATGCTTGATAGGCCTATTTGGAAATGGCTTATCAGGCATGCAGTCATTGTGTTGCATTTAGTTGTATTTGCAGAAATGCAACATCAAGATATTGCAGAAATACAACTAAATGCAACACAATGCAACATCTTGATATTGTTTCTCCTTCAAAGGGCTTTTGAGCCTGGAAAAGAAGAAGAATTTCAGGGGGCCGAATATGGTAAGATGGGTAGAGAACTATGAGGATGCTGTGATTAGCCAAAAATTTTGTGACACTCAGAGTTGTGTGACATCGTTGTGCAGAATATCAGGTCATATGTGAGGGCATTTCAGACAAATTACATCTCAAAGATACTATAGAATAGTTCTATAGATAGTCTTACAATCAACAGCCTCATTGATTCATGCCATTGATTAGTCTATAAATTAGTCATCATCAATTGAAGTGCAGCTATTTTTGAAACATGAATATTACCCAAATGTTTTGTACCAGCTGTTTCTTTGAATGCTTGTTGAAGCATTTTGTATTTTTCAGTAGTCATCTATTTAAGTTTCCATCAAAACTTGATGCAACATGTTGTTTATTCAACTCATCCATTTTATGACATGACAGAGGGAAACATTTTCCTGCACACAATTCACTGACAATTGATTCATGCTGCCACCTGCTGCTCTGTCATGTGGCATCAGGAAATATAATCAAATGGTCTCTATGGTCGGCACCTTCTACTATTAGTAATGTCTTTATAAAAGTTCTGTTCCAGATATTTTTGATCAGCCCTTGTACAATTGAAAGTTACAGATTATTAAAAAAAAATTAACTTATTATTATCCGGGCCAATTCTTTTCTTCCAGTTTAATCTCAATTATTTAATTAAAATTATTAAATTTATTATGATATGGTGCCTAATGCCTCCCTCTTGGGTCAAATTGTTTGGTAACTTATTATAAATGGTTTATTAAATTTTATTGCTTAAAACATAACATTCTACACTGACAAATCTTAGATTAAATGAAGTCATAAAATATGCATTTAAATATTTAGAAAACATTCACAATTCACATACAGTACTATATTTACACTTAGAAAAAGTCACTAGTTGAAGCACAATTTAATAATGCACATCAGTTGCTTTATTTATTTTATTTTTTTTTTTTTTTTGACAAACCTTTTAATTCTGAATATTAGTATGAGTACATTTTTTCCCATTTATTGACCAATAAAGTGAATATGAAATTAAGTGTTTTTTAAAAATATAAAGTTCAGTAAACAATCAATTGTTTAATAGAATTAAAGAAAGTATTGTAGGTTTTTCCTCACTATCGAAAAGTAGTGTGTTCCTATGAAATGTTTTGTAAGTCAAAATGGCATAAAGTGAATTATAGGTATCCCTCATACAACATGGTATTGAATTGGGGATATCCCCATACAACATGACTTCTACTTTCACTCTAATGCGATTTTGGAAATCGTCTGTACAAAATTTCACAGTTTTTAAGTGTAAACTTCATTATTCAATTTTTTTTTTTTTTTATTAAGTAAGCACACATGTTGCCTCAAATTTGCCCACAGATTTTAGAATATTAAAATTTCATTTTGTGCCTTTTATCAGGTTTACTTTAATGAAAACTGATAGTACAATTTTTTTTCCTTGTCCTAGCTCTCCTATCAACCAAGTGTCATTGTCATTGCTTTTAGACTTTAGCCCTTAAGACTGTCGTTGTATTTTATTTTTATAGATTAATCTTTGTATTTAGTAAAGTTTGTTTAAACATTTTTAGGTAATTTATCATTCATAAAAATGACAAATGAAATACAGCGATATCTCAGTATTCAAGCTAGAACAATTCAGTATTCAAGTACAAATTCTGGAAAAAATCACTCGGTACTCAACTGAACAAATGCAACCTGCTAGAACAAATTATCGATTAATAACATATTTTTATTTTGTCATCCATAGAAAATTATGATAAAAATTTTAAAAAATGAAGTCGTTGCTCATATTTTTGATCAAAACCAAAAAAGCTCAGATGACAATACTTTGAAAAAAGAAAATGCTCTCATTTAACTAAAATTAATATTAACAGTACTTTTACTTGTGCTTGTTAGTTAATTATGGATTGGAAATAAAGTATTGATTGCATAATAAAAAAAATTTCTTAGTAACGAAAAAGGATTGAATGCACAGATTCACATAACATGGCACTTTTTCAGAACATATCTACCGTGTTATACGAAGGATGTGTGTTACTAATATGCTGGAATTAAATAAATAAACTCGCAAAGACACCAAACCAGCATAAATGCCATATTTTAATGACAAACAAATGTTTTCTTCCATATTAAATGGACATTGTTATATAGATTGAATACAAAATAGAATATGTAGAAAACAGAACAGAACCTTAAAGTGGAATGAAGTATTCAAACTTCGTTCACTTAGAGATTTGTGCATGATCAGTGCAGAAATCATGCAGAGAAGAAAATAATAAGTGCATAAAGTGAAGAAGCAATTACCATTAATTTATACAGGAAAAATTTCTGAGCACTTCCTGATCCAAAATTAATATACCAAATTATACCAATGTGTCCTAAGAGTTTTTTTGTACCTTACGGCACATTTTGCTAACAGATGCACAAAAAAAATTCAGATAACACATGGATGTTCACAGACACAATTCAAAGCTATGGCAATTAAATTTGATGCTGAATATAGTTCCCAGGAAAAGAGCTTGAAAATTCCTCTTTCCTTAGGCTATACACTCCCTCTTAGACAATAGTAATTTAATATAATATTCTAAAATGTTGAGTATTTCAAAATATATTATTATTAGAACTTTTAAGTCTTTTTAATAAAGTTAAGCCTGAAAATTTCTCAAGTTGAATTTTATGTAAATTTAAATTAATAAATTATTTTAATAAAAGAAACAAACAAGATTAATATATTTTATTTTAAGTTGTTTTAAAAAATATTGTTCGGATACATGATATACAAGTGATAGTCTGTTTATTTTTCTGAAAATGGAATCTTAAAAATATAAATGTTAAATGTAAATATTATTCCAGATGTGTGCAATGGATCATTTGATGAACTTTAACACTTCATACATCTCCTGTTTTCTATGTACCATCTACATCATTTACTTTGGAGAAAGAAAGAGACAGCAGTATTGCATTTTTAGATTTTTCTATTTGCATAACTTCAACAGGCATATATTACACAGTATATCTGTTGAGTTAACACAGATTTGGTTCTTCAAGGAAGCAAACTTCTCTCATGAGATGGGATAAAATGACATGTATATAGAAATAAGATTCAAAACAACAAAACTAATTTGTCAAGCTGGATGTGTATCTCAGAGTCTCCCTATTCAGGCATGTTGTAAAGTTTGACCAGGAGTTTGTTTCCAGAGAATACCAAACTTTACGATGTATTATTCTAATTCAATAATTTCTACTAAACTGATAATATAAGGCCTATATACTGATATCTATTTATTTAAATATTTAAGTTAATAAACCTATGTCTGCAAATGAGTCATTTTGGCAATAGAGCAAATTATTTGAATTTACAGCAGGTGCTCAAAATGGCATGCTTACAGAGGTTGCATCATCAGTTCATGGGTTCACAGACACTATGGAATATTCCTGGAATAGGTTGCACATGTGCATAAGTAGCCATGAGTCTTACCGGATGATCTTGATGGCTTTTTGGGATACCCCTCTTTATACCAACATAAAGCTTCTCATCCATTACAGTTTGTTTGACCATAAACAAGATGCATCTTAGCCAGTTTTCAAAAGAAAAATTATTGCCCATTTTGAAGAAGAATTTCAAATATGATTCTATGGAAATACAAATTAACTGAGTCTAATTGTAATTAAAAAATGTCCACAAAACCTTTATCTCCAGTTGTAAATTTACAACTAGAGATACAAGGGTTTTCTGAAAGAATTTCAAATATATAAATGACTAACAAATGAAATTTGAAGGTTCTGAGATTGCTAGTCAATAGTAAAAATTACTACCTTTTTGAAAATTTTCAACAACCTTTATTAGGATGAAGGTATATTTATTAATGTTTTTTTATCACATCATAAAAGCAAGAAAACAAAAAAAATCTCTGATTCTTACTGGCCACCAGTGCAGTTACTCTAAATTAAAACTTTAATTTGTTCTATTACCAAAAAGTTTATATAGTTTATTTTATATATATATAAAAGTTGCCCCCTGAGATTTGCTTATAGATCCATCCTTTATAAAATAATAATAAAATCATTATAATGCAATAAGTAAATCAGCTACTGGAAAAATAAATTATTAAAAAACAAAAACCTTAATGTTTCCAGCAATAAAAACTATTTAATAATAACGTTTTCGACTGTTTTAAACAGCCATCATCAGTTAAAACGAACTTAAACAAAAATGAATGCAGAAAAAATAGAACCCAAGCAATACAAATATTTAAAATTCAAAAATAATTCCAAAGTAAAAATGCCGTCGTATATTAGAAACTAACAAAACTGCGCATGCGCTAAATATCGTAGTAAGAATAAAAATAAAAACAAATAACAAAAAATACTGCCGCAAAAATATTTCTATTACAAGAAAGAACGTTATGCATTTCGGTAAAACGACTTCCATGCCGTGGATAAACCATCTGCGTCCCTATGGTTAATGCAACCCGTGTTAACGTGGGCTTTGTAGATTTCCAGCTTTTCTAGATGTTTCAGCATTTGTTTGTTGGTCGTGGCCCTAATAATAGATGCTTTGTCCCAATGAACGTCGACATCTTGATGTTTAGCAAAAGCCGCTAGCACAGTAGTATCCAAGCTCTTATTGATGGAGTATCTATGCTCCTTAAGCCTCTGCTTTAAATGTCTCATAGTTGCACCAACGTATACCAGATCTGTATTAAAACGGCAATCTTTTAAAGGTATAGAATATACCCCCGTCTTAAAACTCTGGTTTTCTTTCTTCTTGTCGTTTCTCAATAATCGATATATTGTAGGATTACGTCGATACAACAACCTTATGTTGTTATTTCTGGCTACTTTCTTAATCATCGTGTGCAAGAATGGAAAATAATTGAGAATGACTTTTCTTCCTTGATTCATAGGAGGAAGCTGCCGATTTTTTGCCTTCCGAAATTTGTCGATAAGCCCATCAATTTCCTTACTCCGATATCCGTGTTGTAATGCTGTAGTGCGGATGTAACTTAATTCCTTGTAGGTGTCAATAACACTGGTGCAATGTGTGTGAGCACGCTTGATCCAGGCATGAAAAGCTGCATATTTAAAATACATCGGATCGAAAGAATTTTTTGGTATAATAATGGGCTGATAGCTGGGTTTTCTATAAACGTCCGTCCATATTTGACCCTCCTTGCATGTGATTGAAAGATCAAGGAAATATACATTAGAAGCACTTTCTTGGTCCAGCGCTAAAGTCAAACCATATGGGTTTTTGTTGATTTCTTGAATGAAATGCAGAGCGCTACTATCATTTTTCCACAGGATGAAAACATCATCAACATATCTTGTATATAAAATGATTTGATGTTGAAAGAAGGGTATGACTTTGTTTTCCAAGCGACGTAATACAAGCTCACATAAAATAGATGACATAGGGCTCCCCATAGGCACCCCTCTTTCTTGCAAATATGTTTCATCTTCAAATTCGAAAAACGATGTGTAACATATTGTTTTATATACAAGATATGTTGATGATGTTTTCATCCTGTGGAAAAATAATAGTAGCGCTCTGCATTTCATTCAAGAAATCAACAAAAACCCATATGGTTTGACTTTAGCGCTGGACCAAGAAAGTGCTTCTAATGTATATTTCCTTGATCTTTCAATCACATGCAAGGAGGGTCAAATATGGACGGACGTTTATAGAAAACCCAGCTATCAGCCCATTATTATACCAAAAAATTCTTTCGATCCGATGTATTTTAAATATGCAGCTTTTCATGCCTGGATCAAGCGTGCTCACACACATTGCACCAGTGTTATTGACACCTACAAGGAATTAAGTTACATCCGCACTACAGCATTACAACACGGATATCGGAGTAAGGAAATTGATGGGCTTATCGACAAATTTCGGAAGGCAAAAAATCGGCAGCTTCCTCCTATGAATCAAGGAAGAAAAGTCATTCTCAATTATTTTCCATTCTTGCACACGATGATTAAGAAAGTAGCCAGAAATAACAACATAAGGTTGTTGTATCGACGTAATCCTACAATATATCGATTATTGAGAAACGACAAGAAGAAAGAAAACCAGAGTTTTAAGACGGGGGTATATTCTATACCTTTAAAAGATTGCCGTTTTAATACAGATCTGGTATACGTTGGTGCAACTATGAGACATTTAAAGCAGAGGCTTAAGGAGCATAGATACTCCATCAATAAGAGCTTGGATACTACTGTGCTAGCGGCTTTTGCTAAACATCAAGATGTCGACGTTCATTGGGACAAAGCATCTATTATTAGGGCCACGACCAACAAACAAATGCTGAAACATCTAGAAAAGCTGGAAATCTACAAAGCCCACGTTAACACGGGTTGCATTAACCATAGGGACGCAGATGGTTTATCCACGGCATGGAAGTCGTTTTACCGAAATGCATAACGTTCTTTCTTGTAATAGAAATATTTTTGCGGCAGTATTTTTTGTTATTTGTTTTTATTTTTATTCTTACTACGATATTTAGCGCATGCGCAGTTTTGTTAGTTTCTAATATACGACGGCATTTTTACTTTGGAATTATTTTTGAATTTTAAATATTTGTATTGCTTGGGTTCTATTTTTTCTGCATTCATTTTTGTTTAAGTTCGTTTTAACTGATGATGGCTGTTTAAAACAGTCGAAAACGTTATTATTAAATAGTTTTTATTGCTGGAAACATTAAGGTTTTTGTTTTTTAATAAAATCATTATATTTTAATTTAATATCAGATCTATAAATTCTATAAAATTCCTAACACAATAACCAAACAACCAATAAAACAAATACTCACTTCAAAAGCAAATGTTTTCATTCATTTTTAAAAGGCACCTTTAGGCTGGAATTCTGTATGGAATCACACAATTTTCAAATGATTTGGATCTTCTATGTTACTGTTAGTGATTGCAAATTTTCCGGATATTACATTACTGGTAATTCAGTAATTATATTCGAAATTACCGGTAAAATTGTATTAAGAAATGATTTAAAACGAAACTGAATTACTGACAGAATTATTGAACAACCATTTATTTTCAAGTTTTCTATCAGTTTAGACAAACAATATTCTTATAATAGTAATTATCATGCCATAATAGACATTGAAATAATGCTAATTATTAATCACGTTTTTCTTTATTTTGAAAGTAGGCTCATAAAAAACATAGTACATTTAGGCTCTCGTCATCTAATCTAGATCTAATTTTCATAAAAATGGCAGCTGCATTAGAAAAATCTCTCTCAGAATCAATACTAGTTGGACGTACTGTCATTAGAGCATTGAAAACTTTTTTAAGATGCATTCCTTGTATTTTTGCTCTACAAAATAATTATCATCATCTTTATTCACAAAAAGGGGATTATCCCTGTTGCAGGGGGTTGTACAAAATTGACTTATAAATTTTCGTATTATTAAAACATTAACTAGGTTATTAATATTTAACCGTTTTTATACACTGGTTTTATATTGTTTCGTTATTAACATAAATAAAAACAGTTATTTTAACAAACACAGTAATATAATTATACAATAATAGTGAAGTTGTACAATGTTGATATATTTAGACATATTGACATAGATTTACAACATTTTTGTAATCTTAATGAAATAATTATACAGAGAATAGAGATCGTTTTTATTTAGGTTATTTAGAGAATTTCTATAATCTTGGGATGAATCACTTTGGAGTTATGCTCTACAAAAATAATTCATTTCTTTCTTAACTATATCTCTCACACTTTTAAATTTACTAATATTACTGTTATCAGTGTCTATGCTTGTTTTATGTTTAATGAATAAATCCAATTTCTCTTTCATTGTTAAATTTGAGTTTTTTATTGTAGATTTTGTTCTCGTGTCGACATGAGAAGTTAATGGCGTGGTAAGCAATGAACACCTCTCACCAGAATCTGAGTCTGAACTAATTTCAGCAACATCCACAGGTCTTGATTCGTTTTCATTTTCTGATAATTGCTTAATTATCTTTACAATATCATTTAAAATTGTATTTTTGTTAACATTATTCGATATTTTGTTTGACTTATGTTTGTTCAATTTTTCTGGGTTATTTAGATACATTAAAGTAGCAGAGTAAATGGTTCATCTCTCTTTCACATGAAAAATAATTTCTTTCTTTAGTTTGTTACACAGAAAGGAATCCTGCTTTGATAGTTCTTCTATCAGAAATTCTGATTAGATCTGCAACATACAACTTTATGTTTTCACAACACAATGATTCGACTGCTACTTTTATAGGTTGTAATAAGTGTATTGTATTAGACAGCAATTCAAGTTCATCTTCAGAAAAGGTTATATCTGAACAAATATCAATTAGACTTTTTCTGACAGAATTTCGGACCTCTGAAAAACATTCCAGCATGGTCAACATACTGCTCCATGTTTTTGAGTCATAGTAGAGATAATTCTTTTTCTAATTCAACTTTAATATGCTTCTGAAGAATGTCATTTTTGAGTGGTGATTTTCGAAACATTTTAACTACATTTTGTATTTTCTGAATTAAAAGATTCAAAGTTTCATCTTGAAAAACATCTCTGTAAAACTTAATGTCATCAAGGCTTTCCTGTATTACTTCAAATCCTCTGTCATCAGATTGATTGTCTGAGGTTTCAGAATCTTCCTCATCCAGTTCTGAATGTATGGGTTCAGTACTGTTTTCTTTAACACGGCCTTTTTTGTATAGAACTTTCGCTACTGCTAAGTGTAAGCCATGAGCAAAGCACGCTTGGCTGTTTACATTGACTAATCTTGACACTTTTTTCATCACTGCAGTTCTGTTCGTGATAATTGAAATTAGGTTGTTATAATCAACATTCAATTCTTTTAATCTGACATTTAAAAGTTCAATGCATTTTTCAGCACACACAAATCCACGTGTACGAATCAAACCTAGATCCAAAATTTGTTACATGCATGGAGATTAACATTTATATATCGACAGTTGTCAAGTGATGTCCATTCGTCACAAGATATGCTGAAGGATTCTCCTCGAACTTTTTGTTCCAATATATCTTTAATAATCTCATCCTGAAATTTTTTTCCAAATTCAGTGATCATTTTTTTTGGTCGAATGAGATTTAGGAAGCTTCACATATCCGCTTGCAGAAAAAAGTCGTCTTGGGTCTTGCAATGTGCAAAATTTGGAGAATGGCAGTCCATCAACTGAAGCCATATAAGATAATACTATAGGCAAAGACTTGTCATTTTCTTTCTTGAAAAATGTAGTTATTTTTTTATTATATTCATTTTGTGCACTGTTTCGTTTCCAGCTGTCTCCTCAGATTTTCTTTTCAGTAAGTTTATGTCATGACGTCGCATGAGGTGATTATGCAGCCCACTAGTACTTCCTTCAACTGCTTTGATTGTTTTAAAGTACAGTTTGCACACTCCGGCATCTCTTTGTCTTGTGTGATTGAAGTAATCCCACGGCAAATTTTTACTTATTACTAGAATAAATGTAAAACATACTGTAATGGGGAAAATGGTATTTTATATTTTTATTTATCTTTTTATCTATAACTATCTTTATATTTTTATTAGTGCATTCTTTTTTTTCTGTTTCAATTAATCTCACAATAAAGATTCCAATAACTGAGTTTTACGAAATCTGACTCCAATGTGTGATGTTCATTGCAAAACAGAGCACACAAAGATACATATACAAAAAACAATATCGTTATTTCACGTGATGAACAGGGTTCTTTGGATTCCAACTCTCCTAAGTCAAAAAATTTGTGTGTTTTACAGATTATGCTAACAACATAATTTGATTTAGAAAAACCCACAACTTATATTAGGTTCACAACAAAGAATATAGATTGATATCTTTGGGACTGCGATAACACAAAGAAAAGAATTAATTCTAGGGCCTTAAAACTAATTAAATACTAAATAAGAAGGGAAGTGATAGATGTAAAGAGATTAAGAGATAAATCTATAGGAAAGTGGGTACCCGTTCTTCTACATAGTCTGGGTGTAGTGACAATCCTGATGCTTGTTTCTTACACAAAAATATGATCTCTTGTCTTCACTACAAAAATCTCTGGGGCATTTTCTATTAGTCTCTATTTTCACTCTTGAACCAAAAGTGATCATGTCTTTCCCAACTTAGCCCTCTGGACTTCTTTTCTTTTGTTCTATGGATTAGTCACCAGCTCCCAAGAGGAAAGAGTTAATAAGGAACATTCTAGAAGGGATAGAACAATGAAACAAAGAAGAAATAAAGGGAGCTATATACTCAACTAAAAATAAAAATATATATATATATTATGGCATACTGCCACAAGTGTCAATAAAGCAAAACCAATATACAAGAATATTACAGTAGAGCATCGATTATCCGACCCCCTATTAACCGACTTATCGGTTAACCGACTGTGTTCTAGTCAGCAAATTCAAATGTCCGCTAGTGATGTGGCGCTACAATATTTGGTTGTTTTGGCTACTTTAATATTATTTTTGTTAAATTTTTGCATGTTTTAGCTGGCAGCACTGGCTCGACCATGAAAGGGAGGCTAGTATTTAAACCAGGCCTAATACACTATACTATACTAATAATGTATTTTTTCATACTTTTTGGTTATCCAACCAACCCCAGTCCCCAATTAAGTCGGATAATCGATGCTCTACTGTACTTACTATATAAGTCGTGTTTTCAGTCAGCGTGTATTTATGAACTATCAAGACTTTGTAAAAAGTTTCCTTTTGCATCTCAATTAGCTTGAAAACAAAAACAAGACCTGTATAAACAGACTAGAAAATTGCTTTTAGTAACCTTAAATTACAAATGGAATGACCCATTACAACCTGCACTATTTTCTCGCTATGGTATGGAGTGAGAGAAAAAAGAAATCTTTTCGTGGGTATTTCCCGTGGAAATTTTAGAAAATAAATATCAGTTTATAATTAAATAAATATTTAACTAAGATGATTTTTTTTACCAAAATACCGGTAAATTTACCAGGGTATAATTTTCCTATTTTACCGGTATATCGGTAAACCAGTTACCAGTAATGCAATCACTAGTTGCTGTTGCTGATTGGATAATACATGACCTCTGTTGATAGGTGGATACATTGTATATATAATCCTGTGGGAATTTCAAGAGTCTGCAGAAAATATATAGCCAATGTAAATCTTGGAATTCCCATAGTATTGTAACATAATAATGTATCCAACTATCAGCAGCAGCAACACAGAAGTTCAAAAACTGTGCAATTTCTCATTAGACTCCAGCCTAAAGATATCCTTTAAAAATAGATAAATTTGTTTACTTTTCAAGTGTGTTTGTATTGCTGGTTGTTTGGTTATTGTGTTAGAAGTTTTATCAATATTAACCAATAAACTGTGTTGTCTTTTCTATAAATTGTATTCTGTAACAATGTTTTAAAAATTATATTAATAAATATTTATAAAATTTAACATTCTGTTTTCTGAATGGAAGGTAATAGTTAAATATAAATTAGTTTTATATAGTTATAAATGATTTGCGGTTATTTCTTTATTTTAAAGAAGTAATTTTGAATTTAATAAAAACAAGAATTATAACAATAGAGTAAAACTTTTTGAGTGTTGTATTCAATGAAAAAGTAGTCTTACAATATCTATTCTGGTTAATTTTTATTTTATGTATGGTGATTGGCAAAAAATGATCTCTTAGATTTACATTTTTGGACATCCTTGAAACATCAAGAAATGTAAAAAAATTCAGGGGTGTTTTCTTTATGTATGGATGTTAGTCTGTGGGGGGGACAATTTTTTTTACCCTCTTTGAAGCTTAATAACTCCTGCACTTTTTGTCAAATATTTTTGAAATTTTGCAAGGAGGTTTATGTATTAGGGGAATTGATGCTGTTAAATTTTGATGTTTAAAGATCAAGGGGGTGGAGAGATAAAGGAGGTTGTGTGTATCTCCAGTAGGGTCAGACTTAATGATGATTTTACTTGTTATTAGCATTTACCGTTTTTCATAGAACCCATCCCTACACTAAAAATTAAGCTTTTTGCCATTTTATAATAATTGAAAATAAAAAAGTTTTTTATATAAAATATGATAACAGATGGCATTACCAAATGTTTCCAGGAAAGTCAAGCAACTCTGAATTTTTTTACATCATAATCTAGTCAATGAATTGTATATTACTGAATTCATAATCATATTGAAAATGAAATTGATTAAAGCAACAAAATTTAAATTAAAATTTTAAAATACCATATATCTCGGCAGATAAGACAAGGTGTAAATTTTTGTCAAAGTTTTATAGTTTTAGCATATATCTGTCCTATAAGACGACCCCCAAACTATGAACAGCCTATGAATTTAGTTTAGATTAGCGATCATCATCTGAATAATAACACTGTATAGCGTATATGGAATTATGTCCTATTTGTAATTTTTCAAATGAACAAATTTTATTTTCTTGCACTGCCTTGCAATTGTTGCAAACATTTGCACTGATTTGGCATTCGGGTAATGACCTTGACTATTTACAAAACCGTCATGTGGACTATTCTATTTTGTGCACATACCCTACTCTCTACTAGTAAATAATTAAGGTTTGTCTGTTTTTTTTATAATGGTTTTAATTTATGTAAATTTCAATCTAATTTTTTTGTATCTGTCCTATAAGACGACCCCGGATTTTGGGGGCTTTTTTTATGATTCAACTATCATCTTATCTGCCGAGATATACGGTATGATCATTTTATGCTATTTATTTTTAAAATTTTATTCTTGTTTTAAATACAGTTCATTAATTAAATTTTATATAAACTGCTGAAAATTTTTTTTGTTTACCAAAAAATTTTGGATAACTTTTAAAATTTATTTTGTCTGTTGAATAATATATTTGGTATTAGTTTAAAAATAAATGCTTTGTCATAAGTTAACTTTTTAATGTACTTTTATTTTGAATTTTCTTTTAAATAGGTACTTCATGAGTTTTATCATGATGCAGAGTCTCAAGCAGAAGCAAATCACTATTTGACACTTCTTCAAATTTCTCCTGAAGCTTGGAATATAGCATGGCAGTTATTAAATCATTCAAAAGTAATAAAAGTCACTAAATTAAAATATAATATATTAATTTATAACAGTAATTCTTTTTTTATTCATAGATTTTAAATATTTGAATAAAGAAAAATAAAAATTGAATTTTATATAGAAGGCAAAAATAATTAAAATTTGTTATCTTATTAATCTGTAGAAAAAATATTACTAAAATTTATAATATCTTAAATATTTTTTAAATTATAATATTTCAACATAAGAAAATTCATATAATAATTGAATAAAAAAAGAAAATTTAAATTATTAAGAATACAATTTTAAATTTTTATTTTCCATCATTTGCTGTGAATAATTTAATCTGTTTTTAAAAGTCACTTTGAAAGCAGGTATGGATTAAATAACAATGTGGGTTATCTATCAATTTTAACTTGCAGTTACAAACTCATTAAACAGCTTTGTCTAAGGTCACCAAGAGTGTTTTAGAAAACGTTTAAAATCCTTTATACACCACAGACAATATAATAACTCTCTGAGAACTATTTAGAAACTGGCTGTTGATTTTATTATTTATTACTATATTTTATAGCATATAAGATGCAGCACAGAATATTTATGAAAAAGTATTTAGTGTGTTTAAGCTTTCCTGCGCCTTTGGCAGTTGACCCCAAATTTTTTATTATTGTATTCTGGTCTAAATACTAAAAATTAGAAGGCACACTTTTATTTATCAGGAAAAAGAGAAGTTTAAAAATAATTAAAATATTCTACATAAATGCAGAAAAATGTTGCTTAGTTATAGCCAATAATATGCTTAATTAAATAAAAATATTTTTATTCAATATTCAAAAATCAGTTGTCTATACAAATTAAAATGTGTATTATTAAACTAGATTAAAAATTCTAAAAATTGTGCTAAAATATTAGAAAATATGTCCCAACAAAAATCAACCCCACTCACTGGAAACAATACAAGTGAGTTTAGAGAATTTAACTAGGTACAGGTTACCTGTAGCCAATGAATACCATTTGAAGAATTCAATAGCCTATGGATTGCAGCTCCATATATAAGATACAAGGTAATTTTATCCCTCCAGGATTTTAACAAAAGTTGTGTATTATATAAGTATATCAAACATCCCAAAGCCCGATATTTATAGATACATAACCAAGCAATTGCCTTATTGTGTATTATATGCTGTAAAATATGGTAGTTCTTTGTAACAAACAATAGCTAAGTGATTACCTCTCAAATTTGTCATTGGATATTATTAACATTGAAATTTTTTCTGTTTAATTTTTTGAATTTTGAGTTTATTTAGAATTTATTATGATAGTGCTAGTATATTATATTCTACTTGACTTATACTGTATATTGGTTCCTAATGCTTTGCTGGACCAAGGTCAAGGCATATCTACAAAATAAGCTATTACTTGAAGACAACTCCCAAAAGCTGGAAGAGTTCAATAATTACACACATGCACTTCTATGTACTGCTTCTAGCACTGATATTTAATCAGTATTGAAAGTAGTATGTAAAAGTGTCTGCATGTGTTTGAAGCTAATATTTTCTTTACATGCTGTTTGTGTGTATGTGTTCCTGTTTAAGAATTTTCTGTTAGTGTGACAAGTACCTTTAGTATGGCAGCTTTCTGTAGTGTGATATATATGATATTGTAAAGTCTTAATATTTCTGGACTTTAGAGTATTTATAGGCACAATAAGTGTTGTATCCATTCTCCACAGTTGCTTTACTCAGAACTTGTTCATGATTTACTTCATGAACAAGTTCTGAGAATTTATTTTTTTCAGCATATGTACTTTCTATGTTGTGGGTGTTTGATACAAGTATGTCTACCAATGTACACTGAAGAGCCATTACATTATGACCACCTCCCACCTAGAGTAGTGAGCTCGCTTGGAGACAAAACAATGGCACTTGCATGACTCATACTGCCATATATAAACAGCCAGTGAACTGTGTTTCTGAATGTAGAGTTTTTGGTTGCATCATGAGAAAAGCAGCAGATTTATCAGACTTCAATAAAGGACAAATCATTATGGCTAGGCACCTGGGAATGTCGATCTCAGAAACAATGCGATTTGTGAGCTGTCCACATGCAGTCATTGTTAGTACTTATTGAAAGTGGTGTATGGATGAAGAAACAAGAAGTTGATGGCCAGCTGTATGCCATCCATAATGCATTGATTTCAGAGGGGAGCAGAGACTATTACACATTGTTTGCCATGACCGAAAGGCTACTTTGGCTCAAATTACCAGCAGCTACAACAGTGGTGACCAAGATAATGTGTCTTAGCACACAGTCCAGCTTACCCTTCTGTGTATGGGCCAGCATATTCACCTGGCCCAGCCAAGTTCCAGTGCTTGCAGCACGTCATCGACAACAGCGCCTGCAAGGGGCCAGGGAGCATTGCAATTGGACTTTAGAGGAATGGAAGAAAGTCGCCTGGTCTGACAAATCACGTTTTCTGGCCCATCGTGTTGACAGTCGAGCATATATGCCGATTTCCAAAGGAGACCATGGCAGCCAGACGCACAGTTGGATGGACACAAGCCGATAGAGGTGGTATTATGGTATGGTTGATGTTTTCATGGAGCACATTAGGACCCATCATTCCCATAAAACAATCCCTGGCAGCTGTGCACTATGTGAACATCGTTGCAGACCAGGTTCACTTCTTCAGGGCAACAATGTTCCCAGCGGGTGATGGCTTGTATCAACAGGATAATGTACTGTACCACATCATAAGGCCCGAATCATCATGGAGTGGTTCAAGAAACATTCCAGTGAATTTCAAGTCATGTTGGCCTCTGAATTCATTTGATATCAATCCAATTGAACATTTGTGGTTCCACCTGGAAAACGAATTTGTGCTGCCACATGACACCTTGCAATGTTTGGGAACTGGAGGACCAGCTGGTGAGCACCTTGTACCAGATACCTCAGACTACTTACCAGCACCTTGTTGAATCAATGCCTTGCTGTGTGTTGGCAATTTTGCGGGCGAAAGGTGGTCCTACGTCGTATTAAACAGGTGATCATAATGTGTATATTTTAAATAAATCAAATTAATCTTTACCCTTACACACAACAGAATAAATTATGGATTTTCTTCTATACACAAACTCTTTTCTGTGTTTGATACAAGGTTTTTGTTTGTTCAATAAGCATCCAGTGATTTGTACAACATTACAATTTAACAATATTACAATAAATATGAATTCATTCATATGTCATTACAATGTACACTTTTTCTATTTTCAGCAGTTTCTCTTATTTCAAAATATTTTATCTAACAATTTTTGCATTGAAACTATACTGGTTTACTAATCTGATTGAGTGATAAATACATTGACCTGCCTAGAATATGAATACAGAATAGATAATGCCAAAGATTAAAACAATTTGCAAAATATAAATAAAAATAATTATCAAAATATTAGTACATAAATAAAATGTACTAATGTGGAAATAATGAGTAAATCTATTTAATATTTTTTTTTCCAGACACAAGAAATACAATTTTTTGGAGCAAATATGCTTCAAATAAAGATTTCAAGATTCTGGCATGAAATTCCAGCTGAACAGTATATTTCACTTCGACATAAAATTTTAGAAACACTTATTAATTATGCTGGTGGTCCAAAAATAGTTCTTACAAGATTATCTGTAGCCGTAAGTGAAAAAAAATAAATTTTGAATAATCTTAATAATTTTTTTATTAATTTTACAAAGTATTATATTTTGTGCTATATTTCATAAAATGAATTAATCAGTATAATAATAATATATTCAACAATATTAAAAATTTCTAATGTATTAAGTATTTTTAAATACAGTGGTGCCTCGTATAACGTACGCCTCGAATAACGGACGCTGCAAACAACGGACTTTCTGTTTGGCCGTTACGTGACTCGAGCAACGGACTGGCTGCGAACAACGGACTTTCCGGCATAATTGGTGACTGCTCCATGGGTGCGTTCTTTAATAGCGGTCGCTCTGCGTTTCCGCTACTACGGGAGTGCACTGCTGTTTGTAGGCATTTAGGAATGACGGTGAAAGAAAGAAAGATGGCAGCGCCCGCACTATTGATAGTATCGTGATGGAGGAATCTATAATTCTAAAATATGAGCTTTTAAAGGCAAAAGAAGGATCCCAATTGTAAAATTTAACCATAAAATGGATTATTTGTTGAAAGAGCATTCAAAATAGCCTCGAAAAAAATTCGTAAAGACACTTACATCACCGCGTGCGCTAACTCGCTCTTTCACAATTTCTAAATTTTCATTCATAAAACCACATAATGGACCTGGAAATGAAACTATCTGAGCCATGGAGGACGCCATGTTGCTTTCCACCGTAAACTACTACTACAAGTGGCCATTTTCGCCGTTCGACGGCGCGCACTCCCACCGGAATTTAGGAACGCGTTCTGCAGGAATTTTTAAACGGATGTCGCTCGCACAGAGTTATGCGGAGGAATAAAAGAACGCGCCCTATGTTCATTTTTTTATGATACAGTATGGTTATTTTATGCTGCGGAACGAATTAGACGTTTTAACATGTATTTCTATGGGAAAACGCGTTTCGTATAACGGACGTTTCACTTAACGGATGTGCACCTGGAACGGATTAAGTACGTTATATGAGGCACCACTGTAATTCTATTTATTATTACTCATTGATTAAAAGAAATTTTTAAATAAATTTAAGATAAAATAAATCTCTCTTTTGTATGTGGTTATATAAATACAGTGGAACCTCACTTAACAAGCACCTTGCATAATGAGCAAAACAAATTGTAACAAAACTGACTCACTTAATGAGCAATGTTTTGCATAATGAGTGACGAGGAGAGAGAGAGTCCCGATTGTGTACATTCTCCATTAGTCTGTGTTTAGCACTCATTTCTGCTCTCACTCGTGATCAGATATTTTTCCAAACTTGTGTTGACACATATTACATATAAACATCAACAATTATCGCCCGTTATATAATAAACACACCAAATGATATGCCAAATTCTTGGGCTATGTAAAGACTATAATTAAATAGTAGAAATTAATTAATTTGACTAGAGGTAAGCAGTTGTCCTGCCATCTCATATTAAATTTAATGACCAATTTCAAATTAAATTTTAGAAATGTCTAAATAAAAAATTAATTAATTATAATTATTAAATTTAATACGAAATGGAAGCATAACTGCCTACCTCTAGTCAAATTAATTAATTTCTAATATTTAATTATAACATTTACATAGCCCAAAAATCTCACGTATTATTTGATTGATTGAGACATATTTTTTCGATTTTCCCCCTCCTTCCTGCAAATAAAATTCACATTACAGGTTGGTTAATTCTGCACTAGAAGAAAAGATGAGGATGATTCACACTCCTTAACAATGTATATTGCATAATTTTCTTTCAATAAATGTTATACATAAAATATTTGAGTATTTTTTCAGCATGAAACACATTATCGTATTTTACATTAATTTCTATGGGAAATATTGTTTTGCTTAATGAGTGTTTTGCATTATGAGTAAGATTCTGGAACAAATTATACTTGTTAAGCAAGGTTCCACTGTACAGTAAAACCGTGTTATTTTGAAACTCAAAAAAAAAAAAAAAAAAAAAAAACATGATTTTGAATTATACAAACTTCTTTGAATCAAAGATTTTGGTAATTCTTGAATAAAATTATGACATTATCTTATATAATTTCATCCATTTGTTTACAAATGCATTAATATCATGAATTATTTATTACTTAGTAATTTAAGCTATTTCAAAAAACTGTAGGTTGGTGTATACTTAATGAAAACCATAAAAACATAACAAAATTACATTCAAAGCAAGACCTGAAAATAATATATGAAAGAAGCTTAAGTGCTTCAAAAAAAATTACTGCAAATTTCATCTATTAGTTCTGTCATCTAGTTATATGAAGAATTCACCATCTTCAGTTTGAAATTATGAAAATCATGTGATCTGATGAAACAAGCTCTAACGGCTAAATCTATAAGTATGCATTCTATTGCAAACACGCATATGTATTTAATGGCCTTTGGAATTATTGAAATTATAGCTTTTTGCAAAAAAAATGTCCAAAATAATTAAATTCCATACAGATTTCTTCCATAAATATAAAAAATTCTCTCTTCATTGGCAATGTGTACAATGTCTGAATGACCATGAAGACAGACATCCAATAAATCAACAATGTTTAATTGGTGAAACCAGAACTGAAACTGCCACTTGGGTGTGGAAATTTTCATATAAACACACAATAGGATGGATGATTTCAAATTAAACAATATTTTTGCTGGTCATTGGACCAGATAATGACTATATTTTTTTGTATTTCATTGTATGCATATTTCAAATTATTCCAACTAAAATATATGCAAAATCCTATTCTCTTGCTGGGGACTAGACTTGACTTCAAATTACACGATACTTTGAATTATCTGATATCTAAATAACAAGGTTTTACTTTAACTCAATCAGTGAAAAAATAATGATGGCAATAAAATCAAATACAGTCAAACCTGTTTTTATGCGGGGGATAGGGACCGCATTAAAAAAAACGCATAAAAAAAATCGCACGAAACTTCACGAGGGGCTATAAAAAATAGTTTTCGTAACACAATTAAAAAATATTTTTTTATGCGGTCAATAGGGACCGCATAAAAAAAGTTTCACATAGAAAATAACTCAAAACCGTACGAAATAGAATTTATTGACAACAGATGTCAGCACTTGACTGCATCGTCTGGTCTATCGTCTGTTTTACATATTTTTGTCCAGGTGGTGTTTTGTCGACTTAAAAAGTAAATAATTTCATTTTTCACATATTCATGCAATAATATTACTATAATAAGTGCATTTATGCTATAATAAGTTTATTTAGCTATAATAAGTCAACGTGAGACATGACGAATCGCACGAGACTAGTCACCAACTATACCGCACAAATAAAAAATCGCACAAAAAAAACCGCACAAATTAAAAATTCACATTAAAAAAATCGCACAAATAAAAATCGCACATAAAAAGAGCACATAAAAACAGGTTTGACTGTAATTGATATGTAAAGAAATGTGAAATGACAATGTTTCATTTTTAAGCTATGTTAAGTCTATGGTACTTGTCTGCTTATGCATAGTGGATATCATCTTTTTATACAGCACAACAAGAGAACTTTAATACCTCCAGCAATGAACTTTAATATAAGAAAGAATGTGGACAAACATTTTTGATCTGTAAATAAATAAGATCAGCCTGTTTTCCTAAACTGATAAAACGTTTACAAATGAAATTTTTCACATTCCTATAACATTGAGAAATTATTATTGTACATTTGAAGAATCTGGTAAAGTAGAAAAAAAAATTTCAAGAAAAATTAAAATTCTCAAGGGATTTCAAAGTTTGTGTTGACATCCTGAATAATGATTGTATTGATTTATAATAATCTTAAATTGCTTAAATAGAAAGTCATACAATTCCTTAATATAATACTTGCTTTGTAAACTTTTACTGAGAATAATGGTATGCAAAAATTGCTAAATGAGGAATTGATAGTTTCCTTAATAATACAATAATAATAATAATAGTATCATATTTTTGTAGATTGTCTGGTATGTCAGTCTATCTGAGGGAGACCTTGATATGAGATATTTCTGTATGGTAAAAACTGGCATGCAGGTTTATCCTGGGGAATGCTGGCGTGCCAGTTTATGTGAGGTTATACATCACTCTCCAGAGAATGTGTACAAAAAAGAAACAAAATGAGTTATCTCACGTGGCATCTCATAGATACCAATTTTTATTCTAAAATTGTGAAATTGTCAGCATTACATAAAAAAAACTATGATCATATGTTTAATTTCTGCATTTTGTCTTCTTTCTAAGAATGTAAAATACTTGTGGAATGCTGAAAGTTTTTTTTTTATGTTTATTTTTGCAATTTTGAATCAAATTACATTAAAATAAACATATCATATTTCAGAAACTCACTGTAAATTATCTCACTTACACAATTAACATCTGCTTTATGTGAAATTTGAGAGGAGGGTGTTGTCTTTCAAGATTAGGATAGTACCAGTAAAACTTTATTACTTTAGATTGTCACTGCAACCCACACTAAGTACTTACTACTAACATCAATAAGTCATTAATTGTTTTATTACCCTGTAAACAAAAACACTCGTTTTGGTTGTAAGTCAGTCAGATTACAATGTTATTTTATTGTACTTGCAAGAATGTTTTCTTTAACATTTATTTAACAACTAGTTTTGTTAGATCTGATTAATTTCATTTTTTAGTCACAGTTTAACCAGTGTGCTGGTTCCTCAAGTTATATGCAACATGCCAGTCAATCAGCAAAAATACTGTTTGTGTGTATAATAATCTTGCTTATGGAAACTTAATTCTTTGTTTAACATTATTATGATTATAGTTACAGTTTAATACTATATTTTAAATCTTTGATAAAAATATCATGGATTTAAAATATGGTATTAAATTCTTTATTATGGTAATTCTTCCAGTTATCATCATACGTCATTCATACTCTACCAGAACACTGGCCTTCAGCTATAAGTGATGTAATTTCATCTCTTCAACCACAGAATATTCCTTCTGTCACAGTAATTATTTATTATTATTTTTCATTAATTAGCTTAAATGTTGCATATATAAATTAATTGTTATAAATATTTTTAGCCTCATCAAGCACTGACTATGCTGTTAGAATTACTTACTGTTCTACCTGAAGAGGTTTGTATTGGAAATTAATTTAAAATATTAGTAAAATAATATTTTACTTGTAAAAACTTACAAACATAGAATTATTATTATTATAAAAATAAAGGTTTTTTTAAATTCAAATAAAAATAATAAAGGACTAAAGTGGTTAATAAACTTAGTAACTATTTAATAACAAATAATGAGAAAGCATTAAAAGAAAAATCAATAATTTACAAAATATTGTTAGTATAAATTAAAATAAATAACATCAGCAACTCATTTGAAATATTATTACTATTATATAAATAGTAAATATAATATAATTAAAACATACTATTTTGAAACTAATTCTTAAGTCAAAAATGCATTTTCTTCTAACCTGTGAATGTTTTTTTGCAGATCTTAAAATATTGTATTGTTTCAAATATTTATATCAGTTTTTGCTTTTTTTTTTTTTTTTTGTCTTCTTACTTTAAGAGAAAATGTTGATATATTCTTTTAATATACTGCTCTGATGTCTGTTCTTGCCTGAAGATATCCCATTACCGTATATCTCGGCAGATAAGACAACCTTCAGATAAGATGAGGTATAAATTTTCGTTGAAGTTTTATAGTTTTAGCATATATCTGTCCTATAAGACGACCCCCGAACTATCAACGGCCTATGAATTTAGTTTAGATCAGCGATCGTCATCTGAATAATAACACTGTATAGCATATACAGAATTGTGTCCTATTCATAATTTTTTGAACAAATATCAAATTTTATTTTCTTGCATCTGGCATCACTGCCTTGCAATTGTTGCAAACATTCGCACTGATTCAGGCATTCAAGTTATGACTTTGACTATTCACAAAAACTTGTATGGCCTATTCTATTTTGTAGACATACTCTACTCTCTACTAGTAAATAATTATGGTTTGTCCATTTTACTATAATGGTTTTAATTTATATAAATTTCAATCTAATTTTTTTGTATCTGTCCTATAAGACAACCCCAGATTTTTGGAGCCTTATTTTATGATTCAACTATTGTCTTATCTGCCAAGATATACGATAACTGGGTTGAAAATGTTAGCAATTATCCAATCTTACTTGCTGTCAAAGATGTTTTTCTTGCTTCATTGTGTTTTTGATGAACTGTATTATTTGAAAGAAAAATGAAAATGTTAATGAAATGTAAATGTTCTGAAAATTAAATTTTGGATTAATTTTTTCATAAATCATTATTAATAGTTTTCAGTTGATTTATAAGATACCTTATTCAATTAAATTTGAATGGCTGTATAAGAAAAATCAAAATTAAAATATTAAGTAAAATTCTATTTATATTAGTTATTTTATTTTTCATTAAGTTGCTTTCATTATTTTTATTCTTAAAAATATTGCCAATTATAATGTGAAAAAACTAAAATAATAAAAGATTTTTTTCTATTTCTTAAAATTAATTGACATGTGAAATTATCATACATTTTTAGAAGTACTACATTAAACTTCTGCTAACTCAGACTAATAGGATGAAGTTTGTCAGAGTTTATGAAAGTCCAAGTTAGTGAGGTGTTTTCTCTAAAGACACGGAAAATGAGAAGGTGAATTTACCTTACTTTAAAATGGACAGGTTACCTGGGACCATTACATTACATTAAAAGAGTAGAGAGGTTTTCTGAATGTTCACAGACTTTACTGCTAAGAAATTAGAAGTGGAAGTGATAGTAAGTAGGGAAGGGAAGAGTGGGATCACTGGGCATCTGCATTGCATTTGTTGAAAAGTAAAAATTCAATTACAACACAAAATATGTAGTATACAGTATAAAAACAAACATGACAAGTTTGTGCATGTAGGTGAGTATGTATAGCAAAGGAGGTACCGGACATAATGGTTTAACATTTACAAAGTACACAGTTTGTGACCACTTTATATAAATAATTTATACAAATACCAACACTCATTATAGGAGTGGAGCAGTATTATATAAAGTTAGATATAGAACAAAACATGAATATTAGTTATTGATGTGGCTAAGTCTTGTATTTACATGGTTAGTGCTGTAGATGTGGTTGGCATAAGAGATAAAACATTACAAAAAATTATTATTAAAAACAATATTCTCAAATCCATGCTCGTAACAAATAATTATTGAAGGACATAGTTAAATATAAGCCCAGTGGGTCTAATTTGCATATGTATAGTCAAATCACAGGTTGAACCAAATTGGGCGAGAAGCCAGCTTACCTTAATTGATATCAGCCAATCCATTGTTGGTGGCTAGGACCATTGCTGAGAGGATCCAGTTTGTACAAGAAAGTTTTGTTCAGAGCCCTCAAAAGTCAACAAATCATGCCAGCTTGGAATTGCACATTGTGCAACCAAAAATCTGGCATATTCTATGCAAATGTCTTCAAATGAAACCGTAATCAGAATCTTCATTTCCAACAGCTACTAGTAGAAGATATGTTTGCTGAAAAGATGGTTTTTAGTGATGAGACAACATTTTGCATCTGTGGCATGGTAAATTGTCAAAATGTATGCATTTGGGACACAGAATTTCTTTGTGTAACAGTGGAACACATCCATAATTTTCCTAAATTAAATTTGTGTTGTTTTTTCTTCCAACATCTACAATCTATTATTTGTGGAGCAAACTGTTTCTGATGCCACATATCGAAACGTGCTGAAACAGTGACTAATGCCACAATTACAGGACAATATCAAATACTGCATTTTTCAACTAGATGGATCTTATCAAACATCTGAAAATGTGACAATCACCTTTATGCTGAACTTAGGTCATTGGATTGGATGTGTTGTCATGATGACTTTCCTCCTCTTCTGTGGCTTCCATGGTCATCTGGCCTAACCTTGTGTGATTTTTTCTTATGGGGTTACATCAAAGATCATGTCTATGTGCTTCCTAGCCATGCAATTTAGCACAGTTGTGAGAAAGTATCATCCATGCAGTAAATGGTATTGACAGTGAGATGTTGGAATGTGTATTGGATAGATACTCTACTTATTTATATGAACCATTCTGCTGTGTCTGCTTTGGTTATTATGCTATCAAGTACCAAAACACTGGAGGGACTTATGAATAATCCTGTATATTTGTTAAAATTATAGTCATTGCCTAATAATTTTTGATGATGATATTAATTTATTAATTTCAAACTGGCCAAAAAGTTAGAAAAGTGAATAAAAAGGCTGCATTTTTAAAGGTTTTTGTGTCGAGGTATGAGTTAAATTGCTGAATTTTTGTTGTTGTTAATTTATTGATGCTTATCCAGTTATGTGCTGACTTTACTAATAGTTTTTATAAAATATAAAATTGAATTTAGTGTCTAAATAAATTGTTTCTTGTTAATAATATAAATTGTTTATATATAATAATTTATATTATAATAAATGGTCTAATAAATAATTTCAGTTTCAGACTATGCACATGCCTTGCTCTCAAAGAGGAATTGTCCGAAATGCCTTGCAGTCATCTGTACCACAAATATTAGGTTTAGTTCAAGAAATTTTTTATCAGACAGATGAAGTGACAAATATTCATCAAATGGCATTAAAATGCTATTCAAGTTGGTCTCAGTTGGATCCTTGTGTCTTAGAATATGAACCATTGTTATTAAGTACTTTGAAATTAGTTTATAATGAAGAACTTTGTCAAACAGCTTTAGAAGCACTGACAAATGTTGTTATTCATCCAGAATCTCATAAGTAAGTATTTAAGAAAAATATATTTTTTTTAAATCTAATTGTACTTTTTGCTATGATAGTTTGGACTAAATTTTTCAGTTTTTAAAGATTAATCGATAAATAAATAAATAATGGAATATAAATAAACAGTAACATTAATACCTGATACATTCTAACGTACACGCCATCAATGCCGTAAGATATCAGGCTAAATAAACGCTATATTATTATTTAATTACGAAATAATTTGGTACTAGAGTGAGATGTTAGGAGCCATCTAGATTTAATTATAATTATTAAAGTTAATAAGAGATGGCACCTAACACCTCACTCTAGTACCAAATTATTTCGTAAGTAAATAATAATACAGCCTTTATTTAGCCCGATACTTTATGGCATTGATGGTATGTAGATTATAATGGAATATAAATCAAAAGTATATGATTTTCCATAATTTTAATTGTAACCTAAAGAACAACCTTTTTTAATCATTACCATTTATTGTTTTATTTATTATTATTATTATTATTATTATTATAACAAGATTTATGATTATTGTAATTAGTACTATGTTATCTATTATTTCATACAATGTTAGTCTATTATTGGTTACATATAACATGTTAGAGTATATTGTAACTTGCAGAAAAAAAATTATGGAAATGAAATATTTATCGTTTCACTGGAACCTGCTATAATGATTCAATCATCAATTACGTGCAGTTTTAAAAGTAATATTATTTGCATTAGCTTATGGTTGTTTAATTTGTATATCTTACACAGGCATTGTCAACTGATTATTATGATAACTGGGTTTATTGAGTGTTACTATTTAGATAAACAGTTACCGTATATCTCGGCGGATAAGACGATAGTTGAACCATAAAAAATGGCCCCGAAAATCCGGGGTCGTCTTATAGGACAGATACAAAAAAATCAGATTGAAATTTATATAAATTAAAACCATTATAAAAAGACAGACAAACCGTAATTATTTACTAGAAGAGAGTAGGGTATGTACAAAATAGAATAGCCCATAGGATGTTTTTGTAAATAGTCAAGGTCATTACCCGAATGCCCAAATTAGTGCGAATGTCTGCAAAAATCGCCAGATGCAGAAAATAAAATTTGTTCATTCAAAAAATTACAAATAGGACATAATTCCATATACGCAATACAGTATTATTATTCAGATAATGATTGCTGATCTAAACTAAATTCATAGGCCATTGATAGTTTGGGGGTCGTCTTATAGGACAGATATATGTATATGCTAAAACTATAAAACTTCAACGAAAATTTATACATTGTCTTATCTGAAGGTTGTCTTATCCACCAAGATATACGGTACTTGTTTTAGTTGATTAAAAAGTAGAATCTTCTTGTGAATTTATCCAAATTTCAAACTTACCTACTACTGAATATAGCACTATTATTATTTTTACCTGCATTATGATATTGCTTCTGGGAAGGTGTGTGTGTGTTTGAATTTGTGCATATCATAATGGAAATCACACAAAATCATATTCAACTTGTAAAAAACTGATGTCGGTCATGTAGAAAAGCTGAATGTCACATGAACATCATATTTCATCATGAAACAGTTTGATAATTTTGAACTATTGTTTTTGACATTACTTTGATTAACATATATTTTTGGTCAGAGGAATTGACTTACATTAGTTGGTGTATGTATCAGTTAGAAAAGGAGGAAAGGACATGATGCTGTAGTATGATTATTTTAAAAGGCTGGAATGATTATTTACAACAAGCATGTATCAAGGAATTTTGCAACAGAAAGTAAATATAAAACTGGTGGTTTTGGAAAAATAATCAATAGACAAAAGTTTATTTATGAAGAGAAGAAAAAGTGTTGGTTGAGCACACCTAATTCCAAGAGTTAAGGTGTCATAAAATATCATTGATAATGCTATATTTTCAATAGTCATGCAATATGCATTATTATAGTACATAAATTTTTTGTTTTATTGTTAAAAAAATGTATATATAAATGTTTGGTCTTATCTTTTATAAATTAGAGAAAATATTATCCCTTAATAAAAGAATTAAAAATTAATAAATTTTTTACTGAAGAAATTTAAAAAAAATCTGTTAGCCAAATGGTTAAAATGTGACCTTACAAATGCATAGTCTTGGCATCAGTTCCCTATTCTTAATACAAAGACTTTTATTTGTCATTCATCTAAACATTCATTTGCTTTATCCCAGTGTTTTTGAACCCATGTGCTGCAACACACTTGTGTGTTGTGAGATTGGCTCAAGTGTATCACAAAAATATTAAATATTTTTTTGAATTTTAACTAACATTTTTAAAATTTCTTATATCTTTCACATTTTACTACTAGCTAATCAAAAGAAGAGGGTGTTTACTAAAATGTCAATTGTTGCAAAATTTACAGAATTAGCCTACCCTTTTCACAAAAGTTGCATGCATCTATGCTAGCTCATTATGCATTGATTCAAAGAGTCTATTCATTTTTATAGTTTCTTTGTAAAATTGTGAATTTTTGTCTTGGTAAGTTTAACTTCTGTATTAACAAAATTTTTTAAATCAACCATAATTTATTTTAAATTTTAAACATTTTTAAAAAATCAAATGTAAAAATTATGGTGGGCTGCAGAAATCTTAATAAATTCAAAGTGTGTTGCTAATCCAAAAAGGTTGGGAAATACTGCTTTTTCCCAATGGAAATGTGCATTGCATTATATGAGTGTCAGCACAACATGACAGCAATAAGATGGTCTGATAAAACCAATGAAAATGATTTTTATTTGTATTATTTTTGTGATATCATGATATCTATATTTTTTTAATAATAATAATTTATTACAGGAATGAAAGAAAGAAAAAAGATTTAATTAATTTTGTTAATTCAAAAGTGTGTACAATAAATTATATATAATTTTTTGTATTTGTATTATAATTATGAAATTGTTTTCCTGCTTTTTTTGTATAAGTTACATTATACAAGGTGATTAACTTAAATCCTCAAAACTGAACACTTACTTTGTTCAACACGATTGTAGTCACATTTGAATAACAAGCAATGTAAAATAAACCTTGGTTGACTTCTTCACCATGAAATAAGGAATCATTCCATTCATCTTTTCATTTTATACAGAGATACTTCTTATACTTTAGCATATATGTAAATATATGAAGTCCTAGACAGTGACATGGTAAGAGAACTTGGCTTAAATACAATTTGAGCATTTGTCCCATTGTATAAGACAGCCATAGTGTACTGAAATCTTGTGAAATATCTGAAGTTGTATACTAATTCAAGACTACTACTAATCGAAGTTTTTGCTGTTTTAAGTCTTTATTGTTGTAATTTGTTGAGTTTATTGTAATTAAATCCTAATAAGATATCTTTTGTATAAATATATATGTACAGTGCCATGTCCCAAAGTTTGGATTTTACACTAATATTTGGTTGAACTTCCTCTGGCTTTGATTACAGCCCTTATCCATAAATATACAGACTCTGTGAGATTCTGAAGCACTGCCTTGATGATTTCCAACCACTTTTAATGCAGTATTTTTTATGTCAAATTCATTGGTACATTATTATCATGTTTAATTAGGTGTTCCAGTACAGTCCCAAAGATGTTTAAATGACTGATGTGTTGACCCTGTGGAGGTCACTCCAGGTGTAAGAAGTCAGTATTGTGCTTCCTATATTAGTTCATTATAATATAATATTATCATCTGGAAACATTAGAGCCATTGGGGTGAAAATCATAGATTGCAGAAACATATGGTCATCCAGCACTTTAATGTAGTCATGTGACTTCATAGTTTTCTCAAAAATGACCAGTAGACCCAACTAGACCAAAAAAACATACCCCCAAATCATTACTGATTTTTCATAACCTTGAACAGTTTCTTGAATACAAGCTGGATCAAGTGCTTAATGGGATTTGCTTCACATATATTGGCAACTAGCCCTGCAAAATCTGGTGAATGTTGATTCATCGTTGATATAACACTTTTTTCCAAGCAGCAATAGTTTAGTTTTGGGCTCTTCAGGCAACTGAGTAGCTTGTGTTGAAGGGAACAGCTCTGAAGTCCCATATTCAATAACAAATATTGAGGAGTTCTGATTGATATGTTGTATCCCATTTAGTATAACGTTATTGCAAAGTTTATGATTGAATTTTCCTTGGTTTTGCTTAACAAGATGCTTTATTATGCTCATCCAGAATTCCTTTTTCTGCCACATTTAGAGTAATTTGCAGCTTTTTTCCATGTTTAAATCATTTAATCTTGACTCTCTTACACTAGTCTGTGAAACTTGAAGTTTATCAGATATTCTTCTAAATGTCATACTAGTTTGTCACAGGAAATTTGTTGCCCTGTGATAAACCTTGACCATGAAATATTTGTTTAAAAATTTACTGCTAATTTTTTCAAATAAATATTAAAATAATTTTTTTGTTTACAAAAAGTATCATTGTTAACAATCTAAATTAGATTAATGATATGTTTAATAAATAATTTTAGAATCAAAATTAACCACTACATTTGTTTATATTAATTTTATTAATATAATTTTTACAAAATGATTATCTCAGATTTAATAACTGTTTTAGAATGTAAGTGACATTTGTTTTGGAAAAGTTACTATACTTTTAATCATAATTATTTTTAAAGTTATAGATTCTTAATGACACAAACACAAATGAAAAATTGAATATGGCTTTTCTGTTGTGATCTATTATTTTATGATAGCTTTCAATATTTTTATTTTTTGCAATAAAAACTGTTCACTTGCTTAAATAATTTTTAAAAAATCAAAAGTTTACTATTCTTTCCCTTAAATGTATTAAAATATTTTTAAACCTTATTACTTTATTTTTAAACCTTAAACTTTTTATTCCTTAACCAAAAAAAATATTTTCTTAGATAATTATTTAAATAAAAATAGAAATTATATATTGTAGATAAAATTTTTATTTTAGATGTCCAAATTCTATCTTGAAATTAGTTGGACAGATAATTAAATTGGAGGATTTATTATCAAAAGCGATTCAAGAAAAAGATATGGTAAGTTTGATATAATATAAAATCACATTATATTTAATTGAAGCTCAGTAGACAGGCTTGCATCTGATAAAGAGCCTAACCTGTCTGTCAAGCATTTTTATCTTGAAATTTATTTCTTCTACTGCATTTTCAGCCTAAGTTCAATATATTTTCTATGTTCATCTCAAATAATTTTCTCCCAAAACTTCTATATCTCAAATTACAGACTGAAGTGTCAATTACAGTTTCAAAGCTCAACAACTACATTTTGATAGCATAAATTGCAGTTGAGAAACATCTCTTGAAATACAGTACATAGTTGCAATTGACACTGCTTTTCTCTAATTGGCTTCAAGTTTGGTTTGGTTTATTTATTTACTGCAATACAATGTGAGCAATCTGTCAAGGGGGATGCTTCTTGGGGGGACATTAAATGGGAAACTGGCCCCTATTTCAGTATAGGAATACCATTATGTAATTGAAATAAAGGAACAGTAGTTATAGCAGCAATCATCATAATTTAGTGTACAAGTTGTTTAAAAACCAATTTTTTGTCAGTAAAGTCACAGTGGCTGTATTTTGGATCCAATAGGGCATTATCTTACTTGTAGACTTTTTGGAAGTTGATACTACAGGCAACTTAGATACAGGACTGGGGAATTGTCATTTTTTTTACTAACTCTGACTTTGGATATGTACAACAATTTAGAAAATAAATTACTATGTCAGACTTTTATATCATAAATGCAAGAAAAATCTACAGGTGTCCAAATAAGACTATCAAACAGTAAACCTAATTTTGTCTTATAACCAAGTCTGTTTTAATCAGGAATTTTGACTTTGGAGTTGATATTTTCAGCTTTCTGACACTGACTTCTTAGTATTTATATACTCTCATTGCCATAAAAACTTGCACATCAAGAAGGAGTTGTCATATCACTGCAAAACTTGGCATTCAATAAGTCTCATGCAGATATGGAAATGATTAGTTATAGCGTGATGGCTCATCACATAATGTCAGCAGAGGGTGTTAAAGTACATATCCCTTGGCCTATACAAAAATGCATTAAAGACATCCTGTCTGTAATTAACCTGTTGCAGAGGGATGCTGTATCACTAGAGATGCTTTCGTTGCAATCAAAGACCATATGAACAACTAACCAAATTTGAGAGGAGAAGGATCATTGAGTTGAGAAAAGCTGGACGATCATCTTGCCAAATAGCTCACCAGCTAGACCATGCTGACAATACTATGAGGAGGTGTTGGTATCAATGAATGAGAGAGAGCTTGCAAACACGGCGCCCAGGCTCAGGGTGCCTTCGGCAGACCACTAGTCGAGAGAATTGCCTGGACCTCTGACAAACATGTATACAGCCGACCACATCATTGTCTACCATCTAAACATAGGTGGTGCCATCATTACAGGCCTGTGTCTGTCTGTACCATTTTGAGGCACCTGGGTGAAGAACATTTTCTATTGCAGTAGCCATTACATGCGCTGCCATTGATACCACCCACCATTGCCTCTGTTTGGAGTGATATTGCTCCCAATGGAATTTGATTGCAACAAAATGGAACCAGGTTGTCTACAATGACAAATTCACATTCAGTTTGGGCACTGACAACAGCCTTGTTTGTGTCTGGAAGCCTTGTGATAAATGTCTCAATCCTGCCTATGCTATACAGAGGCACACCACTCCATAGCTGTTGTGATGGTCTGGGATGCCATCACATATGACAGCTGTGGTAGATCTCTTTCCTCTAGGAGTGATCCAAGGAACCATGATAGCAGACTGATATGTTAGTGACATCCTGCAGTCATGTGTTGCCTCTTGTGACAGGACTCCCAAGAGCCAACAGGATAATGCTTGACTGCACCCAGCAAGGGTGTTACAGAATTGCTCTGCCACATTGCCACATTTCCCTGGTATTCCCAGTCCCAATTTGTCACCGATTGAACATGTCTGGGATCACCTGGGTCACCAAGTTAGACAGTGAGTTTGGCCAAACTAGAAGACACCAAACGGCACCTGTATGCCTCCATGCTCATCCACATCACATTGTGTATTTATGCTAGAGGTGGTCCAACAGGGTACTAGAACCTTTCATTTGTAGTTTTTCCTGCAATAAATGATCCTTTTGCTTTCATTTTGTAATCACTTATATCATTGTTACATTCACACATATACAGTTTTGTTCGATTCAGACAACTCCTTCTTGATGAGTAAATGAAAACCACTTATACTGTTTTTAAAATCACCATTAGTCATGGGCATGGAATACGGCATCTGACTGAGTAATGGCAAAAGTGCATAGAAAATGATGACGACATTGTGGGGAAAAAAGTGTGTTTTTTAATAATTGAGGATTAATTGATATAAAAGCATTTTTGTAGGAAGCAACGTTTGAGGGGTAAAAAGAGGCATGACTTTTACACCATATCTGTTTATTTTTTTATAGGTGATTTCATAATTAAAATAATTTGCAATGTTGTTATAAAGCAGATTTATCAGTTTAATTGATTTGATGAAATGCCTAAGATAGAAATGTCAATTTTAATGTTTGAATTTTTTTGTTTAAAAAAAATTAATGGTTAGATGGTTTCCCATACTAATAAAACAGTTTGTAGAAAAATTTTTAACCTTATTTAAATTATTTTAAACTTAGGCATAAAGTATAAGTATTCTTCATTTAGTTCAAAATTTTACTTTTATGAAAAATGTGTTTCTTTTCTCATGTTATAAAAACAAATGATGCAAAAAGTGTTCATGTAAGCATCTTAATCCAAATGTCAGCATAGAAAATATTGAAATGCAGAATTATATACAGTGCTAGATTTCATATTTTTATCAGTTTACTGATAGAGTACAGGTATCCCTAGTGTTGCCATCTTTTCAAAATTGCTGACCCAGATGGCAGGTCAAGTTAATGTGCAATGTTATTTTACCATGCAAAGAATAATGGGCATGCCAGTTCTAAACCAGTTAGGGACTTGTGTAGAAGCAACTTAAATTAAGAAATGAAATAACTTGGCTTTAAAGAACTGAGAAGCAAAACGAAAAAAAAAAAAAAAGGTCGACAGATTGCAGCGTATGAAGTCTTTCACTGTCAAAATAAAGTAAATTTATAAAAATATTTGCTAGTACTTTGTTTCATCATAATTTCACAATTTCTACAAAATCCCAGACAAAGTTAATTGTTAACCCTGACAATGAATTAAAAACCGAACAGGTGGCAATACTAGGTATACCTTATATAAATAACATGGTATTACATTCCAAAAAAAGAACTGTGCTATGCAAATCTGTGCTATACGAAACAAAGGACTAATGCAAAACATGGGGTTAGGTTCCAGAAGTTAGTTAAAGTATACTTTTCTTTTTCATCTCTAAGAGAAATACGTTTATTAAAATGATTAATAATTTCTATTCTTATCGGCCTTTAAAACCATGATGTCATTGTCAGCCAGCCTTCTTTTGCTTCTGTAGAGATCTTTACAGAAAACTGCATCTTGTTGATTGCTTCTTATGTTTCTGGCTTTAAACACTGTTTCCATCTGTATAATTCTTTGTAGCTCTCTTTCATACCTGATATAAGCCTTTCTATATTAGGTATCATACATTCAGGTTTGAGCGGTGTGTATCCTGGAACATAAGTGGGACCCAGCTTTATGGTATTGATGAGAAAATACGGAGGAGAGATAACGTCCCAATGTATTAACAGTATATTCATGATCACTCTTTTATTACTTTTCTGCTTGGTGTAGATCCATCTCAGCTTTTTGTCATATCTATTATGTAGGGTGTTTGATATTTTGTCATGTATGCTGATTACCTGTCTGTTGACTTCATACAGTATGTTTGGGTCTTGTTCAAATAGCTGGTTTGACGACGACATCACAGTTTTAAAGGCTGATAAGAATAGAACTTTAGTGTTATTGAAGACGACTACGTATAGGAAGCTGTTGATCAATAATTTATTTCCAATCGACAATTAATTAACAGTTGCAATTAAAAATATTGTGTTATGCATTAATATTAACTTTAGTTAAACAGGGGCATTTTCTTTGTACAAAGTATTGTCATTTGAGTTTTTTTTTGTTGACCTTGATTAGCAACGTCTTCATTTTTTTAATATTTTTACCATAAAATTTTTTTATGATATGAGAAAATAAAACTAAAAATATTAATCAAAATTTTGTTCTAGTGGTTTGCATTTGTTCAATCGAGGATCAAGCAATTTATTTTCTAGAATTTGTGTTCAAATACTGAATTATTCGAGTTTGGAACAGTTCCAAGTATTGCGATACCACCACATTTCATTCATCATTTTTACGAATGATTGCTTACCCACAGTTTAAAAAAAGTTAGTAACACTTTTTTTAGAGGCATTTAAAGAACATTTTTAGGTAAATGTTAAAAAAGATTAATAACACTTATCTAAAAATGTTTAAATAAACTATTAAATACAAAGATTAATGTATAAAAACAAAACACAGTGACAGTCTTAAGGGCTAAAGTCTGAAAGCAACAATGATGACACCTCGTTGATAGGAAAGCTAGGGCAAGGAAGAAAAAAATTGCACTATCAGTTTTTATTAAAGTAAAACAGATGAAAAGCACAAAACAAAATTAAAAATTTCAGTACTGTAAAATCCATGGACAAATTTGAGACAGCACACATTCTTGCTTGAGTAAAAAAAATATCAAACAACGGAGTTTGCACTTGAAGTTTTGTATGGAGAATATCTCAAATTCCTGAACTGTGTTAGAACAAAACCAGAAACAGTGTTGTACAGGGAATATCCCCAATTTCCAAACCATGTTAGAGCAAAACTGTGTTGTAGAAATGCCATGTTGTACAAAGGATACCTGTATATGCAATTATAATTATGAGCTATAATTTGAAAACATTTTAAAACATTTTATGTTAAAGATTCATTATGAACTATCTTTATAATAAAAAAAAAAACCTAATTATTATAAAATAAAATATTTAATGTTGAGTAATAAAGTATTGTGAATTGAATTATATATTCAGGTCATTAAAGAAGTTCAGTTATTGCTGTAATTTCTGATTTTTTTGTAATAAATTATACTTTATCAAAAAAAAAATACATATATAAATTCATATGAATAGATAAGAAATATTAAAAATTATTTAATATATATTTATCAATATAAAATTATGAAATTTATAATTGTTTATCTGTCATTAACTGTCATTTAATTTGTGCTTAAAAGCTAATTTTAGTTGTCTTAATTTTAATATAGTCCTATTTCACTAGTTACACATTTTTCAAATTATCAAGAATTTTTCTGTGGATTAAAATCATTGTTTATTTTTTCAGGATATCTGTTGCTGTATATATGGTTTGTTCATTGCTTTAGGAGAGACACATTCCAAGCTACTGTTAAATACAATTTTGGAGAGAGAAGAATATCGTGATACAATAATCAAATTAATTAGTTTAATATTAGTATGTTTAATAATTTTCTATAAAAGAAAAATATCTTTTATTAAATAATAATAATAATAATAATAATAATAATAATAACTTATTAATTTTGTAGCAATGTAGTCGTACACCTGGTCACTATCCAATTGATGAAATATGTAGTGAACAAACTTTTGGGTTTTGGTATACATTACAAGTAAGTTAAGTTTTTTGTAATAATAATAATTAGTTATAAATTTATATAAAATATCTGAAAATAATTTATGAATTAATTTTGTGTAAATATTAAGAATTTATTTAAATTTAATTTATTAATGCAGCTATTTCAAAATAAATATAATTTAAAATTATTATAAAACTACTGCATTAGAAAATAACTACAATAACTGGATGTGTTTTAGTTAACTCAACAAATCAGAAAATCCAGCAGTAAAACATTAAATGTAGGAAATGCTGGATAAAAGCAAATGTTTTCAATCACTTTCAGCAATCATCTTCAGGTTTACATTGAATGATCCACTTTCTTACAAAGTAGTGGCTTTCTGGACATTAATCAAAAGAGCCTTCACACATTCTTTTAGGGAACAGGAGGAAGAAACTAAATTACATTAAACAAATTGCAGAGCAGAATGGTTACCCCATAAAAATTATTAAGTGCTTAATTCATCAACAACATTTATTAATCAAGAAAAAAGCAAAAAAACTGGAGGAAAGATTTCAATATAGTTAACTATGTGAAACAATTCACTCCTGTTCATAGAGAAATAGCTAAGATCAGTAATTGTAAAATAGCACACAAAAAAATTCTACTATATATAAATTACTAAGGAATTCCAAGGATCCCAAAGACTTACAAACATACCAGGAGTGTATTCTTTCCCTTTGACTGATAACAGAATTGGAAAGAAATTAGAATACATTGGGATTACTTTATGTTCCCTAAATATATGAAAAAAAAAGAATATACGAAGTCAATTAGAAAAGGTCTTACAACAACAGCCTTAGCAGCACCTAGAATAATACACCACATACAAGCTAATGCATATTTAAAATATCTTGAGAAAACAGATATATACAAGTACAAAACTAATGAAAAAGCAGGGACCATTAATTACAAAAAAATTGACACACTATCATTTGCAAGAAAATCATTAATCAAAGTAATATAAAAACTAACTTTATATTATTATTATAAAATTTATTTTTATATATATAAATTAAAATATAAAAAATATATAAATCTTATTGGCTTCAAGAGTTGACTTCTCCACATACATGACAGCAACCAATTGGAAAATGTGTTCCATTTAATTTGAATTTGTAAAGACTATTCTATGCATTGTTCTATATTGTTTATTAATGTAAACCTGAAGATGATCATTGAAAGCAAATGAAAACATTTGTTTTTATCAAGCATTTCTTAAATTTGACATTTACTGCTGGATTTTCTGGTTTAGTGAGTGAACTAATAACCACAGTAAGTACAATTTTTAAGACATTTAAAATTAACATGTGATCTATTGGTTAAGATTAATAACATTGCTTGTTACCAGATGTTGAGTCTGATGATGCAAAAAGACTGTTTAAAATGCCTATTTACATGAAGATATAACAACTTCAACTAAAACTTATTACAATAAGGAAAATTTTATAAATGTATTTGAACTTTATATATTTTGGGACATGCCAATTCTGATAACAATATGTGTTTAAAATAGCACATAATGAATTTTTACTTGTGCTTCAGTATTTTTGATCTATTCATTCAATTTTATTATGAAATAATTGGAATAATTTTCTTATTTTAATATACTTTAATTAGTAATATATATACACACACTGTTGTATGAGGATGATTTTTAATATAGGGGCTAAAAACAAAAGTTGTAGTTTGCATAAGGACACCTGCCTAACTTTTTTCAGTATTGAAAAAAGTAACATTCCCAAAATTTGGAAATTTAGAGATTATCAAAGTTTGAGACAAAATTTTCTTAATTTTAAGCAAAATGCAAGATAATACAGTACTAAGCATTTAAAATTTACAGTTCATAATTTTCATGTTACAATGCCACAAGATGAACATAACAGTAATCACACAGTGGAATATTAATTATTATTGGTAAGCATTCTCTTCCTTGTTCTAGATTCTTGCTTTTTTAGAGCCTTGTCAACTCCTGTCATCTTTCCTAGCCATCCTTTTTCCCTCTGAGTCAGAAGAAATTTTCAATTTTTGATTTTGATCATGGACAGAAGTGCTATAAAAAAGCTCATTGAGGCTGTCACTGAAAGTACCTTCTTTTACAGTGTTTTGGATCTTTCTTTTTGTTCATTTTTCTTCATGGAAGATTTTTTCAAGAGATACAATTATGTGTTTCTGAAGACAACTAGGAATCCATGCTTTAACCTAAATTCCAGTGACAACTCTGGCAGCTGAAGTTGTACTTTCCCAAACAGTTTTCTTTTCAGTCAGATGCAAATGAAAAAATTAGCAATTATCTCTCACTTCAAATGTAGCTTATTTTCAGGTATTTCACATGATTGTTGTCTTATTAGCCAAATAGTCATTATTTTAAATGCAATAATAGCCATTTCTTCATAAAATAAAACCTGGAACCAGTTACACTTCAACCTCAGTTTATACTGAGTTTACTAGAAACTTATAAATTGGGAATATACAAAATTATGATCTAAAAGTCAGAATTTTTCATTTAGTCTTCACACAACAACTTATTGAGGATCATCCATGGTGTAATTGCACTCTTAGGCTGCTTGAACTCATTGTTCCAAGTTGCCTGAATTTATAGTCTAGGTCCTAGATTAGTCCATAATACTCAGCCTATTATAGAACATATGGCAACAACATTCTGCTCCTAATGCTATACTTATATAGGATTTCTGTTCCAACAGTGAGTGGTTCTATGCTTAGCATTGTGACATATTACAATTTTTCAAATAATGGTAGCAACCTTTAAATATTATTCCAAACAACCAAATTTTAACAAAGTTGTTTTTTCCATAATGGAATAGATTCAAAACATGTTTCATTTAACTTTAAAAACTTAAAAATAATGACCACTCTAATAAATAAGGCAAAAATACTCATGAATTTTTGTTCTTATTTTTTTTTTAATCAACAGATTTATTTGTTATATTATTATATAAGTTGACTTATTAAATTTTAACTTATGAAAGTGTCATTTTCTTTCATTTACTTGATAATTCAGTTTTTGTTGTAAATTGTTTAGTGCATGGTTTTCTGTTGAATATGAGATTGAGTGAATGTTTTAAATTTTTATGTTAATTGAATTCAAAAACTATAACAATTACATTCTTGAAAATATCAGGAGAAATAAAAGTAGAGAACAAAGAAAAATGACTGGATTCTACTGCTTTATTTTATGACTTTTAAAATATTTTAATTTTTTAAATATTTTTAATATAACTATTTTTTAATAGGATGAAATTGTTGCATCTGAACCAGCAAAATTTGAATCATACTTGAGATTATTTCATCCATTATTCCAATCTCTAGTAGATACTTACTTAATTAAAATTCAATATCCTACAGAAGATGCTTATCAACAATGGCATAATGGTAAGTTAATTTTAAATAGTTTCATGTATAAAAAAAAAGATAAATATAATGAACAAACTAGCCATATTTAAGAACTTACAAGTAAACTTGTTTAATTATTTTTTTATTCCTGTATCTGAATAATATAATCAGCTAACCAGGTACAATCAATCAAGAATAATCAATTTCTCTATTATCTTTAATAATAATTTTATTTAACCTATATTCTATATTTATTATACTTGTCTAGTATAAAAAACTTTTTTTTAATTTTTTGTTTTGAACAGTGTTGTTCATTATAAGACGTTAATCCGTTGCGAACTTTTTTATTATTATTTATTCAAAAATACTTAGAGAAATTAAAGTTTTTGTTTTAATTAATTGTTTTATGAAAGATAAAAATACTAGGAAAAAAATCACTATCATTAATTTTTAGCAAAAATTTTCCACAATTCAATATCATCATTTAATTTTCATTATGTTTTCAATCATTAAAAACTATTTATATAATGTTTATATAATTATATATGTATATAAATATATATGCAGATCCTTCATCATTTCTGTAACTGTTTTTTGATATTTCTCTGTTTTTAGATGTGTATTCTCTTGCTATGCAACATAGAAAATGCAGGCTATAGAAAACCTTTGTTTGGTCATTTCAAATCTTGTAGAATACAAAAAATTTATTACAGCATGTCATAAATAATAATTTTAAAATTATATTTATATTATATTTATGAATATGTTTATTTAGTGTAGGGTCTGCTTGTTATAATCAGTTATTGTTATCAGTCATTTAATATTAAAATAATAATGACCAATCGAACAATTTTGGGTTATTTAATATTATCAAAATTAGCAGATCCCAAAACAAAAGTTAAAATACACTTATAGAACTTTCTTTATTACATGTAATATGAATTTGGTTACTTGTCATTATCTTTAGGTAAATAGGAATTTCTAATCTGTCTTTTTACTCTATCAGTCTCAGCATATGGTTGATAACATGCAATTGTTATCAGCCATATTATGCTTTAAATGCTAATCATTAATTGATTTAATTGTTGTTTGCTTATAGTACTATAGTTGAAATTGTTTGCATTTTGTACTTCAATTATATGCCACAGTAGTAGTAGTAGTAGTAGACCAAAATTGGATCAATTACATATTAATTAATAGGTCTTTAATTTATGCATATTTTAATTGTTTTAAAATGTCCTTTTAATGTTAGATTCAAGAAAATTGGAATTTTCATTAACAATAGTCTTATTTACTTACCCTGTTTATTATTATCAGTCATTGTTATCAGTATGTAAAAGTTCCAAAGTAATAACTAAAGTAACCAGAATTAAATGAAAATTTTAAGTGCTTATTATGTAGTAATATTCATGAAAATATGCAAAATATACATTTTTTTTGTTAAATTATATTTTTCAGTATTTTGAGAAATGAGCAATATAAAAATACAAAACTTATTTTTATTTATTTCCTTTTAATTTATATATATAATTTGACCAAAATTTGTTGATTTTTGATTTTACTTTCCTAAGAATAGTTTACATTAAAAATTTATGCATTCTGGTCAATTTCCTCAGACATAGAGTATTTTTAACTCACTGTGTTGGCAATATACAGTGTGTTGAAATTCACTTTTAAATATTGCGAATACTTAACTGATACTTATTTCTAGACTCTTGAACCTAGAAACAAAAAATATTTCTGCCATTCATATATTCTCTTTCGACAAGATAATTTTATAGTAAGCAATTTCAATATTTAGAATTTCTTGCTGTGCAAAACAATTCAATTCTTTAGGTGGTTTTGTAAATTATACAGGATTTTCACATAATGGATACATTACAATTACATTAACATTACAAATTACATACATGCTGAAATTTTGGTGTAGATCCAGAAAAAATAGAAAATATTTAAGATAAATTGATACAGAAATTTAAATTCTGCAGTATTGATATGAAGAAACAATGTTTTTTTCCTCTTCACCAGTGTAAGCTGGGGGAGAGTTTTTGTTTAAGCAATTGTTTGTATTCTATTTTATTGTTCAGAACATTTTAGCAAATCAATATTTCGTAATAAAATCAAATTAATGTGAATATGTATATGCAAAATTTTTTTAAAAATGTATATAAATTTATGCAAAAATGTACAATTTATGAAAAACATGTTTTTCTTATTAACTTAGCTATTAATTGTACTTTCTCAAAAGGAATATCTAACCATATTGTAGGTAATGATGGGATACATCAACAAATATCCAAAATCTGCATTTTATGCAATTTTATCTTCAGTGATTACGATAAACAGATTGTATTGTATATTGATAAAAATGGTAAATATTTATGATGAAGTAAAATTTACACATATGTATATTTCATTTCTTGACCTTTTTTAACTACCATATATTTCTGCAGATAAGACAATAGTTGAATCATAAAAAAAAGGCCCCCAAAATCCAGGGTCATCTTATAGGACAGATACAAAAAAATTAGATTGAAATTTATATAAATTAAAACCATTATAGTAAAACAGACAAACCATAATTATTTACTAGTAGAGAGAGGAGTATGTCCACAAAATAGAATAACCCATACGACGTTTTTATGAATAGTCAAGGACATTACCCGAATGCCTGAATCAGAGCAAACGTTTGCAACAATAGCAAGGCAGAAAATAAAATTCGTTTATTCAAAAAATTACAAATAGGACATAATTCCGTATATGCTATACAGTATTATTATCCAGATGATGATCACTGATCTAAACTAAATTCATTGGCCATTGATAGTTTTGGAGGTCGTCTTATAAGACGGATATATGCTAAAACTATAAAACTTTGCCAAAAATTTATACCTTGTCTTATCTGAAGGTTATCTTATCTGCAGAAATATACAGTATTTTTTATGGATTTAAATAATCCTTTATACTCAAAATTTTTAACACTTTAAAGTTCTTGGAAAGTCTTTATGAAGAATTCATAAGCAGTTTTCCAAAAGAAAAATGAATACATAATTAATATTTAAAAAAAAAAAACGGAAATATTAGAGAAAAGATTTCTAATATACAGTGAAATTTAACACAGAAAATTGTTTTATTCTGAAGAATGTTTTCCTTGTAGGCAGATTTCTGTTTTATTGAAGTTCTGTTGAGAGAGGTTTTACTGCATAAACAAACTAGAGAAGTGTCTTGTTTGTGTGCTTATTTGACATCAATGTGTTTGCATTATAACTGTATAGTAGATATTATTATTTAAGACATTTTTCTATAATACATATTAATATTTTATATAATGGTGCATTTTAATATGTACTAATTATTAAATAAATAATTTTTTTAGATGAAAAAGAGTCATTTAGGTGTTACCGTCAGGATGTTGGTGATTCTTTTGTAAGTGAGATTTGTAAAGTCTGTTTTATTTTATATATACATATTTATGTTAAGTAAATATATTTTATGTAGATGTACTGTTATAATATCTTGCGTGAATCAATGCTAGCTAATCTCATGGCTCATTTGAGTGTTGCTGTCAACAGAGCATCAGTTAATTCTTCTGATTGGCAAGTAAGATCTTTGTTTTATTACATATTTGAAATATTTGATTTGATGAATACTTGTGTGTGTGTGTGTGTGTGTGTGTGTGTGTGTATAGCAAAATTGTATATATATTCATATAACATTAAATTTTATGTTTCCAGTATTTAGAATCTTGTCTATATGCATTTCAAGCAATTGCAGAAAGTGTTGACTCAGAAGAAAAATATTATTTACCACAATTTTTTTCTAATTTACCAAAAATATTACTTCAAAATGTTCAAGTTATATCAACGACAATGGATGCAATAGGTAATTTTCCCAATGAAAAAGATTATAACTAATACTTTAAAAAAAGAGTTTTAGTTTAGTGTTTTAATTTTTAAATTATTGTTTTTTTTTATTTTTTAACTTTAAAGGATCTTATGCTGAATGGATTAATGTTCATCCAGAAGTTTTAGAGCATGTAGTACCAATACTAATGATGGGAATTCAAAATACTGATGTATCACCAGCTTCTACAATGGCTTTGAAAGACATTACACGTGATTGTCAACCTAGTCTAGCACCATTTGCAGAGCAAATTCTTTCTACTAGTCAAGTAATCAAAATTTATTGTAAATCATAAAATTTTATTATAAATATATATTTATTATTTTGTTATTTGAAAATGAAATGTTATATTACATAAATTTTATGTAGGAAGCATTATCAAATTTGAAATCTCGGGAACGTATTAGACTTATGAGTACTATTGGTCAAGTTCTTTCTATCATGTCTTTGGATTATATTATGTCTTATTTGGAGACATTATTAACACCAATAATACATCAGTTACAGCAAACTTTAACAGAACAGGTAAATGCATATTTAAAAATTTCATTAATAGAATATTTGTTTGTAATTCAAGTTTTTTTTCTAGCAGTCTTCCACTTCAAAAACAACTATTATTCTCAATTTAAATATTTTATCTATGTTATTTTCTACCCTTGATATTCGTCCAAAAGACGATACACAAACAAACAAAACTTTGGAAAACAAAAAAGATCTACCACAACCAGTTTTTCTTGTTTTAAAGCAAGTTATGCCTTTATTAATGACTATAGCATCTAATTGGATGTCAGATGAACATATTACAGAGGTAATATTAAATTTTAATACTTAAAATGTGTTAATGAATTTATTAATATTTCTTTTAAAACTCTATTAGGCATTGTGCGATACATTAAAAAGAGCAACATCAACTTTATTAGAAGAATGTCAGCCATTGATAGATGATATTTTACAGTTACTGCTTCATATTTATCAGTTTTGCCCTCATAATTCAGTATTAGATGTGAGCAAACAGGTAGGTTGGATATCTGTTAACATTAAATACATATTTTTTCAAAAATATTTGATTATTTCATATTTTAAATAATAGATGATGATGTTATTTGGACAAGATAAAGAGAGAAAAGCTAAACTTATGTCATTTTTTGCTCAAATTTGTGCACAGTCAATCAGTTTATTTCGGACAAGTAAGTTTTTTTTAATCTTTAAAAAATTGTTTATAAAAATATTGAATATTATTACTTTATTTGAAATAAATATTAAATAAATAAATAAATAAATAAATAATAAAATTAATGTGTTGTTGGGATGCAGTGTCTTTTTTATTTGTTAGCTTTTCAGCACTTATTTAGTATATGAAATTTTTGATTGTAAATCTCTTTTAAAAAAATAGCATATTTTTTTTAAACTATATTCACATATAAAAGACTTTTTTTGAAGAAGTAATTCTCTATATTATTATGAAGGTAATGAGATGAAAAATTACTTTCTTCACAAAAATTAGTTTATTGACAAAATTTTGTTCTGGGATGTTCAATAATTTGACAGCCTATCTTATCTTCAAGATTTATCAAACATTCTTTTAAAAAATGGCTGATAAATTTAAACATTAAGAAATATGTAGAAAAGACTAAAATGTCTTGATTTTTGCCATGTTAAATCACCAGAAACAACAGTCTTCCACTGCAGAGAGAACCTTTTAATAGAGGCTATGCCTCTGCAAAATTATGTAAAAACAGTTTAAAAATAGCCTCTAATAAAAAGTCACTTCTGCAATGGAAAACTGTTGTTCCTGGCAAAAAATCAAGACATTTTAGTCTTTTCTACATATTTTTTAATTATTACAGATGGTCTAAGAAATATCTTAAAATTGTTTATTGAATAATATATTTCTAAAACTGAGTTCATGCACTGGTATTTTCTACAAGATAAACCTATTAGTTTAAGTGTAGATTATAAGATATATGAATCAATGTTGACACTACTAAAATTTTAATATCAGAAGAAATTAGATATATACAATTACAAACAGAAGGGAAAGTTAATTGTTAGTTTTAAACAAAAATAACATATTCATTTATGAAATAGAAGTAAATGTCAATTGTCACTTACTTCCACTTTCATTTTAAAGTTTCTTAAAAAGCAAAGAGCATGGGGTTTGACTATTATTTGGGTAATTACTTAGGTATTATGATGTAGTTAATGTTAGCAACCTCTATTTTGAATTTTAAAAATTAAGTATAAATAAAAATTAATTTCATGCAATTTTTTTAAAAAGATCTTTTTTCAGTCTTTAGAAATTTAATTGCATTATACAAGTTATCTTTTTTATTATCTAAATACTCAAGATAAACTGCTGCTTTATGCTTGATTGCAAATATATCATTATTAACAGGAAATAACAAAATATTTTACATAAATAATAATATTTTATGTTGAAATACAAGCACACATTACTATATAATATGCATACTTTAGAAGTATGTAATTAAATTACTTATTACTAAGCACTCAAAACTTTGCATATGTTGTTAATATCTTTTTCTACTATTCAGAGAAGTATAAATCAAAATTTTAAAAATATGTATTTTCAGATTTAAGAGAAAATACAACAGTTGTAGAAATTTTATTTGAAATGCTAACTCAGGTAAGACTTGATTTGTTAATTGGTTATTAAAAAAAAAATAACTCTTTAGAAGTATAAAGGCATATAAATTTATATTGGATCATATTTGGATGATGGAAAATCTAATAATAATTACAGGCCTCAGAGTCACTCACCTTTTTGAAGTATCTTCACTTTTCTCATATTTCAGGTCATTTTCTCACTTTTTTGGTCATTTCCACGTACTTAATTAAGATGTGGGAGCAATCAAAAATAATTTTAAGGCCAAACGATTGCTAAATTATCAGACTATCAGACTAGAATTTTCTGGAAGAAAATACTAGGCTCTGAGTGGGATTCAAAACTGCCTCTGCCACTCAGTGTTGTTAGATTATAGGAAACAAAATTTCTTTCAAATATGTAAAAAGTCTTTCATGCACTTAAAAAAAATCCCTCTCATTACAAATTCAGAAGCCAATGTTGAGTAAAGTTATGTACTCATGCCATAGTGTCATTATTAGCCAAAAATCTAGTTCTTCGGAGTTGCATTTCTTTCTATGGGGATTGAAAATAAGTATTCTAAGCATCCCTACATTTTTGGCTGTTTTCTAAGAAAACCCCTAAAATCCTTTTGTAGGGGAAAACACACTATGCCAAGGGATTAATCTCTCAAGCTGACAATACTGCTGCTGCTTCTAAATTTAAAATATATTAAAATTATTAAAATTAACACGAGATAGTGGCATAACCTCCTACCTCTAGACGAATTATTTTGTTTTTGATCATTTAATTGTCTTTGTTATAGTTTAATAATTTGGCAGATTATGGAGTTGTCATTTACGAGAATATTTTTTACTTTATTTATCTTTAAATAATTTCATAAACTTGAGTTTAAATAGAATAGAGTTATTTTAATGATTTCATTGCATATTGTTGACATCTAATCACATCTATATATTCCTAAATGTATGTTTAAATTGACTACAAGTATAATTATTTCATGTAGTAAGTTTTATTTTCATAAAATGCGTGATTAAATTATTTGTGAAATATCCATTTTTTAATCTCTTCTCTTATGCTGATTATAAGTGTGCATTAATTAAGACTAAAAAAGTAAATGAAAATGTAAATTCATATTTACACATAAAATTTACCAAATAAAAGATTTGAAGTGTTGTGAAAAGTATAACACATAATTGCTATTGTTGCACTTTTGAAAATTCAAATTTGTCAACATGTATAAGCTATTGATGCTGGGAAGTGATGGACCTAACATAAATAAGATGATCTGTCAGCTCATGAATGAAGAATTGACTGTACTTCATCAGAAGAAACTTGTGGATATATTTGATTTTGCAATGTGTACATTTTACACAATGTATTTCAAAAAGGTCTTTCAAAGCTTGATGAAGGCGGTTTTGATCTAATAGTGTTGATACACAATTTTTCAGTTATTGGCCAGCAAGATGGGAAAATTTTTCTAAAATTTAGGTTAAGTTTAATTTGACAAAGTTTCATTTTATTATGCCCTGTCCAACACAGTGATTGACCATTGAGAATGCAGTCAGGTGCCTTCTTCAGCAATGCAAAGCCCTTATATATTACTTTTTCACATTTATTCCACAGAAAATACCAGGCATCATTACTCTTTCCTATCAAGGAGCTGCCACACTTTTAAAAAAGACTGGTATAAAAGCAGAATTGTATTTAATCTGCTCTAGTGCACAAGTATTTACAAGTTTCATAAGAACATTTCAGAAAGAACAGCCATTAATTCTTTTAATTTATAATGGAATAAAAATTCTTTTATACTGGGGAGTGTGTGCAAAGCCTCATCCATCAAATTTGGAACTATAAAGGATTTTGTTAAAACAGATTAAAAATGTTTACAAGTAGAACAATATGTGCCAACTGTTTGGCATGATCTTTGTGAAGCGACTGCCCTGAAAGGAAGACCAGCTTATGCATGTATTGGCAGGGAACCAAAATTCTGTTGAATTGTGAGCATTTTTAATCTGTTTTAACAAAATCTTTTCTTTTAAATCTATGCTAAAAACTTCACTTTATTAGTAAAGTTTTGTTTTATGTTTTAAATATGAGTTGTACCAGAAAGATATGATTTCTTCTTGGTATCACAGAGTTTTCGACAAGGGACAGTCTCTCCAATGCAAGACTGGAACTATAATACAGGACATATTGAACAAAAAAAATTTTCTTCCAATAAAAGACGCTCAAGGCAAACTAACAGGCCTGAGTGAACAAATTCATTTGGAATTCCTGCAAAATGTATAAGAGTATTTTCTTGCAGCTTGCTACTATATATTTGAAAATGCACCATTATTATTATTTGATAGTACAAGGAAGGCCCTGTATGTACGGGCAATAAATGAACCAAACAAAAAAATATTACAATCACACATAATAGTATAAGAATACAATTACAGTATCTTCTACCAGAGACACGTGACAATCAATCTATAAACAAAAAGAGGTACAAAATTATTCACATCACATCCTTTCTAAAGTCAATAAATGTTACCCCAAAAAACAAAATGACAAATAACAAATAAACACACAAAACAAGAAAGTGGCAGCGATTGGTCGACACATATAATACTAAAACTAATAATAAAACAAAGTAAATTAAACAAATACCTGAAAAATATTAAAGTGTTAATTAATAACCGCCCAAAAGCACCGACCATAAACGCTACCAACTAGCCAACACCCAGATGTCCTCTTAAATACTGTAATCACACCACCTGTTGGACAAACTTCTGAAAAAGGAAAGAATAAAAAATAGCTTATTCTAATCAAATCTACCCTGTTGATATTTTATCTTAGTAATAAACCTATAAATACAGTAATATTTGTTATGGTCTTACAACAGTTGCCTATATGATTGAATTGACAAGTAATCTTCTCCAAAGCACTTTTGTCTATCTGCAGTTAAAACTTTACATTCAGCTACCACATGGTAAGCATCAAAATTGACGCAAGAATCACAGAACTCACAATACTCGATACACGGAGAACTCATTTGTCTAAATGTATTACATCAAACATGTAGCACTGTTTGTATCATAGAAAATGGTCTTTCCATAGAAAGAATTATTTTTATTATAAAATGTTAATTAAGTGCTTTAATGAAAATTTTCATGTTACCATAAGTTACTGAAATCAAAAGAAATTTTGATATATAATAATAAAATTTCTATTTATCATTTTTATAGTACATTGTTTTGTTATTATTTGAAAGATAATATAAATAAAAAAATTTTTCAGGTTGTCAAAAAAATTCCATATTTTTTGGAAAATGAAGATGTTGATCTTGCAGCTTTATTTCAATGCAGTAAGTGCAAATGTGAAATATATTTATATAAAAATTAAGAACCAGAAATAGAAAAATTGAGACTTACCATTAAGTACAAATTAAGTATTTAAATTAACAATTTGTATATGTTATGGACAAAGTGATTAATACGGGCATTATGAATAATATTTGTATTAATCATTTTGGCCATAATGACCAGGCATTATGAATAATGACCAATAAAATCGGGCATTGTAATAAATTTCAATAATTTATCAAATTGACCAGTCATTATGAATACTGCTATCATCTAGTCGGGCAAAGTGATAATTATACGTTGAGGAGTGATCATCCAACATACACTAGCCAATCAGTGCACTCATCTGAGTTGCTTGTGCTTATTGCATTTAGTACCAAATTTGGCAACAGTCACAATTGTTTGTGCTCTCGATGGATTCCTCCCAAAAGGGAGCTGCCGGCAGGCCGCATATTGTTTAACGTTACTAGTTATTTATTCATGGTAGTTCTTGAACACACAAAACAATAACTAGTATGTATCAATATCTAGCAACATTAAACAATCTGCGGCCTGCCGGCAGCTCCCCTCCAGGAAGAATCTGTCGGGAGCACAAACAGTTGCCACCACCGCCATGATGGTGCACATAGGTAAATTTTCCATTTAATTAATATAGTTAATAGTACTTAGTTTTAAAAGATTACATGTTCTTTTTAAAATACTTTGAAATAATTCACAAAAAATAAATATTTCTAAACAAAATAAGTGGAGGTTTTTTAATCAAATGTCACACAATTTAAAATTTGATACTAAATGTGATATGCATGTGCAACTCAGAGTGCCGATTGGCTAGCATATGTTGGATGATCACTTCTCAACGTATTATCATCACTTTGCCCGACTAGGTGATAGCAATATCCATAATGACCAGTCAATTTGATAAATTAATCAATATTTATCACACTGTGCGCTCCAAGTGATTAATCAGGCATTATGAATAATGCCTGATTAATCACTTTGACCATAAAAAATATATATATATTACAGTTTATATTTATAAATACATATACAGTAGAGAGTGGTTAATCTGAATCAATTGGGCACTCGGGTTGTTTGGATAAGTGATTTGTTCGGATAACCGATTATGTATGAAAAAATATATTAACCTGTCTGATGTTCAAATTTTTCTCCGTTGCGTGTCGCTTCGTGTTGAATTTTCGTCGATTTTAAGCCTAACGAAAATTTTTATAATAATAATCGAGGCTATCATATCGTTAAAAATTATTTTTTCATTTTGTACAAACAAAATAAATATATTGAAGAATATAAAAACATGAAAATTATACTTTAGAAGTAAATCTAGTATCAAAAACGTTTGATTCAGCACGACACAGTCCGACTGAAAATCGTTCTGATTACCGGGGTTCAGATCAACGACTCTCTACTGCAGGAGTCCCCAACCTTTTTGTACCTAAGAGCACATTCTAGAATACCGGCCGGACGGCGGGCACCATTTATTTTTTCAAGGTGAACTTATACTTGGACATAGTTAATAATACATACACATAATGTACAGAAAATATTTAATTCCAAAAATGTAATAAAACATACACAAGACTATTAACAATAATTTTTACAAAACAAGTAATTACTAAACAATGCATACAAAATCTACAGAGTATAAAAATTCTTTATAAAAAATATAAATCTGAAAGTAAATGTGATTTTTGGCATTGCATTTCATTGGCCATTGCTTCGTAATTAGGAGAGTATGATGATGATCCTGTTCGTAAGCAATCATCAAGGTGTTCATCTGTACTTTGATTTTATGATATTTAGAACGGACCGGTTTATTTCATTTCAGGTATGGGAAATTTGGTTGGTTAAGATTTGGCGGAGGGGAAAAAGAGATCGGTCGCATTTCACTTTGTGCTTTTATCTGTGTTGGACGCCATTTCTACTTTTGAGTGGTTAATCATTAAAAACGAAAAAACTTTTACATAGCATTTTATTGAAAACCGAAATATTTTTATTTTTATCGTGGTCTCACAGCGGCGGGCACACGTAAAACGATCGGCGGGCACTATGGTGCCCGCGGGCATAGGGTTGGGGACCACTGCTCTACTGTATATCAATGATAGTCTGTATAATGATAATTTTTATTTAATGAATTTTAATGACTTTGACTTAATGGTTTTATTATATAGAAATTTAATATAATTTACATTAATATATAATGTGAATTTTAAAATAGTATTAAGTGAAATAAATACATTGTAATAGTTTATAACAATATTAATTCAAAATTATTTCATTTTATTCATTATTTGATAGGTATAGTTGCATTGTGTTTACCAGAGAAACCAACAGTTAAAGCAGCTTCTTCATTTATTGTAAGTATTTAATCATCATCATAAATTCTTAGATAAAATTTTCATTTATAAATGAATTTTCTTTTTAGTATAAAAGTTTTATATTAATATATAGATTACTATATTATCAATTATTTTATTTCAAAAAGAATATATTCTGGTTTAGTATCTTAAAAAGGAATATAAAATGAAAACATTTTATGTAATATTAAACATTTTTCTATTTTTGGTAACTAATAGTTTTGACTACTTTTATGAAAACAAAGCAACTATAGATATCCCCATATAACACAGTAATTACATTCTGAAAAAGTGCCATGTTATGCAAATCCAATGATGTACAAAACATAGGTTCCAAAAGTTAGCAGAATTATACTATTCTTTTTCATAATTAAGAAAAATATGTTTATTAAAGCAATCAATAATTAACTAACAGTCACAATCAAAATTATTGCATGTTAATATTAATTTTTTCTTCACTGCTAAACACTGTTAAATGAAGATGTTTTTCTTTTTTGGTTATAATATTGTTATCTTCTGAGCTTTCCTGTTGACCTTAATCTGAATATCAACATTTTGATTTTTCTTTACTTTTTTCATAAAATCTTATATTTTCATTTGCTTGTGTTTGCCTAAGAGATCTTAAAAAATTTATTCTTTTTATATAATAATTTTTAATTTAATTGATAGGAACAAAACACAGCAACAGTCTTTCAGGTTCATTTAGAGCAATGTTTTCAATCTTTTTCTCATTGCAAACTGTTAAAATTATGAAAAGAGAATGAAGAAGAAAAATTGTACAATCTGTTTTCATCAAAGAAAACAAAACAAAAGGCATGAAACAGCATTTAAAATTTCAATATTTAAAATCCATGAGCAAATAGGATGTTTGCTTGAATAAAACAAATATCAACTTGTGGTGTTTGCACTTAAAAATTGTGACATTTTATATGGGAATGTTTCCAATTCTTGAAATGTGTTGTATCGAGGATTTCTCCAATTCTCAAACTATGTTAGAGCAAAATTATGTTGTGGGAATGTCCTGTTGTATGAGAGTACCTGTATATGATTAACTAATAATTAAACTACATTATCTTTTATACTAGTTAACTATGTAGTTAATGTCCATCATTAGAAGTTTCACAGATTAAATTGCTTTGTTGATGTATGTTCAAATCATACTAACAATGTATAATACACACATTGCCATAAAAATTAGCACATCAAGGAGTTGTCGGAATCAAACAAAATTGTACATGTGTGAATGTATAAGTGATATAAGTGATTAGAAAATGAAAGCAAAAGAATTATTTATAGCAGGAAAAACTACAAATGAAAGGTTCTAGTACCCTGTTGGACCACCTCTAGCATAAATACACAATGTGATGTGGATGAGCATGGAGGCATACAGGTGCCGTTTGGTGTCTTCTAGTTTGGCCAAACTCACTGTCTAACTTGGTGACCCAGGTGATCCCAGACATGTTCAATCGGTGACAAATTGGGACTGGGAATACCAGGGAAATGTGGCAATGTGGCAGAGCAATTCTATAACACCCTTGCTGGGTGCAGTCAAGCATTATCCTGTTGGCTCTTGGGAGTCCTGTCACAAGAGGCAACACATGACTGCAGGATGTCACTAACATATCAGTCTGCTATCGTGGTTCCTTGGATCACTCCTAGAGGAAAGAGATCTACCACAGCTGTCATATGTGATGGCATCCCAGACCATCACAACAGCTATGGAGTGGTGTGCTGCTGTATAGCATAGGCTTCCAGACACAAACAAGGCTGTTGTCAGTGCCCAAACTGAATGTGAATTTGTCATTGTAGACAACCTGGTTCCATTTTGTTGCAATCAAATTCCATTGGGAGCAATACCACTCCAAACAGAAGCAATGGTGGGTGGTATCAATGGCAGCACATGTAATGGCTACTACAATAGAAAATGTTCTTCACCCAGGTGTCTCAAAATGGTACAGACAGACACAGGCCTGTAATGATGGCACCACCTGTGTTTAGATGGTAGACAGGTAGAATGATGTGGTTGGCCGTATACATGCTTGTCAGAGGTCCAGGCAATTCTTTTCGACTAGTGGTCTGCTGAAGGCATCCTGAGCCTGGGCGCCGTGTTTGCAAGCTCTCTCTCATTCATTGATACCAACACCTCCTCATAGTATTGTCAGCATGGTTTATGTGGTGAGCTATTTGGCAAGATGATCGTCCAGCTTTTCTCAACTCAATGATCCTTCTGCTCTCAAATTTGGTTAGGTGTTCATATGGTCTTTGATTGCCACAAAAGGCATCTCTAGTGATACAGCATCCCCCTGCAACAGGTTAATTACAGACAGGATGTCTTTAATGCATTTTTGTATAGGCCAAGGGGTATGCACTTTAACATCTTCTGCTACATTATGTGATGTGCCATCACACTATAACTAATCTTTTCTGCTTGAGACTTATTGCATGCCAAGTTTTGCACTGGTATGACAACTCCTCCTTGGTGTGCTAAGTTTTATGACAATTAGTGTATAATTCCTTACACAGTGTGTGTGTGTGTGTGTGTACACTAATACTTTTAAGATATGTATACTTTGATTTCTAAAGTAGTCAGGTCTTTCAAGTGTTTTATAATCTTCATAATTTTTTTCCATTAGGCTGAATTTATTAATCGTAGCAGAGAAATATCAGCTATGCTGAATGTTGTAAATAATCATGGTGAATTTCTAGTTGGACAAGTGTTAAAAGTATATACTACATTTACTAATAATTATTTTTCTAATCAATTTTATTTGTTTAAAAAATTTTTTTAAATTAAATAAATAGGTAATTGGTGGGGAAGCTCCCAGATCTATGGTAGAACATATGCCTGATATATTAATGGCTTTAAATAAAAAGTATTTTGATAACTTGTGTCGCTGGATGTCAACTTTCTTACAGCAACAAGATTTTCCTTCTCAACATGTATCTCCTGTCCAAAAAGAACATTTTACTCGTATGGTATTAAGGTAAGATTTTGCTTGAATCAATGTAAAAATTTATATATTGGTTTAGACATATACAACTGTAGGTGGAAAATACAGTTTCTTTGACACATACAATGAATCAGTTACAGATAAACAAACATTAAGCCATTTAATTTAAAATATCTATAAACTAATTGATAGATTTTAGTGAAATTTGGTACAAAGAAAGTTAAAAATTTTATAAATAATGCAAAACTTGTAACAGTACAGTAGAGAGTCGTTAATCGGAACACTGGTAATCGGAATCGCCGGTAATCAGCACGATTTTCAGTCGGACTGTGTCGTGCTGAATCGAACGTTTTTGATACTAAATTTACTTCTAAAGTATAATTTTCATGTTTTTATATTCTTCAATATATTTATTTTGTTTGTACAAAATGAAAAAATAATTTTTAACGATACGATAGCCTCGATTATTATTATAAAAATTTTCGTTAGGCTTAAAATCGACAAAAATTCAACACGAAGTGACACGCAATGGAGAAAAATTTGAACATCAGACAGGTTAATGTATTTTTTCGTACATAATGGGTAATCGGAACAAATAACTAATCGGAACAACTCCAGTCCCCAATTGATTCCGATTTTCGACTCTCTACTGTATTTATTAAATATTTATGGAATTTGAATATAAATTGATAAAAGTATCCTGAACAGAAATTTAGAACCAACTACTTGACACCTAAATGCAAATCCCAGCATATAATGAACAAATAAAATTTAATGTTCAAACGTTTTCAGCCGTCTTTCAGAGGCCCTCATCAGGAATGAATGCACGAAACACACACACAAAAAAAAAAAAAAAAAAAAAAAACAGTTCTTGCTTTTGAAAATTTCTAACTTGAATTTAGCTGTGTTCCAATTTTAAACAATTTTTTTTATTTGTTCATTTTATGCTGGAATTCACATTCAGGTGTCATGTTGTTGGTTTAATATAGTTCCAGTTTAAGTGTGCCAGTTTTTGTCTGAAATTTAAAATCTCATAGTCAGTGTGATCATGCTTACAGCTTTTCATACCATGCAATAAATGTTTACCATAACTGACATAAGTTGACAGTAATAAATTTAGCTTCCTTGTTAGTGGAGATATTTAATTTAAGATTTTTAGAAAAAATTAATTATTATAGTGCTTCTTGAGTGTTTCAGATTTCTTCAATCAGATTCAAGTAAAAAGTTAATTTGCTATACCATCCCACTCGTACAGAAATTTTTAGTTTCGAAGAAATCTCAATTAATGATATATTATAAACCAATATTATAATCAATAAAAATTAGTTTCTGAAATAAAGTATTTGGAAAAAAATGCACACTTCTCATGTAATATAATTCAGAAGTTAATGTAAAATTGTAAGAGTATAGTATAATACAGGTGATCCTCTACTTTTGTACTTAATTGGTTCTGAAATGTGTATGAAAGTTGAAATGTACGAAAGTAGAGCAATGTAAAAAAAAAACATCCAAAAGGGTTTTCAAAATATTTATTTTTTATTGATTAGTATCTGGTGTTTTTTTTTATAAATTTGCCAAGAGAATTGAATTGTACTCTTCTTTTTATTAATCAATCCCTGGCTTGATTTTGTGCGCCATCTATTAGCATGGACCAATGATAAGCCAGAATTGTTCAATTGGTCAGAATTGGAATGTGTTTGGAGAAATGTTTTCTTTGGGCATAAAATTGATGATTTACTTATCTTTACTCGAGTCTGAAGTGTAGGGAGAAGTGGTCAGATAAGGCCAAACATGACTAACAAGCAGGTTATTCATGTGAAATTACAGTACCTTTATAATATTTTTTATTTTATTTAAATATGATACAGAATGCTCTTAGTATAATTTAAAAAGCTAATTGTAACTGAGAAATTCTCAGTCTGTCAGAAATCTTATGGTTTTGCTGAAACCAAATCTGAAAACATTATTTGTTTCTTGTATATTGTATGTCTACTGTTAGGATATGAATGTAGACACAAATTAACTAAGTTAACTTGGATATTGCCTATCCTTGTCAGTTTCTTCCATTTTGCTTCATACTAACTTAAAGCAGATATATCTAAATAACTCCAATCCAGACATTTATAAGTAGCTATTTGCAGATATCTGTCACAGAAGTCCAGTTTATAGAATAAAAGAAATGCTAAAGTCACAGAACAACTCTATTGGTATGAAGAAAAATCTCTTCAAAAGTTTTGAGGATGACCTTGTACAGTTCTGAAACATAGACATGGAGGAAAAAAGAGGGCAAAACTACCAGCCTTTGAACAGTGGCGGGGCAAGACCTAAATTTGATGTGGAAAAGGTACATTTCACGAAGCCCTCTGGTGGTGCAAGATACATAGCATACATGTCCATTTATAGTTATTTTATATACATATGCATATATTTTTATATTGATCTCAACAAACTTGCATATCAGTTAAAATATAAAAACAAAGAAACTTTCATATATTATTTCAAGTATAAAATATTTTAAAATTATTGAATAATTTATTAAAAGAAATTAAATTTTTTAAATGATGATATTTTTTTTATTGCAGAGAAAGAAGCAATAAAAGGAAATTAAAGGAAACTGTTAGTGAATTTAGTTTGATCTGCAGAGGACTGATAGGAAGTGAATATGCAGCTAAAACTACAGGTCTAACTTAAAATATTTAGTAATAAACTAAATTTGATATAAATATATTTGTAAAAAACAAGAACATATATTATGAATTTTGACAGATTACTATAATTTATCGTGTTAAATATCAAGTAATATTAATTTTAAATTCATTATACATCATCTAAGACAGGGATGGGCAACCTTTTTCTACGTAAGGGCCGCATTTCAAAACTTGAACTGACGCGGGCCGCACACAAGAGAGAAGAGGGGGAACTGTCGGTAAATCACAATTCTTTATTCATATATAATTATAAATTAGCATATGTATACTTAATATAGCTTCTGGCACCGATTTAAATGTAATATATCGGAAATATTTGGTTAAATATTAGTCACCGCTAGTTTTAAATTAGTTCCGATGTGTCTGTTAGCCGGTTTCTTGTTTTAATTTTTACTAAATTCATTGCGAAAAAACTTTTCACGAGTATAAGTTGTAGAAAATAACGTTTGAATTTTTGTTGAATATATCATTAAGCTGGGAAATTGATATATTTATTCATATTTTATGCCACGCGGGCCGCAAAAAATATTACTGCGAGCCGCATGCGGCCCGAGGGCCGCGGGTTGCCCATCCCTGATCTAAGATATGAAATTTTTAAAAGATTTTATTGACAAAAATCATATTTGATTAATTTATGAATATAAAACTAATATAAACTGATTAGTTAAAAACGATTTTATAAAAAGAAAATTAGTGTAATGAAAATCAAATATGTAATTAGATTGATATTTTCTTTTATTTTTATTGAAATCCATGTGAAGAAACTATTTGTTGTAAAAACTTTTTTGATTTTTCTTTATTTTGCAACTCAGGATATAATAATATATATAATTATTTTGTAATTTTTGCAAATTGTAACCAGTTTTAATAATCTTTATATAAAAATATGAATGAAGATGTAATCCTCCTGTTAAGAAAAAAAGAAAGATATTTTTAAAAATGTTTCATTATATGAATTACAATCAAGTTCTTATTCAAATTTATAATTGGAATCTAACTAATGCCGTTTGTCCCAATCTTCATTATTACATCTGTTTACATTGTATGTTATATGACAGATAATCTTATAAGATTTGTAAAATTAAATATATTTTTAATGTAATCAAAAAAAATCTTTATTAAAATACACATTCTTGTGCTGGATGAAAATAATTAACATTATAAGAATAGTAATAATCAACTAGATGGCCTATGGTAAGAGATTCTTCCAATACCAAAATTTGAATCTAATCCAAACACTTTTATGCCAGTTTGTATACAAATCCAGTCCAATTCACATATATATTCTTTATTTGGCTGTGAAATGTTAACATTTTTACAAAAGCATGCACATACATGCAAGGAAAACATATACACAGTATGTTTTTTTAAGTATATACAAGAATAACCATTAATAAAGGCAACTTTTAAAAGTATTGCATCTATGAGAATACAATGGTGAGTATACAGTGGTGGACAAAAGTATTGGCGCACAGCCAATTTTTAAATTTTCTTGTAATAAATTTAATAATAATAATAATAATAAAGTTGTAGCACTGAAATTTTCACATAATAGTTAGATGTTATTCATAACATAATAACACTAAGTAAAAATATTATTTATATATTTATTTTTGGCTTTGAAAACTTATAAAGAATATTTATATACATGATTTGAATGGACAAAAGTATTAGCACAGTGATGATATTTAAACAAATTAGTGTTATCCATGTCATTTTTTATGAGATTTTTTTATATTAGATATATGAAATCTACTGTTTTAACCTTATCAGGTATGAAAATTATTGTTATTTCAATTTAGTTGTTGTTACCAAAATGAATGGCAGAGGTACTAAATAATAGAAAGAAGAAAAATCATCAAAATTTGTGTAGTCTTAACAAATCATATTCAGAAATTGGAAAATAGTTAAAAAGAGTAGGTTTACTGTAAAAAATGTAATTAAGCATTTTAAATTGACTCGCTGCTTGGAAAATAAACCGAGATGCAGTCACCCACAGAAGCTTACCTCAGAGAAGAGAGAAATGTAATCTGTTTAGTCAAGAAAAAGCCAAAAATATCTTCAGTTGAAGTTGCAATGATGCTAAAGGAAGATTTGAGCAAGGTTGTTCATCTGAAAACTGTGCCAAATCCTTCATCATGCTGGTTACAGAAGAGGAGTAGCCAGAAGAAAGCCATACATAAGTAGAATGAATCAAAAGAAGAGGCTTGCTTTCTCAAAAGATCATATAAATACAGATAATTCATTTTGATCTGAAGTGTTGTTTTAGTTGAAAGTAAATTCACTTTAATTTGTAACAATGGAAAAAATTTACTTTGAGAAAACCAAAGACAGAACTGCAAGAATAGAATGTTCAAGACAATAAAATGTGGGGGTTGTAATGTGATGGTATGGGGTATGCAACCCCATACCATCAGTTGGCTACTGATGTGAGAAAACTTGTATTCATAGATGGTACAATGGATAAAATAATGTATTAAAAATTCTCATCTTCAGTAAAGTGCAGATAAACTAAATTTGGATGACTTTTACTTTTAGCAGGACAATGTAAACTTATAGTTCATATTGTCTGTCAATGACTACTTTATCATACACCTCACAATCTGAAATATCCCCCATAGTCTCCAGATTTGAATCCTGTGGAACATAATGTTCCATAGGATTTAAATAATAACGACAATAGAGTGAGAAAACACGCGATATTGAACTTAGATCATTTCAAAGACTTCTCATTGATGGAAGAGAAAAAATTTCCTCTGAAATCACGCAAAAACTAGTGTATTCAATCCCAAAGAAACTATGAGTGAGTTATTATTACTGTATTTTCGCGGAATGACCGGCATGCCGCATAAAAACGGGAGAGACCAGCTTGCTAGAAACCCCAGGTTACTGGCATGCCGGTTAAACTGCGACTAAAATATAAAATTAACCAGACCTAATAAAACTAATTGTTAATTAAACGTTAAAGAAAGCATTGTTCAGAGTACAATAAAACAACAACATTGTAATTTGACTGACTTAAAATCAAGTAGAGAGTTTTCGTTTACAAAACAATTAATTAACGACTTACTGACAATATTATTATTAGTAGTAGTTAATGTGGGCTACAGCTACACTGCCCCTCTACCCTGATCTTAAAAATAACACATTCCTCTCAAATTTCACAAAGTCCATGTTAATCAGTATAAGCTAATTTACAGCTAGTTTCTTAAATTTAATGTGTTTATTTTTGCGTTTTTGAATAATAAAATACACACAAAAAGAAAGCACATTCGGAATTCCATGAACTGAAAGTCAAAAAAGAAAAAAATCCATGTGTGGATATGTAATAGAAATCTCTATTTAAAATTTCCAAAACGCAAAATAACATTAGAATGAATGAATTCACTTGACATTTGTAAATTTCATTTTAATAATTATTAAATATTTATTAGAAAATGGAATCCTTTTAATTTTTAAAGTGAAATAGTGAATACTGTAATTGAAATAGATTAATGTTACGTAATGCGTGCCACGTATTTGTCGAAAGTAATCAATTGTTTGAATGCATTGTTGAATATTCCTATTGTTGGAGGAATAAACAAGTAAACTATGATTTTTGATTTATAAGAAATCAAAATGAAACGACGGACGATAGAATGTTAAATTCAAACGTATTTAATTATTGTATTTCAAATGTCATTTAACACGTGTTTTTTTTTTTTTAAATTAACGATAAATTCAATTAATTTACCAAATTATACATAAAATTTACACGGAAAAAGTTTTATTTCAGTTTAAATGTCATAATGTTAAATTTTGATAGGTTCTCCCATGCTATCAATTTTGCCTAGGTCTAAGAAAGAAGACACCGAGAAGAGTTGGAGACTTCTCTGACTCTTCAGTGTTGTTTGGTAATGGTATATTGAATCAGCGATTCGCCTGTTTATTGAGTATTTTTTTTTTTTTTTTTTTTTTTTTTTTTTTTTTTTTTTTTTTTTTTTAGTTTCTACTTCGAATATTGTCCGAGAAGTGCATTATATTTTATTTGCAATATTCGTTCGTAGGTTTCATTATGGTAAGGTATCGTTATTGACTTTCATTGTGAGTAATTAGAATATTGAATGCCTTAGTTTCTATAAGAATAATACGGTAGTTTAATGTACTGTACAAATGTTTGTACTTAATAAATGTTCAGTTTTAATTATTATTTTTAACTAACGTTAAACAGATGTTTTTCAAGTGTGATTTCGGACAAATGAAACTTCACAAGTGATGCTGCATTATTTCCAACTCAGTGGAACTTGACGCAGCCACCTCCCTGTGGCGTACCTGTACATTGTAGTTTTTCTGTTAACAATAAAATTAAATTATCTATTTAAATAGATTACCGGCATTTAGTGGAAAATATTTGAATTGAAATAACCTGATTTCCGGGCAAACCAGAAGTTCGTATATAGTTAATGAAGGCCTTTTTCCCAAAGCTTTCCATATTTGCTTTCGACTTTCACGTTTTAAGGAAGGATACACAATAGATGGACGTCAGAGGGAATTTATGTGTATACTTAAATCATGATATGGATTTTGAATCTACTCTAGCTTTACGGCAACTTGTTAGCCGAAAATTGTTCTAGCAGATCGTGATTGTTTGATCGAGTATCGAGTTACCATTGTATTTGATTATTAACGTGATTTTGATATACACGGTAGCATCGAGGAATTTTTCGGGGGTGATCCGTCTAGATGTGTCGGACCCCGTCCCTCACCACCGGTCGCACCATTGTGGATCTGGCCAAACCCATAATAGACTTGCTAAAAGAGGCTTTCTTAGTGCTCACAGGGCAAAAAGACTTAAGAAAAAAAAAGCATCGAGAAATTAATTAACTGCGGTTAAGGAAGGACAGAGACGGACAGACAACATTGGGATTTATAGGTCTATAATTTTTTCAAAGTGCAACCCAGCAAATATCCTCCAGCAACCGAGTGGATAAAACCACCGAACACCGGTAGTTGGTCGTGAGTCGGACTGACCACGTGAAGTTTTCTTCGCTTAAATTGGAGCCAGCTTTACATGAAAGTCTTTCCGGGATGCATCCTCCTCGGCAGATCGCTCAAGTGTCGCGTTGCCGTAACCAAATAAACCAAACTAACAATAAAAATTTCTTTATAAACGCGATATTTACGAGGACACGCCTTAACTACCATGAACCTGGATATCCGCTCTTTCCCTGATTTCATCTCCCTTTTACTAACTCATAAACCCATTGTCCCAAACTTCTTTCACTGATACTGCTTAAGGTGGTTTAACGTTCAGTCAAATTAATGTACTGTACAGTACGTACCGTACATTAATACGTACCGTACATTAATACGTACCGTGCAACGATTTTAAGGCACAAAGTAGAGCTGGAAGTCTCTTTCTGTGCCGATGTTTATTTTTCCTATTTATTATCGACATTGCTTCATTCAAAATTTCCTGTAGTTGTAGTCTATGTAATGTGCACTCGGGGCCGACGCCAGGGTATTTTGCGCCCTAAGTAAGGTTTACAAGTGCACCCCTTATTTCACAAGTAAGATATTTTAGATATAAAAAATAAAAATTATTTTGGCATGCTTTTTTAATTTAATAATATACAATATGTATAATGTATGAATTTTGCATTTAGTGCAGATGCTAACTCGTGTTCGATTGAAATTGTTGCCAAATCTGTTAACCTGGTTTGGGACATTGTTGAGCGCTAGTATCTCTTAACACGTTTTAACTTTAAGAAACTACATTATCCACTTGCTACTGAAACTGGAAGTGTCAGGAGAATTCTTAGTGCAACAAAAACAAGCTGTATGTAGTCGACAAGCTTTTGCTGTACAATAAAGAATGGAACTTCTCGGGGGACATGGATTTTGGAAGTCTTCGAGCTATTGCTTGAAGTTTACTGCAGAGATTCTCGGCATCAATGTCTTAATTAGCATTGAGTCAAAATATTTTCAAGATTTTTGCAATCGTATAATACATCAGTAGTAGTTTTTTTCAGTATATCATTGAATTAATATAAAGAAATCAAAAAAACAATGTTATGCTGCTGTAGTTGTTCGAACCTCTCTTCAATTGACTGTATAACCATATTCAAGACACAATGTGAAGTCCCAAAAACGGGTTGACATTAATCATTTATGTAAGAAAATTGTTAAAACGAATCTAGAAAATCGCCCATTGTTAAAGAAGACGAAAACCGATCAAAGATCGGATTAGACGCGTTAGTCATTTGAAACCGCGACGCAAAAAAAAAAAGATTTCGAAAGGCAAAAAGGGCCTAATGTAAAATAAAACGCGATAATTGTAATAATAAAGGTGGTAGACGAGTGTCCACCAGTAGAGACGGACCTTTGATAAGTCGCTCGTATACGAAATTTAGATCATCGAAATTTGGGAAAAGGGAAAGGTTTTTAATAAAAAGGAACATCGCATCAAATCGTTAAATTTCAAAAACCTGGCCGACTAGACAACAATAGGGAAAATATGAGCGCAAGTTTCAAAGTTCCATCAATTCTTCCCATCCAGAAGTAACGGAAGGTATCAAGTTAGATTCATCGAAGCAGCTCTTTCTCGTGACTCGAACAGGGCTCGTTTTTTGCCTAGAGACAGGCGAGGGACCAATCGAGAAAGAGAAAGGGGGGACGCGAAGCCAATCAGCATAAACGAGACGAAAAATGGAGAGGGAGAGAATCGCCGAGCTAGAGAGACGAGAGGTCTTTTTCCTTCTGGGCGCGGAAAGACCGGACAGAACCGTGAATCCGCTTACGGCCAATACGCGCACAAAGACAATTTATTTTTCGTGCATCGTGCCGATCTGCTAATTAGTGCTACCAGGGCCGGATTTACCAATCCAGGGGCCCTGGGCACAAATTCGTTGGGGGCCCCCCTTTAAGAGTAGGCAAATTTGATGCTTTAGAAAAGTTACACAAAATACTGTACTTTCAACTAGGAAGCTGTAAATTTCATTTAAAAATAAGGCTATTGTAAACATACATATATTTTATTGTGTAAAACTAATTATTTTAATTTAATTGAAAAATACCTATGTAAAATTTTTCCCGAAATTTTCCGATGTTTCATAGGTTTTTTTCCCGGGTTAGATTTTCTTAGCCTGTGGCCCTCATGATTAGGTCACACTAGGCTGTCGCAGTAATAGGAAAAAAAAAAATTATGTTTAAACATAGTTTTGTGGGGACCCTGGGCACCGGCCCCAAATGTCCTTATGTAAATCCGGCCCTGAGTGCCACTAAAGACAGATCACCAGTGACGAGAGGCGAACATCTCCACCTGTTGCTGCCCCGGGGCCTACAGTAGAAGACGTCAGGAAAACGCCGGCGTGACTGAGACTTTTCGAATTTTTTAATCGTTTGAGAAGTCTGTACTAGGTGTAAGTTCTTTTACGTCTAAATAAACGACTTTTTGTGAGACACTTGTCGTCTGTGTCACCTCCCCCACACCCACACGCGAACGACCCTAGACCAGGGGTGGCGAACCTATGGCACGCGTGCCCAAAGTGGCACGTAAGGAGAAATCATCTGGCACGTAATGTGTCATACGATTTCTGTTTTTTTCAATCATTCTTTAGGTTTATCACCTGGGGTGCATATACTTTTCATTTTGTATGGATCGATCTGTAAAATCGGATCAGTCCTTGTCACGTGATACAGATAGCTTCTGTCATGGCGGAAAATATACAAGTAGGATCGAAGATGGCGGCAAACATTTGTTAGTTAACATATACTGTGTTTTAAAAATATTATATGTATAATATCTTTGAAACTCTGTATATGTTAACTAAACAAGGATCAATTAATTAAAATAATCCGTTTTCTCTCTCGATATTAAAACTAGTTAGTACTAAACGACGTACGCTGTTATGAATTATCTTTTATTTGACAAAATTGTTTGTGCTCATTCATACGAATTTTCAAATCGTATTACTCTGTGAATAAAATTGTTTTCCACAAAATAAAATTTAAATAAAAATTTCACAAAATTAAAAAATAAAATTTTCAGAAAAGATGAAAGTGCACGCCATACATTCTTGCTGTACAACCTCGCAAAATTGTCTCTAAATACTTATTTTTTCATCTTAGTTTATCGAATATTTTAATAATGATGTTTTTACTTTCCATTTATAAGTTTTAAATAAGTTTCCTTGTCAACAATTAAACGTGTTTCTTCGTTATTTACTGTAAGCTTAACTTCAACCATGGAAGCCGCCATCTTTAATCTCATTTATCCGATCCAAACGATCCTACACTTCGCTCGGATTAGTTTGATCGCGATCCAGTTGATCCTAGATGGCGTTTGTATACGCAAATAGAGATTGATCGGATCGCAGTAGTTCCTTTGTATACACGATTTGAACGATCGAAGTGATCTTGGATCAGTTTGATTCCAAAAGTATGAGCACCCCTGATCATCCTTTTTACAGTGATTCCAATTAAAGCATATTCGTTTAATTTCTTTAAATATTGTTATTCGAAATCTAATGCTTTGGCACGCATTAACATCTTTAAAGCTAAGTATGCTTATCATATGGCACGCGACACACGAAAAGGTTCGCCATCCCTGCCCTAGACCAGCCTGTCGCGGGATTAACGATTCTCCCTTTCTTTTTTTTTCTTTTTTGTAACTCTTTCCGCCCAGTGGGCACTAAGAGGGCCTCTTATAGCAAGCCCATTATGGGTTCGGCCAGGCCCACAATGGGGCGGCCGGGTGGTGAGGGACGGGGACCGACATATCCAGACGGACCACCCCCCGAAAAATTCCTGGGGATTTCTCGACCCGTCCGGATTCGATCCCGGGTCCCCCAGGGCGGTAGGCTGCTAACCTTGACCGCTCGGCCATCCGGCCCAACGATTCTCCCTAGAAGTCGGCGAGCTTACAACAATAGTAAAATTCTACTTTGAATTTCTGCTGAGGATCTTGAAAAGCTTCATCTTGACATTCATATTTAAACTGTCGAACTTTGTTTTCTCTTTCTGTTTCTTTGTATCCCAAAATTCGGTTGGATCTCCAGTTCTTTTGCAATTTCAACAGCATCAATCAAAATTTTTTAAAAACCCTTATCAGTTCTACATTCTAGACGATATTCTTTGGTTACATGTAATTGCACCGTAATTGAATTTAAATCAACCTCTTTTCTCTGTATTATTATACTTGAAATATTTACCCCATAGAGAATGTTGTACCACGCGACAAAGGCTACAATAAACAAATTTACAAATAGAATTAGCAAAGACTTTTGCTTCGTGTCGGGTAGTATTTCTAGTGAATTATTTAATCTCGGGTCATCAAAAATTTACATGAGTGCATCATACATACTGACAAGATGGTACCTTAGTGGTTTTAAAGCATCGATACGGCTCTTCCATCTTGTGTTTCTCAATGGTTTAATAGTCAAGTCCGAGATACAAGTAGAAAGAATTTGCCAACGATAAGTAGATGCAGAGAAATAGTTATAAATCTGTTGAATTGAAGTAAAAAAGCTGATTGCATCTAAACAACACGTGGTAGCACTATTGACCACTAAATTTAAAGCCTGAAGACAAAGAATAAAGAAGGCCCGAGGATTTATATCTAGAACTCTCTTTTGAACACCATTTTCTTTGCCCTTCATATTATTTCCATTATGGTATAGAGATCCTCATCCATTAAAATTTCTGTTATCAATAAACCTGTAGTTTTCTCTAGAGTAGGGGTCCCCAAACTACAGCCCACTGGCCAAATCCGGCCCGCGAGGTCAGTTCATCCGGCCCAGCGCTGCACTGTACCAGAAATAAGCTAAAACATAATTATTTATATGGAAATATCATAGATTGCAAATGAAGTTATTTTAATTTTTTCTACATAGTAAGTGTAAGTAAAAATGCCAAAATTGGTCCAATCTGATATTCACATTTTTTTTTTTTTTTTTTTTTTTTTTTTTTTAACTCTTTCCGCCCTGTGGGCACTAAGAGGGCCTCTTTTAGTAGGCCCATTATGGGTTCGGCCAGGCCCACAATGGGGCGACCGGGTGGTGAGGGACGGGGCCCGACATATCCGAACGGACCACCCCCCGAAAAATTCCTGGGGATTATTCGACCCGTTCGGATTCGATCCCGGGTCCTCCAGAGCGGTAGGCTGCCACCTTGACCGCTCGGCCATCCGGCCGTCGATATTCACATTTGACAGTAATATAATATTTAGGGAAATCAGTGAAATTAAAAATTCGGCGACTTTTTGCCACTTTGGATATCAGAGCGCTTTTTGTATAAGTACAGGTACCTGCAATGAAGTTTCTAAGAAAAGCGATTATGAGCTTGCTGCAGCGATCGTGTTTGCGTATTGGTAAATAAATATGTTAGTTTTCTTTCTTATTTACGTATTCAGTACATTGTATTGAACAAAATGATTATGCGGCCCGCGCTCATCAGTAGAGAGGTCGCGACCGACGTTTTCAACGTGAAAACGTGTACGTCGGACGTTCAGCGCTGCCTTCCTGTAAGTCTAGAAGTTTGACAATGGTGTTTGGTACGTCAGTAGACTAACGCTTGACGTTCCAAAGGCCATTGTCAAACTTCTAGGCTTACAGGAAGGCGGCGCTAAACGTCCGACGTACACGTTTTCGCGTGGAAAACGTAGGCCGCAACCTCTCTATTCTCTCAATTATCTGGCCCGCTGTGAAAAAACTTTGGTGACCCCTGATCTAGAGGAACATCGGATGGCCGAGCAGTTAAGCGTCAGCCTACCGCTGTGTGGACACGATCGAATCCGGGCAAGTTGAAAAATCCCAGCAATTTTTTGGGGAGGACGGTCTGACAGTAGTAATAAATATTAATAAAGATTAAAACGTAGTAGTTATAAATACAAATAATGAACTACCATATTTATAACTACTACGTTATAATCTCGTCCATTTTCTAGCCTTTCCTTTTTCGTCCTCTAACGTCCAATTCCTTGTAAGACAGTATAGCCTCGAACTCACTGCAACCGATTGCGTTGTCACGTTCGAGATTTTAGTCAATAAAAATGTCGACGACGGAATCGACAGTTGTTAATACTCGCCGTAAAGCTCTATCTTCGGCTGTTTGTTGTATGTGTTTCGAAGCTGGGTTCAGTTCGATAGATAAAGCGGCGTTGGAGACGTTAACAGAAATGATGCAGAGTTGTAAGTGCCGTTTATGTTATGAATTCTCCATCTTGGTGTTGAATCTTCCTGACAATCTGCGAAGTATTTGGTTGAATACCACGCAAATTAATTCTGGGTTCCGATTATGGTGAAATTTCAGGCACAATTCAAGGTCGAAATGAGGGGGTCGGCAACCCCCCAAATTGTAGACTTCCATTGTGCGAACAAAAAAGTCAAATGAACCATATCCCTACGCACGACCCTTTACAAGATATTCCATTAACTCGACGTCGTTGGGACCGATGCAGCGTTATTGGATAATGAAGTTTTTTGGTTTATTGTATTTTTTAACACATTTATACATATCTTTGCATGTAAAACTGTACAAATCCACTTTTTATGATTGTTTCAAATGCCATTTCAATTTTTCCACACTATTCCTACCCTTCGTTGGTTTGAAACAAGAACATTATTCTTACTTTATGCTTTGTACACTTTTATCTGCATATAAATACAAATGCACTGTAAGTTATCAAAGTATGTTAGCAGTATTGTACTGTACTGTAGCTGTTTCTGTGATAATTATTGATTCCGAGTATCCTAAATATTTCTCTTGTATAAAACCCATGCACTAATGTCTTTGGAAAAGTCAAAATCATGCATGAGCTAATAATTTTACCTAGTGTCGTCATGTAGTTTTGGTCTTCCTCTGTTTCCGCATGGTTTATTTTGAAAGTTGTTGACGACGATGGTAAAGAACAGTGTGCCGCTAACCCCCGATGACGTGCTGCATGTGTGGCATACCAGATGCCGAGTTAATGGAATTTTGCTGTACCTAAACATTTTTCGAGCAATTTCTACATTTATTTTCACGAACTATATGTGAAAAATCTTTTACAGGTAAGTACAGATATCCTCCATATAACATGGTAGTTTGGTTCCAAAAAAGTGCTGTGTTGTACAAATCCATGCTATGCAAAACAAAGGACTAGTACAAAATAGTTATGTTCCAAAAGTTAGCAAAAGTATACTATACTTTTTCATAATAAAAGAGATATGTTTGTTAAAGTAATCAATAATTAACTAACAATTACAATCAAAAGTGTTGCACATTAATATTAATTTTTTCTTTGCTGATAAACACTGTTAATCTAGAAAAACAAAACACTGCGACAGTCCTTTGGGTTTATTTAGAGCACTATCACCAACTAGTGACACCTGGTTTATAGGAAGCTAGGTCAAGAAATAAGAAATTGTATAATCTGTTCTCATTAACAAATTAAAGGAAACCAGGCAAAAGGTACAAAACAAGATTGAAAGTTTCCATATTCTAAAATCCATAGGCAAATTTGAGACAATATGCATGCTTGCTTGAATAAAATAGTTTGAACTGTGATAATAAAATAGTTGAAACTGTTAAAATGAAGTTTGAACTTGCAAATTGTGACATTTTAGAGAGGTTGCTGCCGATGTTTTCAACGCAAAAACGTGTACGTCGGACGTTGATCGCTGCCTTTCTGTAAGCCTAGAAGTTTGACAATGGTATTTGGAACGTCGAGCATGATTCCACTGACATTCCAAATGCCATTGTCAAACTTCTAGGCTTACAGGAATGCAGCGATCAATGTCCGACGTACACATTTTTGCGTCGAAAATGTCTGCTGCAACCTCTCTTTTGTATGGGAATGTCTCTAATTCTTGAATTGTTAGAGTGAAGTAGCGTTGTATGAGGGATACCTGTATATGGTTGGAAATTGCATTAAAATTTTCATTAACCTATCTGATAATTCCAGCTAAATCTGAATGGTTGCATTTGTGAAGCAATTATTCAGATTTAGCCAAATATTTACAAGCAAATCTAAATCGATATTTTAAGGTATAAACTGTGAAGATTTTGTTAAACTATTTTCTTCTCTTGCTATATCAATCCTTCAATTTTGTTAATATGAAAAGATCTAGCATATACAATTTTTACTTATAACTAGTGTTGTCAGGTATCCTTTATTTCAGTTAAATTGTCCTTAACCTTTATTGAAATGATAAAGGATGCAATTTGCCCTTTATTTTCATTTTTAATGGCAGCGATGGATTTTCACACAGGCATAGGATTATCCTTATATATCAATCTATATAATATGATTTCCCTCATAGAAAGCTCTGGTTTACCATGAAATATTTTTAAATTCAAAATTAAACTGTTCTGTCCTCCCATTGAGAAAGTGTAATTGAATGTGAAGGTGAATTCTGATGAATAAAATGATTTTAAACAAAAAAAAAATTAGCATTTTTATTCACATTTCAAAAAATGACGACATTTGCTTACTTAAGTAAGCAAATAATGACTCATATAAGCAAATAATAATTACTTATATGAGTCAAGGTTTGGAAGTAGATATAGACAGTGGTTTTTTTCTAAAAATACTTATTGCCATATATAGTGACTAAAAATATAGTTCTGTTTTAGGAAAAACATAACAATAAGTAAAAACAACACTGTTTAATAACTTTACTACTAATTATTTATTTTTTCTTTATAAATGTACAGTACACATTTATATTGTAGCATTTATAGTATTTTGCAAATTTTTTGTATATCTTCATTTCCACCTTCTCTGGTCTTTGTTTTGGATTTGATATCAGTTGTTAAACAGTTGCCTTTTATTTATCACTTTTTTACCTTTTCCTTTCAAAATATCATTTGCACTTTTCTGTATCTCACTTCTTAATAAGTACAGTACATATTCAGGACAGGACAATTACCAGACAGTATTGTCCATATTTATATTTTTATAATTTTATCAATATTTACAGAAGAAATGTATCCATAAAATTGTATTCTTGTTAAGCTTGCAAAAATTTTCAAGTTTCTGTCATCCAGTTAAATGTTGCCCACTTAACTATCACCCGGCTGTCACTTGACTATTTTGTGAATGGCAGTGGGAATCAAATTTTCTATGTGAAAATAGAAAATTTGATTTCCACTGCCATTCACAAAATAAGAAAAGGGAAGTAAATAATCATATGGGGAGAGAGAGAAGAAAACAGCAAACACCATTAAAACAAGATAACAGCTGCAGCTGATGATAAATTGTTTTATACGCTTGCTTCATAGGTTTATTTTAACAATTATTATCTTTTATTAATATTTGACAGATAAAACAGAAATAGAACAATATGATAAAAAAATGAAGATACAAACACATACAAAATGACAACACATGAAGTTGGAAGGTTCTCTGTTCCTTCTCAATGATCCATTTTTTCACTTCATTTATTATATAATTATGTGTACAATGAAGTGAAATATAAAAGTGTTATTCTAGAGTTTGAGATGTTACTTTCTAAGATGTATACCTGTAAGCATTCAACATCTACTCTGTAGGTGGTTGGTTATATAAAGATTCTATTTTTGTTGCAGCAGTTTTCTGTGGCATATATGTTACAGGTTATTTACACAAGATTACAGTAATTTGTTATATTAGTAGATTATACAATACAAAAAATAGTAGATTATAAAAATATGATATATAGTATATAAAATATTCTTTACAACTGACTGAAAAAATTGAAAAATTATTCATGCTGCCTACACAAACTATTAATTGTTGTAATACAGCAGACCTTCCTTTTTGTCTATAAGTGCTATTAACATTTAAATTTGAAAAATATATTATTTATGCTTCAAGATTATTTACTAATTTCCTAATAACATAACCATGATTTTGTAATTATAATATTTATTAAGGATGCACCGATTAATCGGTAAGTGATCGGTAATATCGGCCATTTCTCCGATTAAAAGGTTTGAATAATCGGCTAATTTTGCATTTTAATATTTTTGTTTGAATGTCACATATAAGGCTAATAATAAAAAATAATAAATTTCTGTTATATATTTATTATATATCACATGACAAACTGAATATTTAAAAAAAATTTATTTCTTTTATCAATACATATTATAAGGTATAATATAACCCATTCAAAGCTATCTCTTTTATTTAAAGCTTAAACATTAAATATATAAAACCGATAAAAATTTAATATTCAAACTTTAAAACCCTTAACTTGTGATGCAAAAACATGAGAATTTCATCATTTTCAGGGCCTAGCCTGTTTCTTGCCGGCCCATAAATGTTACCTCCAGTGCTAAAATTCTTTCACTTTTAATGAAAGATGCTGGGGCACTTCGATATTTCATAGCTATTTTGCTAAAATTAGGAAAGTTCTTTTGAACTTCACCACAAAAATGGGTCACTTTGTATAAGAGGTAAATGTAAATATTTTTCTAATTCTTGATCGAATCATTTGTTCATTTGTTTCATTTTTTCTTCCTTTTTAAAAACATGCTCTTATTCATTTTTTTGTTTACCAGAAGCTAATTCATCAAATAAATTAGAAAAACTTGAAGATTCTCCTCCATCTTAATCATCTCCATAAATGGAAGCTTCAGGATTTAATTCTTGAGATTTTGAATTATCAACATTATCTAAGCTTTCAATTGTCCATCTTTTTATTTCCTCTACCATATCTTTTTTTTTTTTAAATTTTATTTTGAATCTTGAATCTAATAAAGACTTGTTTTCTATATATGCTGAATTTTTTTTTTGTTGAATTTTCTAGTCCTATTGTGGTATTAATGCCACTAAAGGAACTACTGCCCTTTGCTTTTGATAATAAGAATAATTTCAGAGTCTCTATTGTGTGAATTATTGAAGATGAGGTGGTTTTTCGGTTGCTGGCTTCCGCAGTAAAAGAAAAAAATAGCTTCATGTTGAATATTATTTTTATCGTATGAAATTTTATATTTTTATTGAGAATATATAATTTCATGCGATGATAATCATAATATAATTACCTATTAATACAATAAATTATTAACACTAATCGGCCGATAATGCGTGACCAATCGGTTAATGCGTGATTAATCGGTAATCGGCCATTTTGCTTATCGGTACATCCTTAATATTTATAATCAATAGCTAAATTATATGAATGTTTGAGAGTATCTTCTAAAATATTCTTACAAGTTATTTAATAAACGTTCTTATAGAAATTTTGTTTATATAAATCAACGATAACTTTGACAAAATTTAGCTTTTATGTTTTTATTACCAAACTGTATTGATTTGTGATATTAAAGTACACCCCTCATTATTAAATATTCTAATATATTCAAATAATGTAAATAAATAAATAAATTTTTTTCTTTCAAGTGTTAACAGAAATTGCAAGAAGCAGTAGAGGATTTTGTGAATTGTCTGGAAGAGTGCAGCCATTAGTTGGAGATGTTGTTATGGCTTTAGTTGAATTAGGTAAAATGATTATTTTTATTCATTAATATTTAATTAATTAGCATTATGAAATACTTTGATTTAAGTGGAAAGTAGTGCAGAACACTGGAAATTTTTGTATCCAGGTACCCAAGATAATTTGTGACCTGTTGTCTGTAAATCCCATGATCTCTGAATGTGTTGGTGTTATTGGGCTCCTTGAGTTCTCAGGAAAAAAAAAAGTGCTTTTCATAATATCCATATTTACTAAAACCACTTGCTAAAGTTTAAATTAAAATCATTTAAAATTTAAAAATGTATATGGATAGTAAGTAATAATTTGGTGGACTCCCTAAATTAGAATTAAAAGTTTTTCTTTTAATAAGGAGGTGTATCAGGTGAACTTTGAGAAACACTGGGTTAGCATGTAATTTTAAAAATTATCTGCAACAGTCATTAAAAGAAGTAAATATCTGTAGTAATTGTCAAAATATTAAAATAAAAAATGGGACGTAGTTTAATCACAATTTATTCATTCTAATTTTGGGTTATTTTAAAATACCATTTTATAATGCAGAAAATGGATTGTTTAGTTCTGATCACATGTCAGTAATTTGTATCTCTAAATTTTAGCTGTGGTACAAATTACAACAGTTTACTTAAGATACAATAAAAGGATCCATGTCAATTTTGTATGAGCAGTATTCCATACACTATAGTAAATTGTTTTGTGAAGTATGGAATATTGAGGGAAATAATGTGTCAATTGGCTTTTGGAATAAACTGATAATACAGGTAGCAAAGATGACTTCTGAACAAATTTAAGTGAATGTTAAACTTTAAACATACCAATCTTATTTGTGGTTTGATAAAGATTTCTTTGTAATTTAGCAATTCGGCAATCGAAAATTGTTTAAGCTTAAGAGAATAAAGGATGTTGAATTTTTCTATGAATTTAGGGATTTGGAAAGAACATTCAGATTGCTTTGCAAGATAAAGGAGACTTTTTTTTATACTATAATAAATTTTTATTTAAGTAATAAGTGATATTTGAGATACAAAATTTCTTTGGTCAGTAATCAATAAACTTTGAATTAGGGGACATATGGCAGATATTATTGGTAAGAAGCTGAAAGTGATGTTTTCTAGCAGTGGAGCAATAGCTATGCTTGTCAACTGAGTTAAGAAAGACAGAGTAATTTATTCATTCATTTCAAATGATCTGTCTGTTTACAACATACCTACTTAAATCTTCAAAAGCTCCTAGTAACAACAGAATAACATGTTGGAGAAATTTGCCAGTTTTATAATAAGGTTCAACTAACTGGTAGAATTATTGAATCTTGGAGGCAAATAAATTTAATGCCAATGTATGGAATCTTATATATAAATATTAATGATATTTTACTCTTTTTAAAGAATTTTAAAGTCTCTACCAAAAGTTGTCTTTTTAAAGTGTTTGTGAAGAGGTGGTAGAAGAATTGATACTGCATATGTTTAAATGATTTAAAGTGTTGTTAGCCTTGAGGAAAATTTTTAAACCTTTAAGAAAAATTGTTTTAATATCAATGTTTGATATCCCTATTAAGGGAAACTTTTTTGAAGAACTTTGTGTTCAAAAAACTTTTTCCTTAATGGACTCTCTGGTCTTTCAAGTTTCACTTGCAAAATTGGTTTTCTATAAGAGTAGGACGACAAGTTTCTCTTATTCACAGTTTTATCTATTTTTCTTTGGAGCTGGATAGCTTACACACATTTATAGTCAACATGGTTTTTTTGGGCAAAAAATAACAACAGCAAAGATTAAGATTATTAGATTATTTTATACTTCTAACCCTTCTACTATATTTTACAGTGGGTGATCGGTTAACGAACAAATCGGATAACAAACACTGTTGCAGAAGATTTTTATGTTCGGACAATGAACACCTCACAGAACAAACACAAGCGACATAAAATAATGAATACCAATTGGTCTTCCCTTGTCTTCAGGCAACAATTCGAAACTTTTCAGAGCGTGGGAGACATCGACATTGACACTCAACCTGGTATATACTAATCAGATAGTATTCCTCCAAACTTTGAAACTCTCCCTTGTAATTCCAGCCTTTTATTTTTCTGGCAGAAACAATTTTTTTTATAGTATTTGCAAGAGTGGGTTTTATTTTCAAAAGGTGAGAGTATAATAGCAAAGGTAGAGTGTGGTCAGATGTCTGATGGTGCTGGGCAGTATGACTTGACCAGGTCTACAGTAGGTTGCAGTTCAATCTTATCTAAGAAAGATACAGTATAATCAAGATGATTCAAGCAACTAAAGGAGTAACAAAAATGACATCTGAGAAATAAAGAACATTGATGAGCTCATAATGGAACTTGAAACTGATCCAACGACAGAAAGTTTCCAAGAACTCTTGACTGAAAGAACACCAAGAAACTTGGCAAGATATGTCTTCTTCTGAAAAAGAGGATTAATGCCGATATCTGATATTAAATATCTTTTGAAGAAGTGGGAGGTTGTCAGAACAATGGTCTTACAATGGTATCCAAACCAGGTTGAAGTTAATAGGCATTAGACAGATTCTTTAACCCCCAGAAATGGAAAAAACATGACATACACACAATCTTGCATTTTTATTAATGTATTTTTACTGTTACATATAAATAAACATAGTAAGAAAGTATATATATTTTATTTTTTGAGGTCTCCAGAACGAATTAATCAAATTCCCATACAAACCTATGGTAAATCGATAATTAGTTAACGAACAATTCGGATAGTTAACAAAGTCTCAGAACGGATTATTTTCATTAACTGATCATCCACTCTATTATAGTATTTTATGTGAGATAACCTTTGTAAATATAAATCAGTTTATCACACCATGTGCCCAATACTGAGTGTAACAAATTTTAAAAGTTCTTCATTCCTTTACTGTACTGTACACAATTTAAAAAGTTTTTTAAATGTGTTAAGATTGGTCATTTGGTGTGATATAACCTTTATAGTTATATAGCTGATGTTACCTGTTTTCATCAGGTGCAAGAATTAGGTTCCCCTCTTCCAAGGCTAATTAGAGAATTTTTAGATGGTTCTAAAATATGTTCATTTCCTACAAAAATCGCATCTAAAATGGTACAGTAGAAGCAGAGTTCTTCAGGATATTTTTTATTAAAAAGGAAGAAAGTAACAAATTCCTAAACATTATGACGAATATCGTTCGTTCTTTTTAATAATTTTTTTTTTTTTTTTGAAAATAACCAAAAATCCTCGGTCTAATCTTCACAAGGGCAATCTCCAGTCGTAAAAGTGTTAAACTGTTTTGCCCCTTTGTAAAGGAGCTTTGCTCGAGGATAAATAAAATATTGATCATTTCACAATATAATGTGCTGCTTTTTCCTTCTGAGAACTCAAGGATCCTCACTAACATATTTGCAGACTGCATTACCTGAATTAGCTTTGGTACTTGATTTTTGGTACTTGAATACCTAAGTATGAAAACTTCTCTATTTGTATTATCATTGATGTACAGTACTACTAAGAGGGATCATAATAGTATTTGAATGACCTGGGCATGTAGAAATAAATGAATCAGATAGGTGAACGAGAACATTCCAGTTGAACAGCATCAATTTTTGCTGGAAAAGTACACTTGTTTAATATTGAATTTTTCATTGTGAGAAAATAATATACTTTTTATTGTTACCATTGCAATTGATTAACTTAAACTATATTGGTATTTATGATCATTTTAAATGGATTTTTAATATTTTTTTTTTCTGTATTATGACAAACAAATTCATCAAAGTCTATAGAATAGAATCTAATTATCCCTTATCTTAAAGCTTTTGAATTTGATGCTTATTTTATTGTTTTAAAATAGAACATATGGCATATTATTTACACACGTTTTTGTTACTTAAATATTCTTTATTTAATAAAATTATTAAATCTATGATACAGGTTTTGGGAATTTCTGTGTTTGAATCCGTTAAGTGTGTCAAAAAATAAATTCTTGTATAAAGTTATTATTTACAATTACACGAGATAATAGTAGAATGACTAAATATTTTGTAAAATTATTATTATTAAATGATCAGTGGTTAATGAGAACACAATGTTTATTATTTATAACAAGAAATATCAGATTTAATATTTTTGTGTAATTTCAGGAATTGATGTTGAAGCAATACCACCATATGCAAAGAGATCAAACAGATTAACTTTACCATTATGTAAGTACTGTACATTATATTCCATTAAAATTTGATTTCAAATTTTTTTGAAATTATGTTTAGATTCATGAACTGATAAAGTAGTGAAATTCTTATGATACAGTCACATTTTAACAACTTTGTGGATATCAAATGTAAATCCATACATTTTTTAGCAACAAAAACTGAATAGTAACAATTCTACAGGTTGATGATGAGATTATGTTGTAGTTTCACCACTTATTGCAACAGCCTCTAAAAAAAGTTGTCTCTATAAAGTAAGACCATTTGTTCCTGGTAATTATAAGTGATGTAAATGTGAAGTTTAAAACAGTGTCTAAGAAAAACTAAATTCAAAATATATTGTAAGATTTCTGTTTTAGTGATATTTTATTTTTTGTTTATAAAGATTTTTGGAATTGCTGGAGACAAAACTTTGATTATCATCTAGATGGTATATAACTGGGATTTGAGAAGGGATCTAAAAATGTAAATGTAAAAAACTTTTATTCAAATTTCTGTCAAGATTGTATTTTATCCTAAAAATTGCTTCAGTGTCTCAAATTTTTCTGTAAATTGAGATAAAATTTGTAGGTTTTAATATCAGTTAATTTCCTTCATTCAACATTTTAATAAACTTCTCTGTTATCTGTTTTAGGAAGAAGAGAGACATTATTACTGCATTTAAATAGTAATAATGAATCTTAATTTATTACAGAAACATTTTGTTAGTGAATTGATACTTTAAATGAATTAGTATATTCCAAAATAATGTGTAAAAACTGTTTTATTAGCACAGTTACAGGTAGTAGTTAGCATTAATCCTAAGTCATCCAAGAGAACAACAAAACCTGATATTAAGTGAAATTGATAAAGGTGGAAAAATAGGAGATTGCCACAGAATTTTGGATTCCTCCAAGTACACTTTCAATAATTCTACACATCATGAAAAACTGATAAAAGCTGAAGCTGGTTTATTCAATAATTGCAAATGTTTTACAATAGAAATGTATTTCTGTGCCACTCGTTAGAGAGAGAAAGTTTTATTTCACCAAGTCTTTGGAAGACACTGATTTCATCATTAGTGTAGGCTGTTTCAATAAATAAATAAAAAAGTATAACATTATTCAAAAGCTGAAAGTGCAAATATTAATGAACATGACTGTGGAAAGTGGTAAAAAAATTTTTGAAAGGAGATATTCAACATTTAATATTTTGTAAGTTAAATTTTTGTATATAAATGTTGAACTTTTACTACTAAAATTGAACACTTCTTTAAATGTAATTTGAAGTAAATTTTAAAAAATTTGTTGCATTTTAATTGGAATTTTAAGGATGAATTTAAAAATTCTACATTTGTTTTGCTTAATTTATTCTATTAAAGTTTTTGTGTGCTTATTTAAATTAGAAGAATGTTTTAATTAATATAATTATATTTCTTAATTACTATCATTTAGCACCCAATCCTCAGAAAACGACGACGACAAAAATTCTTCAGGCCGGAGAGAAACGTGCACATCCTAGTTACATTCCTGAACATTATCCTCAGTTTCCTGATCCACATGCATATATCAGAACTCCAGTAAGGAAAACATTTTATAAATGATAACTTAATTACAAAAGAATAAATTTTGTTTTTTAATTACACTTATCTTTATTTAGACACACAAGCAACCTGTTACAGAATACGAGGCAATCCGAGAAAAGGCAGCCAGTCAAAAAAGAGACGTAGAAAGAGCACTTACAAGATTTGTAGCAAAGACTGGAGCTACTCAGTCTCTATTTCCTGATGATACTACTTTATTTCCATGTAAGAACTTACATTTTATTTTATTATAATCAGAAAAAAAATTTATATTAAATAATTTCAGTGATTGCCTGCAAGCCAGCACCTAACAGTTATTTAAATGCTTTACTGCCAAAAGATCAGATTTTTGAAGAAGAAGAAGAAAAAACTGAGACCAAAACTAAGGAAGGTAAATACATTTTATATTATTTAAGTATACAAAATTGGATTAGTGATTATCATGCAAGGAAAGTTCGGATTAGCAGATTTATTTATAAAGAAAAAGGACTACATATTAGTTATACTGTAAATCTCTGTAGTGAAAAATGAACATAATTGCACTATACTCTAAGCTTGACTGAAATATATATTTAACTTTGCACTAATTGAAAACTAACAAATTTTCTTATGAACACTAACAGTGATTCAAAATAGATAGTACATCAAATCATTTCTAAAGATAAAGTACAGCTTAAGTGTTGGACATATTTTTTTTAAAAATCAGTTAATTACACAGATGCTTTAATCCTTTTAATTAAAACAGCAAGTATCTTCACAACACAGGATTGTTATAGTGATGTTTTAAATTCATAATTTTTGAAATGGCAATTTGTTATGTAAGTAGGATCACTCAGCAATGCATCAAAAACATGACATAAATAAACACAAATAGAATTTTAGCTATGAATTTACTGGGTAACTGTAAATAAATCAAATTACATTAAATTTAATCTATTCAAACTTTCATCATACAAACTTTGGTATAGTCATTTCTGTAAAAAAATATCAGTGCCAAAATTCCGTACTTTGATCTTAATCGATGTGTGTTTTTTGTTCTGGCGAAAATCTGGAAGCCTTGACAGTATAACACTGCTCCTCTTAGAAATTTGATATATGCTAAATCTAAATCAATGATGATTGAAAATATAGTTAAGGATTACCTACTTGATTCCATATAAAAACATATTTGTGATTTTTTTTTAATTTTAACTGCAACTCTCAGAAATCTAGACTATTTTTTAATCTTATGCAATCAAACATTTTGAAATTTCTTGAATCTTTCAGACCAGCAACAACCTGCAGATCAGACAAATCAAAAAGCAGATAACAGTGATATTGATATTATGGATAATCCCTACCTAAGGCCAGTGAAAATGCCAAGAAAGAGAAAAAGATAAACATTGTAAATTGTGTGTAATAAATGTTTGTATTTTAATCATTGTTGTATGATTTTGTATTTTACCATGTACAGAATGCTATTTGGCACACATTTTTTGTAGGTGCCATATTGTAGTTTAAGTTCATTAGTAATTAATCACTGCTTATTACATTAAAGTTGACATATTTTCTTTAAAGGCACCCATTAAATCAATAATGAAATGTCTTGAGCCTTAAGTTTTATAGAACTTTCTGGATCTGCAGTATTGAAAGATCTTCAAATCCAAAAAGGTATGTAGACCTTAAATTGTTTACATAGCAATCTAACTTATTTCTTTCTCGCTGTTATATATAACAGAAAGAAATATAGCAGTCAGTCAAAAAATGATCCCCAAAATTTTACATTTTTGGACTTGGAACCTTGAAACATTAGGGTTTTTTTTTGTATGTTGAATGTCAGTGGGGGGGCATGATTTTGTTCACCCTCTTTGTTTTTAGTCAAAAATTTCTGAAATTTTGCAGAGGGGTTTGTTTATTAGAGGATTAATGCTATTAAATTTTGGTGATTAAAGGTCAAGAGGGTGGGGAGATGAAGGAAGTTGTGTATATCTCCAGTAGGGTTAAACTTAATGACAATTTTTCTCATTAGTATTTACAATGTTTTATAAAACCCATCCTTACCCTCAAAATTAAGCATTTTGCCATTTTATGATATATTTTATATTTTAAACTAACAGATGGCACCACCAAATGTTGCCAGGAAAGTTAAGCAACTCGCTGGGATTTTGTAATTGTGAAATAAATAAATTGTAATAATCCTATAATTATTTTTGAAAATTAATGCACTATTAGTGTTACAGACATATTTACCTTGAAGCTTCAAATTTTGCTGTAAAATTGTTTCCAAGTCAGACTGAACCCTCTGGTTCTCACTTCAAATAGTTTTTGGCAGAGATTTCTCAAATAGTTCAATATGGTGTGTGCCATTTACATCAGCCAGTAGTACTAAACATGACTCATTCAACTTTATATTACTAAGCTCAGCTCTCAAGTAAACAATTATACTTATCAAAAGTATTATATATATAGAAGATTCATTACCTATAATTTCTATTTACAGGATGTAACTCTGTGCCAATAGTTTTAATCCTAGAATCCCTAAAATAAAACTCAAAGAGGTTCTTTTCAAAGTATTAACAAAGTTTTCCACTTTTTCACAATTTCACATTTTTTATGCTTCTGCCAATGGATAGAAGTAAATTTTGGTCAAGTATGCCCTACTGTAAACATAACAAAGCCTTATTCAATTTAAGATTTGCAAAACCATCCACTTCACAGTAAAAACAAGAAAAGTTGGAAAGCAAGTGATTTTTCAATGCAAATTTACTTATAATAAACAGAATAAAACAATGTTCTTATAAAAACTTAAATTATACAAAATATTTTCTGTGGACGCAGACACTTACATCTAATAAAACAATTGAAGTTCAATACTAATTAAATTTTAAATAAAAGTTCATAAATGTTGAAAATTTATACAAAAAATGCAACAAATTAAAGCCACTATCTTCAAGTCAAGTCTTATTCTAAGGTTTTTCCTACTGCACGAATATCAGTTATGTTTTGACTAAGCTGATAAATCCTACTGTTAATAAGCTGTTCTAAAAGACAAATGGAAAATAAGGACAACGGAAATCTTATACCCGTATAATTATCTATTGATTCCAATCATCATTCAATCTTAATCATTACACATGTGCAGCAGTGCACACCATGCATCTGCATGTAATATAATTTACTATACAATAAGTGCACTCTAGTTGTGAATTATAGTTTTAAATGATAATATTGACGTTGTGGTGGATGCATAAAGAATATCTATTGTATATATTTGATACAAATGGTAAGTCCTACCAGCATTCCATCCATATACATTATTTGGCCCAGGGAAAAAAAGCTATGTTACTGGCATTGTACAGAATGCCTGGCATTTTTGGGCAAAGTATGAAATACCCGAATGATTTTGTTATTATATATACTTCCCTAGGCATTGTATGTAATACCCAGGCATTTTATAGAATGACAAATGCTATTTAGGAAAAGTATTAAGAGAGTCGTGAAAGACATGAAAAAGAAAAATACAAAATAAAGTGTAGGGCAGGCCTCGGCAACCTGTGACCCATTTCATAACTTCAAGTGATCCACTTGAGTTCTGAAAATAAAGTAGAATTTATCCAAAAATAAAATATATATTAAAGATATTGTGGAAAGATTTGGAAAAATCAGAAGATTATGATCTTTCCATGATATCGACGTGTTGGGCTTCACTTCCTACAAAGTTTTCGTCTCTGAAAAAATTGGCTTTGCCATTTTGTCCGCATTCAGTTCAACTTATAAATGTGAGCAAATATTTTCACACTAGAAATTTATCTTAAGTAAGAACAGGAGCAACTTAACTACCGAAAATTCAGATGCTTGTATTAATCTTAAGACGACTAACTTTAAGCCAGACTTGACTGAATTGATGCCACAAGTTCAGCATCAGGGGAGCCATTGATATCGAAGAGAAAAATAAAGTTCATTCAGTTATATTTGTTTTTATAATAATTAGAATTATAATTTTTTTGTTAAAGTTTAAAGCATATTGTAATTATTTTTTCAATAAAATTTATCTTATTATTCACCAAAAAAGACTGTTTTAAAATGAAAATACCACTGACCCGAAACGTCTTCTTAATACACACATTTTGGTTGATTTTGACCCGCAGCCAAAATAGGTTGCCAACCCCTGGCGTAGGGCTTTCTTATTGAGGAAAACAAGAGAAAATATAAACTTACTTGTTGCAACAATGAAGGCTTTAAGAGGAGAAAATTTCTTGTCAGAATCTATTTTCATTTTTTTAACCTGCATTTTCAGATTGAATTTAGAATCAATTTTACCTTTGACAGCATTCTGTTTTGAAGCAAAGAATGTATAAAATATTCATTTCCTCATCTCCATCTTTACTGGCATGGCCACAGAATCTACATTTCAATGACACTTTCTGCATGCATGTGCATCATTGGTTTCCTTTAAACACACACACACACACACACACACACACACACACACACACACACAACAGGTAGCAAAAATGGAAGTCTCTTTGATAAACATGTCTTCATCACCATATTGGTTCTTCCATCAACTACAATCTCATAAATGTTTTGTGCAATGGCCTTTTTCTTGCATAGAGTGATTGGTTTTGTTTGAATGCTTTCTATTATTTTTTCAGCTGCTCCTCAGTATGTCTTGTAAAACATCTTGGGGTAGAGATGTGAGACCCACTTTAGTTTTGCAACCAAAAAGTGGTGTTCTTTTGAACCCAGAATGATAAGCCCTATTCTTCATAAGTTGAGTAAAACATAATTCCTCACTCCAGCAATCAGTTTTTCATCCTGCATCCAAGAACACACCATATTTTCAGTATCTTGATTAGCTCTTTCAACATTACCAACTTTGAGTGGCAAGGCTTGCCATGGATGATCTTCAGTGTCGGCCAATATTCATTCAAGCTGCTCAGCACATTATTCACAAATTCTCTACCATTATCAGACTGTAGAATGGACCAAGCAACAAGAATATGTCCAATAGATTGTAGGCCACTTCTGCACTCTTTGAAGTCAGAGCTTTGAGAACCACAAACTTAGTGAGATGATCTTGGTACACCATTATAAATTTGTATTCCCTGTCAGGTTGGGACTGAAAATCAATGAGATCAACATAACAAAAATTAAATTCAGAAAAGCCGTAGGCTTTCACAACACCTATTTAAGTACCTTTTGCTTGTTTTTTCTAGCATGGCTCACAAAGATGAAAGTTCTTCCAACATTCTGCCACGTCCTCTATGGCCAATGGCCAAATGAATGTCATGAAGTACGTTAAATAATTCAGTCCACAATGTAGAACTGGATAGCACTGATGCCTTCTTTAACAGGATAAATCAATTTACGTTTGTTTTCCACTAATATTACATCATAGCAATTCAGCAGCAAACAGTCCCGTGGTTCCTTTTTAGTCGTCATCTTCGCCTTTTTCACATTGCTCACTAACTTCTGGTAAGTAATTTCGGTTAGAAAAACACTTTTTTGCACCATTGGCTTACACTTTAGACAGTTCATTGTAGAATCATCTTTGTATGTTAACATGCCATGATTCCTTCTTAGGTGCTACACCTTTCTCTTCCATTTTCATACAGCATAGTACAGACTAGTGTCTTTGCTAAACAAATTCAAAATAGCATATTTTGTCACTCCCATACAGACTGAAAAAAAAAATGGGGTGAGCTTTGAAAGTCATGTGCCTAGCCACAACTTTATGTCTTTTCAATAAAACTCTTTTCATGACTCTCCATACTTTGCCTAAACAGCATTTGTCATTCTATATAATGCCTAGGGAAAGTATATGTAATATCAAAATCATTAGGATAGTTCATACTTTGCCCAAAAAAAGCAGGCATTCTATGCAATGCCTGCTTTTCATAATTGCCACTGTAATTTCGTACATATACACTGTAGTTTAAGTAAATATTTTAAGTTTAACACAACCAGAAAAATACACTTATAAAACCCAGAATAGGACAATTAATTACTGCACAAATGTCGGATTCTCCCTATGTATCCCGTGTCCAGTTGCACAACAGAATATGCATTGCCTCGGGCACTTGCAATAGAGAAAATAAGAATATTTGAATTAAAAAAATAATAATAAAATTCAGTGTTAAAAGTTTTTCTTCCATCTATCTATTGTAAACACCCAAAGATGCTAATTTTAATGTTATCAAAAGTACTTGCAAAAAAATTTCAATAAAAATTTTTCTTGTTCAAAAGCTCAAATACCTAAGACAATTTTGGTATATACATTGATTTTTTTTAAAATAGTTCTTTACACTCACTGGTTGGTAAAAATTATAATATTAATTTAATATAATACTGTAAGTTAATTTTTGTTTCATCATACATGCAATTATCTTCATTGCTATGATGAAAAAGTCATCTTTGGTTAGTCAGATCTATACAGAAGTTTGTTGATCTGGAATCAATGTCTGGTAATCTAATATCCTCAGGCAGTGTAATTCAGTAAACTATAGTCTACATTGCATTATGCTATATGAACATGGCTTCGTCTGAGCTAGCACCCATTGTATGCTCAACAAGGTTTTTTCTTTCCCACAGACTAATGAGAGGCAATGCACGTAAATCAGGTCACTTATACTCTGAACTTTTGTAAATTTTGTTTACAGTACGTCTGAAAAATAAATTTTTATATGCACATTTTGTACAAAAACATGTTCATTAACATTTTTACAGTTTTTCAGTCCATCTTAACACAATATAATCACACACACTATCGTCTTAAGACCATGCATAAACAAATTTAACTTTCAAAATTTGTAAGAATGTCTGGTAATCTGACGCCACTCTGGTTTCTATATACATGGGATGATGATAAAAACTTTACACATGTTTTGGTTTTTAAACTGCTTTGTGAAGTGTAACTCGGATGTAGTTAGTAATGACCCAGATTGACAACACAATGGCTAAAATGATGCATGAAGGTAGAACAGTTATGACAACATTTCCAATGATGTTATAAAAATAGTCTTGTGAAGAAGTCTGAACACTTATTCAATTTTTGTAGCCAATCATCCATCTGCTGAAGTCTAATCATCAGCCTGAAAAAGTGTGGAGACAATGTCCCATTCTAACTTAACAAGATGACAAGGAACAGCATCAAAGATTTACAAGTGATGAAAGTTGCAGACACATTCCTATCACAGGACAACAGATGTCAATGCTGCAAGAATTGACAGACTAATCCAAGACAATAAACATACCATTTTCTGACAAATTGTCTTTCAGCTTGACATAGTTTGTGATGACTTAAAATACACTAAGATCTGTGAAAGACTGGTTCTGCTTGCATTAATGTCTGACAACAAATAAGATGTCCTCTTGCCTGTAACAGTTCCAAAAAAATAGAGCCAAATTTCTTCAGTAACTTGTTACAAGTGATGAGATATGGGTCCACCATTTAATACAACCAAAAAGGCCATCTGTATGGAATGGAAATATACCTCTACCAAAAACAGGAAGTTTAAGGTAACACCATCTGCTGGAAAGGCCGTGGCTACAATCTTTTTGGATCCATGGATTTTTCCCATTTGAAATAACATATTTGCAATTATTTTACTACTGAAGAAGTGAAAGCTGTTATTGCTAACAAGGAGAGTCAGATGTTCAGGTCTCCAATTCAAATGAAACTTGATGTGCATGTAGTCCTAAACACAAACAGCTCCTTGTCCAAGTACACTTCTCAAACATTTCCAGAAAAAACAGATCTGTGAAAATTAAATGTTTAGCTTTTAAGTCTTTGGAAGTTCTCAGAACAGCAATAGCAGAATGGATAAGATGCTAAACACCGGAGCTACAAGATGCAGGTTCGAACATTTACAATTTTCGTTTTCTTTTTAAATATGTAACAATTATTTTATCATATCATTAGCATTATTACTCCTCACATTTAAAGCTCAAAATGAGAAAAAAAGTGTGTGTGTTCAGGGCCAAATGCTCACCAAGTTTCATTTAAATCAGAAACTAAAACATCCAACTTTGTAAGTGGGTTGCAGAAACAAACTGGAATTTTTTGATGATTGAATGAACAAGTATTTTACATGTAATAAATGATTGAACAGGCTAAGTGATTCTGTTAATAAACACAGGATCTATATGCAAGAAATTTATTGTGGAAATAAAAACAGCATAAGTACACAGCTGTTCAAGACTTTCATAATTTATTTAAGTTACATTCATATGACTTTATTATTGTGGTCTTTCTTAAATTACTCCCCATTGGAAGCAATGCACTTTTACCAGCATCAGTACCACTTGTGAAAGATAAGCTAGGAACCATCTTTCTGTATGGTCTTCAAAATCACTTCTACTGCTTTTAGGACCTCTTCAAATGGCATTTACAACCTTGCAGTTTTTACAAGATTGGAAACAGGAAAAAATAATACAGAGCCAAAACTAGATTATATAGTTGCAATTTGCTTTCTGCCTAAGAGGGTTGTCACTGTGTCACATGTAATAATCATTCTCATGGTGCAATTTCCAGTGCATAGGATATGGGCACTACCTCTGGATCTGCTCCACTAGATTTTCAATACTGACTCAGTACTCTCTATTAACAGTCATTTCTTGTGATACTGCTTGCTTATATACCATTCTTTCCCAAAGAAAATGATGACAACTTTTCTGGCACATTTCATAACTCTTAATTTTCTTTGGTTGGCAATTATGGAAATTTCCACAGAACTCTTATTTTCCAGATCATAATAGTAAAGAAATTTCTCATCTATAATAAAATTTGTGATTATGTCCACAGTATATAATCAGTATGTCTCTGTCAGCAAGGACTATCAAAATCCAGATAACTATTCAAATCTGCTTTTCTTCTGGTATCTACTACCTAGGCACCCATCTTGAACACTCATGGCATATGCATATATTTCAACAAAATAGTGCGGACACATCCGACAGATATTTGCAGTTGTCCTGCTAATTCTCTTAACATCGGATGGCAATCTTCATGGACAATTCCACTTGCTGTTCCAACCGTTACTTCAGTCACCAAGGTTACCGAAATGCTAGAACCTCTCTTTTTCTCAAACAATTCACAGCCTTTCACAAAACTGTTCTAACCACCATTGTACTGCTCTAATGGAAATTAGTTTCATTATATCGAAAGCTTTGACAATTTTCCCAAGCAAATGCAAAATTTCAAAGTCTTTCTTGAGCAGCTCTCTTATTTGTCTGCATTATTGGCTTTGAAAAGTTATTTTTTGATCACTCCACACACACAATTCTTTGCAACTGAAATTTTCATTTTAGATAATTACACTAAGTTGCTAAAATACTTATGTATTTGGTATGATTAACATATAATTTTTTTATGGATGAGTTAAAATTTAACTATTTTGCTCAAAAATTCATTGAGAGCATGGATTACCTACGTCTTAAATGCTTTATATATTTACAAATCTGTGATACAGTGAATCCTGTCAAATTCCAGAAAAAGTTTTTTTTTACTTAGTTATAAATTTTAACCTGTAATGATATGTAATAAATTGAATAAGGCAATGTAAAAAAAACTTATAAAAGTGCTCTTTATGATGCTGAAACTTAAGAATAGAGCAAACTGTTTATTAGTGTGAAAGCTGATACAACTAATACCCAATAAAACAGTTTGCTCTATTCTTATTATAAATTATAAGAGAAAAATCACATTAAAAAATCCAGATATATATATATATAAAACAGCTATATGTTTTCCTAAAATTCTCAATGTTATACATTTTTATATAAAATTACTGAATTATTGTTGTGAGAATAAGTTAATACATCAGTCAGAATTAAGAAATTGAATAAATCATGTTATTCATTGACATTCATATTTTGATTACAGACATATCTACATGCCAATCTACAAAATTATGTTAAGTAATGAAATTAACTAGTACTAGATTAACACTCATTAATTATTGTTTCCATTTCTCCACAAATTTTATTTTCAATAAAATTACAAAAACCATTTTAGCGTTTTCTATGCAATTGAAGAGTATTCCTTCTCTTCCAGCAGCCACGTCTGGAACCACCAATAGTTTTGGTGTATTTGTGTCCTTTCCCCAGACCTCTTGATTTTCTTCCTGCAGATGTCAGGCCTCTCAGTTCACGATGCTTGTGAACAGCCTTACAAATCCAGTTGATCTTTGCATCTCGTCGAATTCCCTTGTGGAAAGGATCTACCAGGACAACTTCAAAAAATTTATAAGTTGAATCCTGGGCAACCCAATAAGAATTCAAGACTCTAAGAGCTCCACAACGTCTTCCAACTCTTTCCTGAAAATAAAATTTTGCATTTTGTAAAAAAAAGAAAAAGAAAAAAATTAAACTCAATTAAATTTATGTTAATCAGACATCCAAGGAAATAGTAATCATTATAAATCAAGACTATGTTTATCATCATTAGAATAATTGAAAACTTAATTATCTAATAAACTATATCAAACCTTAGTTAATATAAAAATGGAGTTGAAATAACTTATTACTAAGGATTATCAAATTTTTATCTGTAGGCGACCAAACTCGGCCATATTTGCCGATTACTAAATAATCATGTTTATATAAAACAGCCGAATTTATTTCATCTAGTAATTTCAATTTGACTTACCATCAGCTTAAAATAGCAGGCTGATTTATATCAAGCCAAATGAAAAGTTACAGAGGTAGCATAATTGAATAACTTCAATCTCAGTGACCTTCAGTTTCTTATCTTCAGAAGTTTATTTTTGCAAAAATGTAGTTTGCTTGCATTCCTTTGCACTGATTGAGGCTTTTTTTACAGTGCTGCATAACAGCATCTTAAGGGGTAGCTAGTCTTGAATTAACTCCTAGTACTAAAACTGCTTTTGAAGGACTATGTTATAAGACAATTGAATTCTCTAAGGTCTCTAAAATACAGTAAAACTATCGCCCCTTTCTTACAGAACACCCTGTATAATATCAATTTTTAAAAATATTGGTCTATTTAACAACTTTTGCACTACAAAATTATTTTTCATAGGGTTTAAATTTATTTTAAAAATTTATATTGCAAGCTAATTATTTTACACTCATCAAACATATGCAAGAAATAAAATTGTCATCTATATATTTGTAAATGTCTATAATATAGAAGATAGTCTTAATTGAATAAGAACTTTTATTTTAATTTTGCTTCTTCAAAATAATCAACTATACTTCTTCATTATCCTTTACTGATGCTTTGTTGATATTTCTTATCTTAATATTAATTTAAAAACCTAATTTTACTTACTACTCCCAAAAATAAGGATTTGAGAAATTCTATCAAAAAACACACTATTATGTAAAAACTTTATTAATTTAAAAATAATGTTAGTGATTTCTATATTAAGAAATCACTAAAATTCACAACACAAATCATATACCACAGATTTTTGTTTTGCAACAACTGCATAAAGTATATTCATTTAACAAAAATTGCATTTTGCCTTTCGATGTTAACTAATAAAAAGTTTTGTTAATCTCCATCCAAGCAATATTCAACAATTTTTATTTGACTTGACTAGACAAAGACTTTTGCTTAATGTAATAATTTAATAACAATCAATTGGAAACAAGTAACACTTAATCATGACACTTTTTAAAGGAAAAATAATTTAAGATCAATAATCACTTATTAAATTTAATTAATTTAAATTCAAGATAAGGTATAAATGTTTCAGTTTTTAGGTAAAAACAATAATTCGCTACTTTTTAAAATATGAGTAATAATATTACGGGGATTACCACAAGTGTTCAAGACTGTTCCAATGATGATAATGACTGATAATATCCAGCAGTTGTCATCTTGCAGGGGCATGTATTTACATACTGACTGCCCTGATTGCAATCGACAGGCCAACCTCGAAAAATTGATCCATACAGCATTTGCTATTCATATTTTTATATAACACTTGCATTTTTATTCAATTAAAAAATTTTACTAAATTACTTTCAATATTAATACTTGCTTGTACTGTATATATAGATCACAGTTGGTATAGATGTTACTGTACTTACGTTACATAGTAGCATCATTTTTTTTTCCTAACAGTAGTCACAATTAATTTTAATATAATGAAAGTCGATCACAGCAACAAAAAGCTGGCCATCTTTATTCTACATTAGCGATAGAACATCATGCTATAATCATTAAACTAAATGAAATCAATTTATGATGTTATTTAATAAATAAAAATGGATAGTATTGCAATGGTAACTCAACATTTTTATTTATTTAAATCAATATTCTAAAAAAATATCTTATTCAGAAGTAACAGTCACAGAACACTTTTTGATAAATCTATAACCAGTGCCATATTTCAAAAATAAAGATATTAAATAATACTTCCAGAATAGTAATAACCAATGTCAAAAATTTTAAACTAATCCTAATTTAGCAATTATATCAAATCCTCCAGTTTACTGTGATAAAAATAAACAGCAAGCTGATCACAACAGGCAAGATTTTACACAGAAAATTTAGAACTGGTTTGGGAAAACAAGTCTTAATTACATTAACCAGTAATCTCAATAATCAGTAGCCACTATTTCATGCAAATTTAATCTCTACTTTGTTTTATTAAAAATTCAAAGTAGAAATTTAATTTTTTGTAATAATTATGCATAATTATTATCTTAAAACAGAAATATTCAAGATTAGGCAATATATGAATGACTAACACAAGATGGTGTGGCATATCTGAGATTAAATATTAACAAAATTTATATAACCTATCTTTATTTGGCATTTCACTATAATAGTTTTATATTTAACAAATATTGATGCTTCATAATGAAAATTTATTAATGTTTAAAAATAAACCAATTTAACAAACCTCTGCTATTGCTTGATGGTTTCTAACTGGTTTCAACTGATTTACACCATGATTTTTTGGTTTTCCATAAGTACATCCTTTTGGGACTTGTTTCTTTCTTCCACCACGGCGAATTCTTACACGATAGATAACATATCCTATAGAAAATAAAAAATTAATTTTCTATATAAAAAACAAAAAAAGAACACATTTGTATTAGAGTATAATATAACAATAAACATTGTTAAGTCTGACCCTGTCATCCACTGTCAAAAAATCTAATGACTGTTCAAATTAAACAGAAATTATTGTATATGTTATGGACAAAGTGATTAATACAGGCATTATGAATAATGAGCAGCAAAATCGGGCACTGTAATAAATTTCAATAATTTATCAAATTGACCAGTCATTATGAATACTGCTAAGATATCTAGTCAGGCAAAGTGATGTTAATAAATTGAGGAGTGATCATACGACATATGCTTGCCAATCAGCACTCAATTGCGCGTACGTATTGCGTTTAGTATTGAATTTGGCGGCAGTCGCGACTGTTTGTACTCTCAACAGATTCCTCCCAGAGGGGAGCCACCGGCAGGCTGCCGATTGTTTAACATCACTAGTTATTTATTCACGGTAGTTCTTGAACACACGTATCAATAACCAGTCTGTATCAATATCTAGTGACATTAAACAATCAGCTGCCTGCCGGCGGCTCCCCTCCGGGAGAAATCCATTGAGAGCACAAACAGTCGCGACCACTGTCAAGATGGTGCACATCGGTAAAATTTTGCCATTTACTTAATATAGTTAATAGTACTTAGGTTTAAAAGATTACATGTTGTTTTTAAAATACTTTGAAATAATTCACAAAAATAAATATTTCTAAATGAAATAAGTGGAGGTTTTTCAATCAAATTTTAAATTTGGTACTAAACACGATATGCACACGCAACTGAGTGCCAATTAGCTAGCGTATGTCAGATGATCATTCCTCAACTTATTATCACCACTTTGCCTGACTAGGTGATAGCAATATTCATAATGACCAGTCAATTTGATAAATTAATCAATATTTATTACACTGCCTGCCCTTTTTGGTCATTATTATTCATAATGCCCGATTAATCACTTTGTCCATAACATATACACAAAGTTGAATGACATTTTATAATTTTCATAAATTTTTGAACATATTACTTTCCATTAAGAGAGAAAATACATAGAATATATTTCTCAGATATATAAATCTTATACAAAGTAGTTATATAAGACAAATATAAAATTAATAATCTTTAAAATTATAAATCAAATTGCTTTTTTCCTAATTCTAAATAGATAGTAATCAATAACATAATTATTTAGGTTATTAATCATCTGTTTAAAACAAAACAAGACTTCATTACAAAATATTTTGTCAGAGTTACAAAATTTAATAAAACTTGAAAACAGTATACAGGTATAACTTGACTTACGTCGTTCCCAATTTTATGTCATTTGTCAAAAAAGTATATGGAAAAATAAAAATCAAGTTTAAGTCAGTTTATTCGACTTTAAATCCGTCCGCCATAAACATTGAAGTCGTAATATCACTAGAAAAGCGTTGAAAGCACATAAAATCATATTAAAATATGTACATTTACAGTAAATGTTAATACAATCATCATAAATCCTAGGGAACGAACCATGAAAACATCTGTGTTTCTGTGTTGTCGTCTTATTTAGCAGTCTTTAAGTGCTCATTATTGGCGTTTAGTTACGACGTAAGTCGAAACTACGACTTACATTGTAACTACACAAGTAAATTTGACTTACGTCGGTAATTGGTTCCAGGAGAGGCGACGTAAGTCGAAAAACGACGTAAGTCGAGGTATACCTGTATTACAAAGTACAATATACTAAGTGTGTTTAAATGCATACTTCAAGAAACATTTACAATTTATATTGTACTGGAAATGAACAAAAATATAATATCAGAAATAAATTACATAAACAAAACTATTCTTTTATTTTTAAAATTAGCAAGATTAAACTTTATTTTTAGGTAAATAAATATTTTTCATATAGAAATGATTTTCAGTCACTTATATGGCCATCGGCAGCTAATCACGAACTTGAAAGAATGGCTTGGAATAGAGTCAAAACTTACAAAACTTTGTAAATATAAATATTTTTGTTACCTAAAATAACAAGTTAATCCTAGTAATTTATAACATAATGCTAAATTTTATTTTTAAACCAAAAATAAAATCAATTTGAAACTTATTAATCATTGATTTATTATTATTATTCTATTCAAATTTAAAAAAAAAGTAGTAACAGCAATATAATTTAACTGTTTCAGAACAGAAAAGTCAGTGGAATAAAAACATGTTTAAACCACCGTGCCAGCCTGTTTTTCTTTAGCATTGATGTCTCTTAATCAAGTATTAAATACTAGATTACTTTGTTGTCAATGCATTACTAACAAAAAGTCAAATTTTGATTATTTATCATCATTTTTATAATTAAACAAGACAAATGAAACAACTATATTATAAATTAATGAATATAATTCAAAAGTTTTCTGTACATCATGTTCTAACATTATATATAGGCTAAAAATAATACTTAAAGTATAATAAAAAAAATATCCAAATACTTTCATCATTACATTACATCTGTAACATCTTTAGGACAATCAAGTATTTAAAAAATTAGTACACAAAAACTCTCTCGAGCAAAAACATTCATGACAAAAATATATTCTACTATTTAAAGTTTAACATTACTAAATATATTACCATTAAGCATGTTAGAAATTATACTAAGAAACAGAATGATCTTCAGGCAGTTACTAATTAAATATACCGTATTTACTCACATATAAGACAAAGGTTTTTATTCATTTATCACAGCTTCAAATTCCTAGGTTGTCCTATACACGTGAGCAAAATATTCTTTGCATTTTTGCTAATACTTTTTGTGAACCACGTATTTGCATTTTTTACCAGATGCTTACCCTCTTGTATTTAAAAACAAAAGTATTTTATCTGGGTTGTTTGAATTGTTTTTGTATATTGTCAGGAGTAAAGATGAATAGCAATAGGAAAACAAAGCTTTTGATAGAATTCCAGATTGAAATTCCAAAAGCACATGGGAGCCTGATATAAGTTTTAATCTATTTCTATGTGAAAATGGATGATTATTCAGAAATCAGAGAAAGTCATAAGTGTAATTGATGGAGAGTGGATTCGATTGTTAAGAATTGGCAAAAAAAGGTTCCCGATTGTCTAGCTTTACTTGAACAAATTATGTTGTCGATTCTACAAGATTTTTCCTTAAAGTTTAATGCCAGTAATTTTTGCAGGACAATGTGTGCATTTAAGTGAATTTGATATTTTACTTGTGATTAAACGAAATAAAATTAGAATTGTATTAATAAAACTAATTTTTTTTTAATATTTTGATCGTTAAAGTCACACCTCGTCCTAATGCGAGGTCATCTTATATGTGAGTAAATACGGTAATCAAATTTCATCATTCAATCAAATACTTTAAGGTTTATTATTTCTGTCAAAATTTTAGATTATTAAATTATTTCAAATTTAAACTTATGAAACAAGAACAAATTACATCAATTACACACACAATTTACAATACTTTGTTCATGTAAAGACAAGACCAAACAAAATATTAATTATAAAGGAAATACATACGTACAGAATTTTTTAAACATTCTCAGTTTGTTATCAGTTTGAAAAACTAAAAACATTCATTCACCTAATTAAAGCAACCTGCCAGCTTTTCAAAAATGGAGTTTGTGAGTTATGAAGATTTTGCACCAAATTTTAATCATTTTCCTTCATAAAAATAAAATTGAAGATTATTTTATTAAAGGTTATCCGAAGATCATTTTTCAAATTCCTCGTAAAAATCTCAGGATAAAATACAGAACTGGAAATATTCAATAATATAACCTGTCATTACATATCATCTCATGCAGTAAACTTGGAGATAATTATACTATAAATCACAGCAGCAACCTTAATGATTGCAAGGCTCTGGGCGGCAGATCTTTGTGAGGCCCTTGTCCTTTGTGCAAAGTATGTGAATTGAAAATAGATATTTCTGATGGTTGACGAGAAATGCAAAAGTTATAAATAAATAGATTTAGAGTGTTAAAATATTATATTAGATTTATAAAAGTTAACAATCATAAAGACGACAAATTAGTAATGATGATAAACTAAGGTCATAAATGCCTTAAAAGATAGACGTCAGGGATTTAAAAATGATGTTTGTGGCTTATAACTAATAGCTAAAGATAAAATAAAAAGTTTTAAATATCAGCTTTTTTCTATTTGAGTTGTTGTGTGAGGCCCTGCAAGAGCAAGGCCCCGGGCAATTGCCCTGCTCACCACCCCCTAAGGCCGCCACTGATAAATCACACAGTTAGCAGTGAAAAATAGTTACTGAATTTACTTAATCACCTTATTCTTACAGAGAAATGTTTATTTGTTTATGTTTTTTTTTATTACCAAAAAAGTTTTCAACCTGATAAAATAGGTCACATTTACACTATTTAAAAGTAGCATCATTATATTTGACATGTTAGCTAATAACTAGCAGCAAGGATACTAAATACATACCACTGCACATTACCTTATATTTAATAACCATTTTTTGTTACTTTATACTGTAGAAAATTTTTATTTTAGAAATGTTTATGATTACACATAAGAGATTCCTAATAAAATACTTCATCTAATTTATATAAAAATAAATACATTCAAACAACATGAACAAAAGATTATTTCAATATAACAATTATATTCATATTTTTTTAAATTAAAAAAAATTCATTTCAATATGTAATATTTTACCTTGCTTAGCCCTATATCCAAGACGTCTTGCCTTATCAGGACGAGTTGGTCTTGGTGCTCTATGAACAGCAGATAACTGACGAAAATACCAACAGCGTAAACGAAGTAAATAACGCATTACATCGGACTGTTTCTTACGCCATAATTCTTGCATATATTTATACGCACCCATAGCTGAATTCCTATAAAATAGGAAATATACAAATGAATGTATAAATTTTTACCATTCACTATACTAGGGGTTTTAATTACTATTATGTCATTATCTTAAATCATTCTAAGTTCTTGTTCAAAGTCTAAGTAATTCTCTGCACTCAAAGCTAAGACTACTTAAAATCAGTAACACCAAAAAAAAAAAAAACCTTTCACACTTTGTTTCTAGCAGTTTAATAACTAAATACAAATGTTTTCGGCTGTTTCGAATGGCCTTCCTCAGGTACAATAAGGTCGGTTGGAACGTCAGTTACCAGATATTAAAATGACGTCACTGCTAAGAAAGTTTAAACGATATCAACATCCCATTCTTTATGAAGAATGCATTCAAGTTCTAAAAGTGTCTGGAGCAAGAAACCTGCTATCACCTTATTCTCCACAATGAAGTTGAAATCAGGTAATTGTGGAGGCCAAAGAAAATAAACTTCAACACAATCTTCATAAAACCACAACTGGACACATTTGGCAATGTGGATTAGCACCTCATCATCTTAGAACATTGCATCTCATGTCAGAAACAAAACTTGTACCACAATCTTTCCTTTGTTTGACTGTCACAGTAGGTCCCAGCAAATGCAAAGGTATTATTGCCCAAATCATTATAGAGCTGCATGTGTTTACATTATTTTATCCAACCTCTGTATGTAAACAAGCTTTACACAATGCTATCACCAATAATCTCCCTATAACATCAATCTTAAAATTTTTAAGTTTCCAGCTTCCCATTGGTGACTAGAACTTTGTTTACTACCAATTTTTTATTTATCCAAGGACTATCATACAATTAACAAAAGATTCGACTCTCATGGCAATCAATTACATAAGTGCCAATTCTAATTTAACCTGAAAAATTTCCAACTTATGGCTGATACTCCATCCACCAATCAGTAAAAACCATCTGATTTTACATTGACTTGTTAAAAAATAAATGTTTAAATTTATCCATTCAACTCACTCAGTGTCTAAACCAGAGGTCACCAAAGTGGTAGATATAACATTATTAGGGGGTCGATTATCAAGCTTAGGATAATGATAAGGGAGAGCTAAGGATCAAGCTTATCCGTCTCACTGATTGCCAGTTACAAAAATTATTAATAAATATACAATAAATGAAAAACAAATGCAAAATTAAAAGAAATGTATTAAAATAGTACGTGCTCTGTTTCGCTTGTAACACAAACTTTTTGGTGGGAGTCAATGTGAGGTTTCGAAAACTTGTAGTGGGTCGACGATCAAAAAAGTCTGCCGACCCTTGGTCTAAACTATTTTCAGTATCCGAGGATAATGGAGGACCACGTATATTTTACATCATATAAGCATATTATGTTATAATCCCTTGTACTTCTACTTATGATATGATGTTTGAATATGCAACATGAATTGCAAACTAGAAATTGAAACTTCATTATAATCATTAGTTAAGATAGCATGTTGATTACTAGCTGACTACTTACTATAACAGACTACTTCATTGCTTTAAAATTTAGGTGTACAAACTGCCATCTGCTTCAGACAGATTTCAGCAGAAAATTATAACCTTTATATATTTTTGTTTGATTTATATTCAACTCCATTATGCATGTGTGTACATAATTATGTGCAAATAAAATATTTAATGCAGAAATGTGCCTATAAATGAATATAGTTTATTTTCTACACTTAGAAGAAATTACTTTACATGCATATACAATACATGCCTATTTATTTTTAAAGTAAATAGGAGTTTTCTGCTGACTCTCCACTTGGAAAAATTAAGGCAATTCAATCATCTGTCACTGCTCATGTGCAGTAAAATCATCTTAGAGCACTTTGGTGACAGTACCAGAACAGCATATATTTTCACATGGTGATTCTGTTGCAACCAATTGGCATGCAGCATTCATAATTCCAAGTGTACACGACATCACAGTTTTACCCATCATCCTTAACAGTACATACAGCATAGTGTGGAAATTTCAAAAAGATGCAAAAATATGAACTATTAGATTTTAAAAATTAAATTAAAAAAATATAAAATTTTATTTTAAATTGAAAGTTTTGCAATCATTTAAAAAATTCCCACAATTCATTGCAAATCACCTTCCATTTCACACAAAGTATGTAGGCACATCAGGGGAACAAGTACATCGGTCTATGAATCACTGGATGATGGTGACATGATAGTGTTGTGGAGAGCCAGCATTACAGTAAAAAGTTAAAAAAATATTAATGTAGCTTTCAATTTTATTTAAGTTAAATTACAGGTGAACAGGTGATAATCTAGACCCAGAAATGTAGGATAAACTTATTACTAAGATCCAGATTTTTGGGTGCTGCAGAGTATAAAAAGACAAAGTTGGTTTTAGTGCAGTAGATCCACTCATTGCCAAATTGTTTAGCACCCAAATCACAAACCAAAAAAAAAAAACCAAACTATGATCATTGGGTTAAAATTTGACAAAACTGTAGATTTATAAACTCCTACTGTTGTCTGTCTGTCCTTCCTTAATCTTGAGAATGGTGTTTGATAGATGAAATTCAAAACCAGATATGGAAAGCTTAGGGGCAAGAGACCATGATTAATATATATATGAACTTCCAATGAAAACCAGAAGTCACATTATTTCATGTCAAAAAATTTTCCCTGAAAGGAATAAGATGACCAGCATGACTCCACTGATAATGGAAAAGTATGATGTACTGTACAAGGTTAAGACACTACAGTACTAATTTGAGGTGGAGAGCATATATGGGGTGAAATTTTTAAAAATTAATAACTCTCAAACTATTTATAGTATGATGATGTGGTTTTCACAGAAATGCTTAGTGGGGTTTTTTAGGTGTAATAAAAATTTTAGTACCAAAATAGTTACATTTCTTGCCGTAGATATCACTGTAAAAAACAAATCATTTGTAAATTTGTTAAAATCAGAATAAAAAAATAAAAATGTTCTTAGTGTATGCTCTAGTAACAACTTCACAAATAATGTAATCTTATTAAGTGCCATCTAAGTCAAGAAATGTAACTATTTTGGTACTAAAATTTTTATTATATACAAAAAAAAATCCCATTTCTAAGCATTTCTGTGAAAACCACATCATCTTATTGTAAATAGTTTGCAAGTTATTAATTTTTTTAAATTTCTGTGACTTTTAAATCACCCTGTATTTTAAATTAAATAAATTAAAAAGTATAACCCAGCATTGTGACAATGTCAATAAATAATTGCTCATTTTCAATGAATAATTTACTTACAAACAAGGATTGTAATCTTTTATAAGATTTGCCTTGTACACAATTCATGATATTAGCAGATATGAGTAGTTATAACTTCTTTTGTGGATGCAAATTATAGTCTTTAATGGTCATACTTTTTCCAAGTGTATGCCACTGTGTCAATCATGTGACATTTACTTCCTTAAGCAGTTGAAAAATTTCATAGTAATACTCAAGAATAATCCAATTACTAATATAAAAACTGTTGTGTGTGTATTCCTTATAACTCCTGTAATTTTTGTCCAATCCAGATGAAATTTTGGTTATATTTGTTTTATGTTCTGACAGTATAAACTACTTATTTTGCAGAAATATTAGCTCTAGAACAAATGTTTTATCTATGTTGGATTGGTGATCACACTTACATGGCAGTCAGTGACATCAGGTCACTGCCACGTAAGTGTGATCACAATAAGTGTGATCGCACCTAAGTGTGAATATGCGACATTCATGCTTGATGAGGAAATTTCCCTTAAATTGCATTTTTAAATATTTTGGCAAATGACATAACTTACTTCATTAAATTTAAAATTTAAACTTTGAAAATGATATCTGCATTGTGTCGCTTCTATAACAAAATAAAAAAATATTTCCATAGTGACCATGTGACATTCTATTATCCAATCAGAAGTAATGATCTAATGAGCCTGTTATTTAGTGTGTTATCACTCATCTAATTAACATATGTACAATTCATCTTTGTTTTATCAATGTGGAATTAAAGACTTATTTTGTTGAAAAAAATGCCTAGAGAAAGCGCAAGAGTAAAATTGGTCAGGTAAATAAGATCTAAAACAACAACAGAGATTAAATTAATCAAAATATCTATAACTGTGAGGCAGATAATAATAAGGGCTTATCACACCAATGATAATGGGCACAAATGTCCAAGAATCGAAGTAAAAACATTTAACAAAACAAAAACAGGGTGTACAATAAGATGATTACAAAAGTATAGAAACCGAAAAATCCAAAATGCATTTCGGACTATTTTCCAATAGAAAATGGTCCGAAAATAGTCATCTTATTGTACACCCTGTTTTTGTTTTATTAAATGTTTTTACTTTGATTCTTGAGTATTTGTGCCCATTATCATTGGTGTGATAAGCCCTTACTATTATCTGCCTCACAGTTATAGATATTTTAATTAATTTAATTATACTTGGGGCTAAAAGCATTTTCTGTAATAATTATGTTAACAGAGATCCCAGAAGGCCGCAAAGTCCAACCAGAGAAACACTGAGTAAGAATGACTTTGTCAAGGGCTGCAGAAACAGCATCACAACGTCAACCTCAACTTGAAGCACATCTCAATTCTTCAATCTCTATTTTCTCATAAAAAATATTCCATCATGTTTGATGGGAGAATTTCTAGTACTTCAAGAAAATGAAAAGCTTTCACAAATGGACACAAGCTACAAAAATTTGTGCATTGGTGGTACACAATCAGTTATTGTTACGTATCTTTAACAATATTCACCTGGTATCCCTCAACTGAAAACAGAAAAATGTGCTTTTCTAAATGTTAATGACGTTCATTTTGATCTATCAATTCTTCCCCAGTAAGTTGCTCCCTGAACAATTCTTCTCTCCAAAAGTTTCTCTCTAGTTTTCAAACATATATTTTTCTCCAAATGTCTTATCTACAGACTATTATTGGGTTGTTCGGAAAGTTTGTAGCGATTTTTAAGAGAAATAAAAGAAATTGTTTTAATACTAAAAATATACTTTTATTCCATTATGTATGCGCCATTGTTTTTAATGACGTGTTGCCATCTATGGGGCAGCTTCATGATACCCTCTTCGTAGAACTTTCCAGTTTTTTCCGCGAAAAACTGATCCACGTGGTTTTTGCAAGCTTCCAAAGTATCAAAGTTTTTATCATGAAGGGAATTTTGTAGAGAACGGAACAAATGGTAGTCCGACGGGGCAAGGTCGGGTGAATAAGGGGGTGGGGTAAAACATCCCAGCCTAGTTCCAATAATTTTTGGCTGTGTTCATAAAGACGTGTGAGGTCTGGCATTATCTTGGTGAAACACAATGCCTTTTCTATTGGCCAGTTCCGGACGTTTTTCTTTAATTGCCATGTTCAGCTTATCCAATTGGGAACAATACTTATCAGAATCAATTGTTTGATTCTGTGGAAGCAGCTCATAGTACAGGATTCCTTTCCAATCCCACCAGACAGTGAGCATGACCTTCTTTGGATGAAGACCGGCCTTTGGAGTTTTTAATGGTGATTCATTTTTCTTACCCCACGATCGTTTTCGGCTGATGTTGTTATAAATGATCCACTTTTCATCACCTGTCACTAAACGCTTCAGAAAAGGGTCATTTTCATTTCGTCTTTCAAGAGAATCACAAATGGAGATGCGATCCAGTAAGTTTTTTTCCGTTAAGTCGTGAGGTATCCAAATGTCATAACGATTCACGTATCCGAGCTTCTTTAGATGTTGAAATACAGTACTGTTTGATGACTTCACTATGTCTGCAATCTCTTGAGTTGTGTAATGAGGGTTTTCATCCAATAATGCTTTGATTTGGTCCTCTTCAATAACAGGAGGTCTTCCTGAGCGAGGAGCATCTTCAAGGCTGAAATTACCTGTTTTAAATTTTGCAAACCACTTTCGAACAGTTGATTCTGATACAGCACTCCCACCATAAACATCACATATCTTTTTTGCTGTTTGTACAGCATTTTTGCGTTTACGAAAAAAGAAAAGAAACAAGTGTCGATAATGCACGTTGTTCGCATCCATTTTTGCAATGAGCCAAATTAAACGCTATTTGAATAATCTTAACGGTTTTTTTGTAACGGACGCTCTCAAGGTCATTTATCGTAATATTCATTGGTTTGTACAATTCTAATCATTTTTGCATCAATCGGTGTCTCAACTGTCAGCTATCAAAAATCGCTACGAACTTTCCGAACAACCCAATATTTTCCTAAATTACCTTTTACAATGTTATTTAATTATTCTTATTAATAAACTATTACCAAATGCTTCACAGTGTCAAACACTGTCAAACAAAACATAAGATTACTTAATGTTGCATCTGCCTTACAATACAACTAGTTCTAACAAATCAGCTGAGCTGAGCTACAGATCAGAATTTTAATGGTTATATATTGAGATTTTTGTAATGTATAGTAGTCTGTCCTGTCCACTTTGGACGTTCAGAACTCTACATGTGATTATTATAGATGCAATCTCATTTCAAAATTGAGCTTTGCTACAATGTGGTTCAACACTTACAATTTCTTAAACTTTTTATCATTATTCTTGGTGAAAGCAAGTATAATAATGTCATTTGTAATCGGTTTCATGTCAAAAGTAAATATAACAATATGTATAAATGCTGTTGTGTAATAAAGGCTTTCCCCCTTTAATTTCACATGTTATGTTAAAACAATTTGAAAATAATTATGTTCACACAATCAATGTCATGACTTGAAAATATACTTTATAATAATAAGGTTAATGGGACACCAGTCTAAGTTGAGGAAATTAACATATTGGTGGTGACGGAAAAATTTCTGACAATCATATTTGGTAAAATCTCAAGCATTACATACACTTTTACCAATGTTTATACCCATACTCTGTTACTTAAAGTGACTGGAGATGGATGGCCTGTATCTCCCACTACATTCATCCAGCTATCACTTCTATCTTGGCAGAAATATTCATGATATGCAAGACTTCCTTACTAGAGTGGCTTCTATAGCTTTGAGGATAATGAAGATCCAAACCAAGATATACACAATAAGTAAAATACTGTCTTCAGTATTAAAGATAACTTAAAAGCCACACTTTGTTTTACACAAGAAATGATAATGTATTAATTATCAAAAATGTGTGCAAATAAATTCTCACGTAAGTGTATATCTTAAATAATTTTTAACAGCACAGTTTACTGACTTACAGCTTTCTTAACCCTTTCCCTCTCTCCCCACAAGGAAATTTCCAAAAATCCCTTCTTAGTGTGCATTCTCATGACGTACCGTGTACCAAATTTCAACTCCTAACCATTTAGGCTCTGCATTTATTATTATTAACCCATCTCAATTATAAGATATATAAAAATCCTTACAATTAGTAACAAAGTGGAAATTATGAACAAATTTCTATTAGAAATTTCAAAATCAATTATATTGTCAATTCTATAATTCTGCAGTTCCGTAGGGTGCGACAACCTTGCAGATGTGAATTTAGTAGGCCTAATTGTAGTTTAGTAGAGAGGTTGCGAGCAATACAGTTCTTGCAAAGGAATCCATGCACAAGTGAGAAATATCGCTGGCGAGAGTGAATTTCTGGTTCTCACATCTGACAGGATTTGTTATTTATTGTCTCTCGCCTCTTCTCACTCTTGTCTGCATAGTCACATTCTTGTAGTATCTTAATGGAAGTGCAACGGTGGCACCAAAACACAGGAAAATACATGAACCCTCTCTGGAAACTTGTGGATTGGCTCTAGAAAAAATAGTAGTCGCTATTGATATAAGACATACTCTCATTACAATTTCTTTTGTTTTGTTGTAAATTCAATGTGTTTTGTGAATAAAAAAAATATAAAATATCATTAGTTTCTGGTAATTTAGAACACTGAAGAGATACTATGTCATATCTTACAAGATGTTCATGAATCTGGGCCCTAATGAATATTTGAAATTCACAGCTTTCTTGCTTTCTCAACAGCAAGAAGGATCTATCATAAATAACCCTTATAGTAGGAAAACCTGAAACTGAATTTGTTTATAAGAGAGACAATCTACAGTATGCTGTGGCTCAGAATAATAAATCCAAAACAATTTACTAAAACGTAACTATTCGTAAGCAATTTTTAAAAATATTGTCGTCATTTAGGTCTCTATTAGTCGGTCTTTTGTTACAAGAATTAAAGAAGATTCAACCAACTTTTCATATATTACAAATCTATCTAATTTAAGTCAGATGCAAAAATAGCAGCTATTCAAGGATATACAGTCCAAAAGAGGAACACAAGTTTCATCTTATTGTAAAAAAATTTAAAGGTTTGGACATTATTTTGTATCTAAAATTTCATTCATATTAGTTTACAAATAGTCAACTTTTCCCTCCTGTTAAAGAAAATATAAGAGCAGTTTGATTTTTGGCAAGTTAATCTTAACTATTTACTCACTATTATACTTCACAATTATTTTAAATATATTACTTTAAAATTTACAAATCATTCTTGTTACTGCTCACTCCTATAATTTTAAAGCTTATATTTTTGTATTTTGTAGCAAGAAAAATTTAGTTTATATATTAGATCATCATCATCTCTGCGACTTTCAAAATATTCAATATGCATTTCAACTGCTCATTTAACAAAGTCCTAATTCAATCTTTCCATTAAACAATTAATTTTCTCGAAGTCGGCATAGGAGCAATGGTGATAACCCAAAAGACAAATGGACACCATTATTATTCATATCTTACAATACAATATGGATTTTATATATATAAATTAAACTGTAATGTAATTTCAAAATAAAATTCCAATATTCTTTATAAAATTAAAGTATTACAAGACATTCTTCTATACATTATGTCAAAATTTAACACAAGCATTTTACGCAAATTGTAAGAATAACTCGTGTCCACATGAAACATTTTCTTGCTTTAAAACGTTGAAACTAACAAAATTACTTATATTCCATCAATAATACAATTTCTTATTAATTATGAATAGGATAAATGCTTTCATTTTTCTCACCTAAAGTCGATGGAAGCAGATTATATATTCATCAACGACAATGGAGAGCCTTTCTCCTACAGCATATCGTGGTGCAGGATTGCCAACTAAATCTCTTACGTAAAGTGTTGCCACATTTCTTTTCCAGCGATTATTCAAAAATTGCTGTATTTAAATATAAAATAATCGCTTATAAAATTAAGCGTTACTTATTTAAACAAAATTAAAATTTTGATCAGTTTTTCATATATTTTAAAGAATTTAATACATATGGCCTATTCACATTGATGTGTAATGATTTATGTTATTTATATTCATGCATTGATTTCATTTAGTTTCATATATATATGAGATAAGAACTGATATTTCCAAAACCGTAGAATCATCTTTATAAATAAAAATTCCATAATGAAATGAGGGTCCCATTTAAATGTAAAAAATCTTGGGATTATCATATTTTACCGATCGCCATATTTTCTCTGTGTTATATGGGCCTATAACAGGCCGAGAAAGTAAAATATGAGTCTATGACTTCGTTTTCGATATATGAAGGGATTAAAATGACAATGTCCGTGTTCTCTGCTGCGACTGAGCGCTCCTAACGGAATTTAGGTCTAGAGGTCAAAAATAAAAACTGCATTGCGTGCGTCTAACGGAAAATAGGCGCGAAAAACAAACAAAACACAAGAACAAAGCAATCGATGACAATTGCTTTGTTCTTAGATCGTCTCTTTGTACCCGGCTAGTGTCAGGATCTTGTCTTCCCATTTCCGGCAAGTAGAAGGATAGCCTCTTTTATGGCGGCAAGTGCAGGGATCGCGTTTCTTTCTGGCTCTATCTCAATTCTATCGCAATACAATAAAGTCGCGCGATGTCCTGGTTTAGGAAATAAAACTGATTTCAATTTAGTGTATGCAGTTAAGTAAATGATAATACCTTTTAAATATAAACGTCTTGTCAAATCTGATTTTATTTTATTGAGTATTAAAAAATTAATACAAATAGAATATCGATTCATGGGAATTAAAACCTTATAACGTTACTGTTATATTAATATCATAAGGCCGCCTTTCCACAGGCCAAGAAAATCGATGAACTGTTTCAAAATTTACTTGCACTAACGAGTGAACTGTTTACACTAACAAGTGAATTGCTGCGATATTCTCAGCAATAACCGTCGTGCGAGACACTGTTAGAAAATACTGTCGCAAGTTCTCGCAGTGCGGTATGCACAGGATAGTTCGAGATGTCACGAGAATTATTACCATTTCAGTGTTTATACATTGAAGCCGTGCCACGTGATATGAACGGGTAGCAGCTACAATATTAGCGTTATTGTTAGATTAAAAAAGTCCATTTGGATCCAACAATAGATTTCCATGCAATCAAAATTCGGTCGTTTCAACAATTTAGTTAGAAAACTGCAAATAAAAGATTCTCAACAATTTTTCAATTTCATTCGTATGACTGCTGTAGATTTCGAATTTTTCTACAAAAAGTTGGCTACATTATTAAAAAGAAAGATACTCGTGAGATTCTATAACACCAATGGAAAAACTTATCTTAACGCTACGATTTTTGGCGCTGATTAAGCGTATTATTTATGTCTAATCTTCTTTATTTCTCTGTTGAATTTGCTTAAAATTTAAAAAGTTAGTTTCGGAATAAAACCGAACGATTAATTCATTCACCCCACTGCCACTTTTCTTAATTTTTTTTTATCTTTTCGATTTCTTCTGCCATTGGCTCAAGTTGTGTACCTATTTTTCTAGTCACGTCTTGGATAATCGTCGAAAACTTTCTTACATCGTATAGGATTAAATAATATTACATGCTGACCGTCTTATTCAATTTTTAAAATAATTTTTATTTTATAAAGTCGCTAAATATTACCATAAAGGCGGTCATTTTGGGCGCGTTTTTTTACGCAGCGCTCGAGCGCTTTAAAGCTAATCCTCTGAAACCCGTTTCTAAATGGCCAACGCTACACTTTCGCTGCATAAAAAAACGCGCCCTTTGCTTCATCGAAGTTTACTATATCCACAACCCGATGAGTGCGATGCGCATCGGTTGCTGCACTGGTGAATTCATCGGTAAATATTTGAACATATACTGGAATGTACTCATTGACACGATCGTCTCTATACTCGCAATTTGTCGAGTTTACGAGATCTCGCAGCAAGAGCTCGAAAACTGTCGCGATCGCACTTGCAGTATCGTTTACACAAGTAACTTGACTATCTGACAGTCTGTCAGACAATACTCGCAGTTTTCTCGCCTGTGGAAACGTGGCATAAATGAACACTTCGCACATTTCTATATTGGAGGCAGCTATCTTTGTTGCAACCAGAAAAACAACTGTAACGCTGCAGATTTAACCCCGAACCAGTGATACTTCTGCGAGGATCGCTGCGTGCAGCACTTCAAGAAATAGAGTTTGGCAACACTCTCGGCGGCATCGCTTAGTTTAACAACCTGAGTATCATCACATGTTTTGTAAAAAAGTATGCCGCATTCCTTAATTCTCTCATGGTGAAAAAATCACATAAAAAAGTACCTGCAAAAATGTAGGCTTCCTGTAGAAAAAATTACAGATTTTTGTTAAAAGCACTACTTAACTCGTATTTATGATCATGTTTTGTGAAGTGCTTAACACAACGCTGAAAATTGGATTGACCGTATTATTAAAAAAAAAATATTATATACAATTATAACATGGGGCGTTTTTTCTTAATTTTTTTCAATAATGATATACTTAATAGACATTTACAAAACACGTAAAATTTATTAGGGAAAACTCATAAAAAGTGTTATAAATAAAAATCATGAGACTACTTATCGACTCTGCACCGTTTGAGCCACTATTGTTTAAGCTTATTTTCGTCGCGGAGTAGCACATTAAACGGCGGACGCGCACAAAATATATTACGTGACCTAGGGTACGTTCGGCCGCGTTTCTTTATGCAGCGCTCTAGAAGCGCTTTACAGCGATCAGACTGGAACTGGTTTCTAATTGGCCAACACTTCTCGTGACGTCATTTTGCTACACTCTCGCTGCATAAAGAAAACGCGGCCTTCGTAAAGTCGATCGAGTTAGGCTGTTTCACAGTAAGACCGACTGGATTGACCGGTCCGACTCCAAGTCGTGTTGCCATGGCAACAGCAGTCGGCCGACCGACTGGCCATTCCAGTCGGACAGATTTAAAAAGTTAAATATTTGAGTACGTTTGTTAAGTCAAACGAGTTAAACGAGAATGACATCATCGTTATTCTTGTTTCGTTAGACTTTTCGAACGATTCGTTGTAACTAAATGGCTGTTTCTAAAATCGAAGATATGAATGTTGCTAGTGCAGCCTTATCCAAAATATTTTTCTTAGGTTGCTTCGGATGGACAGTTATTTCAATCATTTCACCTTTTCATTCACAATTTAAACACTCGAGTAGATCTAGAAACATCGATATCGTCGGGCGCCATTTTCTTAACGAAGTAAACTAACTCTTTCCTTCGTGAGCTTCGTTAGAGTTTCGTTCGATACGTCATCACCGCGGAGCATGCGCACTGAGCGAGACTACTACTTTTCGAACGATTCGTTACTAACGCGTTTAACTCGTTCGACTTAACGAACGTACCCTTTGTAGTCGGTTCGGAGCAGTCGGTGAGCTACATCCAATGAGAGCTTCGAAGCTATAACCAATCAGAGTTTAGGTTTATCCGAAGTTAGAAAATGGCGGAAGGTACAGTCTTCTCGGAAGCTTTAATAAACGAAGTCAGAAAATATCCGTGGCTTCATGATATTCGGCGAGCCGATTAAAAAGACAGCATTAAAAAAATAATTCTTGGACGGAGATTTCCAAAAAACTAAACGTTGAAGGTACGTGATTAACTATAAAACATTCCAATAGATATTGTTGCCAAAGATATGGCCTGACGATAAATTGTAACATATTCAGAACTACAATTTCTGGATACGAATGAAATATGTTTTAAAACAATTCGAAATGCACGATCGCTTTCCATGACGGCCATGTTTTCTGTTTAAATTGAAAAACTTACCATGATTGGCTAGTGTTTTGTTCTGTAACACGCGTTCCGATTGGTCCTTACAAGTTCGTCATAAAGTTCGAAATTTATTTGGTGCGCATGCTCGATGTTGGTGACGTTTTAAACGAAACTCTAACGAAATTCATATAAATAATTTTATTTTAGTTCATTTTGGCACTGTGCGGCCGCGGGCCGTGGTTTGATGACCCCTGCTAAAGATGAACAGAAACGACTTGTTAACTGGACTAAGGCCGCCTTTTGTATTAGCTTTGTCGATAGTCAATAAAAAGTTAGTATAAAGTTCGTTAATTTTTAAATTTCAGTTGATAATTGTTCAAATTCCGCAGTTTTTCGTACTTAATGTTCAAGAATGAATACACACTTGACATTAGTATAGCGGAGGCAGTCTGCGTTCTATTACTGCAAAATGTAATTTTTAGAATAATTTTTCAGCCTGAAAAACTGATGATCGGGATGAGACGCGAATCTGATACTTCGCTAGTATTCATTACATAATTTTTTCGTCTCAATAGTAATTTATCAAACATATTAATACAACACAATTTTAAATATATTTTTATTGTAAATAAATAATTCTACAAACTAATTTGCAGATTTTATATCATTATATATACATATATGTATATACTTTTTTTTTTTTTTTGTAACTCTTTCCGCCCAGTGGGCACTAAGAGGGCCTCTTATAGCAAGCCCATTATGGGTTCGGCCAGGCCCACAATGGGGCGGCCGGGTGGTGAGGGACGGGGACCGATATATCTATATACTGTATATATAAAAACGAATGTATGTCTGTTTGTGTGTTTGTCCTTCATGCATTACCACACCATTTATCCGATTGCCATGAAACTTCGGAAAGTTGTTTAATACATTCCCGCGAAGGTTTCTGGCATATGTGAAGACCACCATTTTCCCCCTTTCAAAAGTATATTTATATATGGATTAAGGCTTTTATGTTCAACAGATGGCGCTAACTTCCGACGACCTATGTTTGCTTTTCTGTGAGGCATTATGCTTTTCTGTGAGAATGGACTAAAGCAGATCATTTTCTATCTATCTATATAAATAAAATATAACGTTCGTTTGTTCCTACCGATTCCTTTGAAATTTTGACACCACGTTGCATTCGAATATGCACGTGTTTTTATATAATATACATGTCGAAATTCCCGCCACTGGGGGAGAGGGACAGGATTAAGACTTACTGTGAAGAACTCGGCTTCTATTTATACTATTTTATATGCGGATTTTTGCGTTTTTAATTGCGTTTTAATAGGTTACGTCAACAGAATATACACTAAAAAGGGATTTTTTGATATTTCCTTGCGGGGGAGAGGAACAGGATTAAGGCTTACTGTGAAGAACTCGGCTTTTATTATACTATTTTAGATGCGTTTTTGATTGCGTTTTAATAGGGTACGTCAAGAGAATGTACACTAAGAAGGGATTTTTTGAAATTCCCTCTACGGGGGAAGTGTTATACATTTATAATAGATACATTTTGAGTCACAACAACGCGTGGCCGGGTCAGCTAGTATATATATATATATAAGAACAGTTTTCAATTATTTCATTTTAATATATCTTTTCCGAATTAAATAATTAAATAATTGAATTATGTTATCCAAGCCCTTAAGAAATTAACATTATTATTTTTATGTTATTTATTTAAAAATAAAACACAAAAAACACGTGTATATACACTATACACATATAATTTTCTTTCTCGCCATTGTCGGCAAATCGTAATTACAGTACACAGTAGAGGTCAGTCAAGTATATTTATTCAAATATATAAATAGTAAATATTTCATACGAATTTCGACATTTTATTTCATTTGAAGAAATATAAACGTTGTTTTTTTCTATAAATTATTAAACAATCGACGGTAATAATAATTTTAAAATATTTAAAATTCAAACGTCATATCGAGTAGTGGTATCTGCCCCTAGCAACAGAATGAGGTCGCTCCTTGCTGAAGCTGTTAGTTATCAATCAGTTTATTATAGCTTATGAGAAGAAGTACAATTTATGATTTTTTTAAAGAATTTCTGAAGAAAATAAGCATTTACTTTACGGAATTCAGAAAGATTAGTGTAAATGCTGTATAGAATGGAAGGTGACTATACAAGTAAGTTGTTGTTTATAAATTTTCTTTTCGTTCCTAATTGGACATTAAAATTCATCCATCATTTTCTAGCATTCAACACTCCTTTTTGTGTTTTTACGTAAAATTATTTTCGTTTTAAGCACAAAACATCGTTTTCAACAACGCAAATATACGCACATTAATAAAAAATAAATAAAAAAAAAAAACAGTTTTTTCCATTATGTCTTCGTTGTTTGTGTTAGAATCAAACGTAAATATCTCGAAATAAGTGAGAAATCTGACGATTTTCGAGTAGATTTTTCTTTATTAAATCATCTCGTTGTCACTAAATACTTCGAAATATTGCCATAAGCCAATCCGATTCAGTTTGGGCCTAACACGAATAAATTGCATTCTTTCCTGGTAAAAAGATTTTTCTCCTGTTTATTTAAGTAAAAATTCATATTTAACAAGATATTCTTTTGACTTAAATTCTTTAGTTTAAATGGTCAGATATGAAGAAAATTGATATTAAATAGATTGTCAAAAAGAAAAGAAGAAGAAAAAAAAAGTATATATATATATATCCCTAATCTGTTTAGAGTGATAATGATGGGAAAAATTAAAAATATTTACTTCTTTTTTTTTACATTAAATGAAACCTTTCTGTGGATCTGTATTTGCATAGTTTTAATAATAATAAGTTGAATGTTTGTTTCCATTTGAATGATTTTGACTTCCAATATGGAGAAGAATTTCTAAAATACTGTAGTACTTTACATTAATTTAAAAAATTATTTTATGATAGCTAATTGACAATGATATTCTGTCTTATTTCCTTTTTATTAATGTACTGGCTTAATTCCTGTCAAGTTTTTTCATCAAAAAGGATGATTTTAAAATTTGACTGTATGCATATTTTAGTGTGTTTATTATTATATAATTAAATAGTTTTTCTAAATTGTGTAATTGAAATTATTATAATAGTTTCCTTTATTATTATTATTATTTTTTTTAATTAAAATTTATTTAAAGTCAATTACTGTAAAGATATAAGAACATAAAAACGAGACTTTTATATGAGAATAGTTTAATAAAAGTAAAAATGATGAATATGTAAATTAACAATAAGATCATGAATTTAACATAAATTTATAAATGATTGTAAAATATATTTTAAATTCAGTGTCCAGCAATGAATTTGTGCTGTATAAATCAGTTGAATGTCAAGATCAATATCTTGGCATTCAAATGATTGATAAATGTATAGTTTTCTTGAAAATTCCTTAAAATTGTTTTACATGAAGTTTATAATGAGGAAATTTATCATTCTAGTGTAGCTTAAAACAAAGTAAATAGTACTGTAGTCTAAGCATATTGTAGAACTTAAGCACTAATTCTAAAATATACATTTACTTATATATTTTTTTAATGTCTGTGTGCATTTATTTCAAATCTATTTTGAATTGTCATATTTCAAATTTTGGATGCAGAAAAGTAACTTTTTAAGTTAAGCATATACTTATTATTATAGTTAAGTTTCAAAAATATGTTTTAATTAATAATACTGATTCTTTTTAAAAGAATATAAATTAGTTAATTTGTAAATATTTCTAAATACAGTAATATTTTAATTGCTGTATTTAGAGGTAATAGTTAAAATCAATTAAGAACGTATTTTTGCATTGTAATTTCTTATATTGATTTTTTTTATTGTAAGTTAAACTTGTTAAATTAATTTAAAATAATAGAAATCATATGTAAGTTTTTAAAAACTTACAAAAATTTAATGTTTTTGTCCAAAATATGAAGAGCAAAAGCAATACTTTAATTTTTTGTAGTTTAATTTAAAGAAAAGAACTATATAATCAGATAATTAATAATTTGGCTGTTAAATGTTTTATCAGAACTTAAAAATGAATTTAATTAAAAATGTTATATTTGCATATTAATAATCAGGCATTTTTAGTTTGTATAAAAAGCAAAATTAAAAATGCTTGATTTGAAACTGAAAATTTTTAAAGTAATTGAAATACAACGAGTAATGATGTATTCAAATTTAAAAATGAATCAATTATTATAATCAGTTTTATTCTGAAGTTAAAATTCTAAATTTCATTCTGTTATTTGTACTGTACTTTAAAATATTAACAGTTAAGAATATAAATAACTCTAATTGCTGAATTATATATATATATATATGTGTGTGTGTGTGTGTATATTTTTTCTAAAATTTTGTAATATATTATAGAGAGATATATCAGTTAATAAAATTTGTTTTGATTAAAAAATCAGAAATTAATCAATTCTTAACTAATGAAGTTATAAATTTATTTTAAACATAATCATTTCAAAAGAATGATCCTAGTTGTTGTATAATTTCAAAGAATAGTTCTTTATAAATAAGAATTTATTGAAATTATGTTTGTGTAGAAATATAGAAGTGTAATAGCAAAAGCATGTCTTGAATTTGTTAGCAAAAATCTTTAAGAAGAGCTTTTCTTATTCATTTAAAGAAATCATTAAAGTTGAGAATTGGAAATTCCTAAAAATGCTTTTATAATAATTCATTAAAAGAAATCTACATTAAATTCTGATATTACAGTACAGGGAGAGAAAATGTTTTACTGTAGTCGTATAAATAATAGAAAAAGCTTATAGCAGTAAGGTATGTTTTTTAATTTTAAACTTTATATTTTGAGTAATGTCATCAAATTTTGGAGAGCACAAAAGTGAATGTAATTTTAAGTAAGGAATGTTATTAACGAAATGTCTTTAGAAAGGAAATTCAAAAACATATATTAATTTCTTAATCTGTGTGCCTTTTTATTGTTATACGTTTAAAATTATAGAGCATAAGAATTAAAGTAATGAAGAGTAAGAATTTAGTTTTGAAATATAGAGTCATATTACAAACAGAAATAACAATTAGAAGGTGGAAAGTACAGTTTTGTAAAAAACCTGTAGAATACATGTAAAGGTTTTGATAAGACTGATCATCAGAACATAACAGGAGAAAATAGATTGGAAGAAAATACACTATATTTGATCTTTTTAATTTAAATCAAATTGAATAACACAAACATCCAAAGATTGTATTATAAACAAAAACAGAGAAACTGTCAATTAATGTTAAAAAAAACTTTAATAAATTATGGAAGACTCTCAAGCACTTTCAGCATTGCATTATCAACGTTTTCAGGTGAGTTAGAACACACCTAAAACACACACAGAATTCAAACAGAATAGCACATTCAAAAATAATTCAGAAAGGAATATTATATTTGAAACAGAGGTTTAATGCACAAAATATTTTAAAAATTTCAAACAGAATTAAAATATAATGTAAGAGATATTAACTGAAATGTTTAAAGATATTTAAAGAGTTTTTTACAGAAATAATAATTTTTTTTTTAAATTTACAAATATTATTAATATGAGTTTGTTGGATCTATTGCATTAGATATCATCTTAATGTTCAGTAACTCTACTCAGAAACATTCTGAGATCCCAATATATGGAAAAGTAATAGCACTTGTACCTTGTAAAGGAATAATATAGACTCCTGACTTTGAGTATGGAATGAGGTTCCTGTCATTGGATATTAACTTTTGCAAAATGGGCTGCAGTTTGAGGAGAAGAATGTAGCCAAACTTATAAAACAAGTGAGCTAGGCATAATGTGATGTGCCTTGGATAAGGAATGGATAAACTGCTTTGCTTATTAAGCAAGGTGTACACTGGAAACAGGGATTTATGGACTCTAGTCTTGATGTAATTGAACTTGTTCACTTTGTAACCAGCCATTGTGATTGTATCTATGAGAAATTCCATTTCCATATCTATTAGGTATTGAAAAGAGGGAAGCAAATAAGTCTTGCATGTAAACAAATTGAGGCAGTTGATGAAGGCATAGATGATGATTAGAGGGAGGAAATTGAACTCCAAATGTGAGTGAGATCCATGGGAGTTCTAAAAAAGGGGAACAAGTGGTCACAATCCTTTCACGCAATAGTGAAGAATATTGTCTGATATATTGAGGACAGCAGTTAAACATATCTAATAAACTCCTGATGGGAGGCTTCTCATGTCAATAAAATATCAACATACCTCATGTAGAGAATTGGATAACAGGTGAGTGGAGCATTAAAAATTTTGCATTTGACATCCCTCATAAGCTTTACTAAAATGGCTGATAAAGGTGACCCATGTTTTTGGAGATAGATCTTTTCATTAAATAAGTAATAGTGATACTGAGTTATTAGGTGGAATGCTTCTTGAACTAGGTACAACAGATATGAACATCTGTTGTATCTATAAATTGTTCTCCAGAAAGAATCTATTTGCTAACATGACTGCATTAAAAATTGAACAGAAGGATACAACACTACACAATCTGTTTTACAAAAAAAATATGCAAAGGTAGTTGTAAATAGCCTATATCCTTCCCCATGTGTGTTTATGCTCTAGAAGTGAAGAAATAACATGATCCAAACCAGTCAGTAATACTTGCAATCAGCCCACACTGGATCTACCAACCCTTTATTCTTTTCAAGACTGTAGTAAACAAATTCAATTACTAAAAGAATATACTGCTACTATTATTCATGATGATTGGTCATAGTAGATGTTTACATGTTTTAAGAAAATTTGATTAATGGAGGAAATCATTTTTATTCAGTACATATAAATACTCATTTGTTTTTATATAGCAAATCAGTCTTCTTCAGATTTACAAATTATTATTTCTAAAAAAAGGCTCTTTAAATACTTTTAAACTTTTTAGGTTTCTTTAATATCTTTTCCATTATATTTTAATTCTATTTGAAATGTTTAAAATATTTTGTATATTAAACCTCTATTTCAAATATAATGTTCCTTTCAGAATTGTTCTTGAATAAGTTAATAATTTTGTTTGAATTCTATGTTCTAGATGTGTTCTAAATCACCTGAAGACATTAATGCAATGTTCAAAATGTTTGTGAGTCTTCTCTAATTTATTAGTTTTTAATGCCAACATATAGTTTATTTTTTTATTTATTCTTAATTATACAATTCAATAAAGTTATATTTACTTTTTTGACAATGAGAACAATTAAGATATTTTCTAGTAGCTTTTACATTTGAGGTCAAAATACTTTGATATATATAACTAATAAAAGAAATGAATATAAAGAAAGATGAAACATTTTATTTCATTTGAAGGGAAAAAAAAAATCTCTATTTTAATTCAATGTTGCTACTTTTCTCAAAAATTTTCCATCTTAATAGAATTTTCATAAATATATTTTATTAAAGTTTATTCATTCATACAAAAAATTTAAAAAATTAAACACAACAAACTTAAGACAAAAGTAAAAATAATTTATTTTGCTAAAAGAACAAAGAATAATTTACTGTAAACTCTATATTAATGTTTTAGATATTGATGATAAAAAAAATATAGTTTTTCAATTAACTTCAAAACATGCATAAAATGCACTGTAGTTTTTTTATTTACTCTTCTCACATCCAATTAAAGTCAGAAATGTGGTAAATATTGCTGATTTTATTTCCATATAACTTACATTTATTTTAAGTTAAAAGAATAGATTGACATATGATGTGATAACCTACCCTTATAAAGTTAATTTTCAAATTTTATTACTTTCCTGGCTGTTATATATAACAGAGGGAAAAGTATGGCAATTGTTCAAAACATGACTCTCTCGAAGATTTTTACAGTTTTGTACTCTGGACATTGAAACATCCAGAAATACTAAAGAATTTGGGGATTTATTCTATATGTATGGGTGTGTGGGGCACAGTTTTGTTCACTTTGTTTGAAGCTTAACTCCTGTGTTTTTTGTCAAAAATTTCTGAAATTTTGCAGGGAGGTTTGTGTATTAGAGGGACTGATGCCATTAAATTATGGTGGTTAAAGGTCAACAGAGTGGGGAGATGAAGAAGGTTGTGTTATATCTTGGATAGAGTTGGACTTAATGACAATTTTACTTGTTATTAGCATTTATAAGTTTTTATAAAACCCGTTCCTACCTTCAAAATTGAGCTCTTTGTCATTTTATAATATATTAAAAGTAGAAAGTTTTTAATAAAATATCATAACAGATGGCATCACATGCAGTTTTAAATGTTGCCAGGAAAGTTAAACAACTCATTGCTGGATTATTATTCTTTGATGTAGTCATTTGAAAATGTGAACGATAAGATTTGAAATTATCATGTAACATTTTCAAAAGCCATGTTCTATCAAACACACTTTTTTTTTGTTCATAACATTCATTGTTTTATATTTTATATCATATTTTATAATGCCAATTTGGTTACTGAAGCTTCATATTTTTAAGTTTGTGCCAGTGTTCTAATATTAATTTCTGTTTTGTTTTGACATTAATGAATAAGCTCTAGTAAAGCTCTTATATGGAGATTGATAAGTATTTAGGAATTCACTAAATTCTAGCCTTCAAAAACATCCAAACAAATGTTATGATACCCTATATTAGAGCTAAATCCAGACCCTTACCACGTCTACTCACCAAACCTATAGATATAAAGCAGGGTAACCAAACCTACTTTATGACAACAAATTGCTCTAGTGTTTTATTTGCTTAACAGCAGTTAATTTTTTTTCCTTATTCAGCTTTACATAAAGACAAATAAGAACATTTTTGATATAATAGAGTTGATTTTAATATCTGATTTCTTATAGTTTTATTATTATTGTTAATATAAATAAACTCTTTTGTAATATCTAAAATTTGAATATTTCAAATTAAATGTATAATTTGTAAAATTTTATGTAAATAATTTTAGTAAAATTATTCACGTTGGAAATATTTTCTATAATTTATAATTGTTTCTTTTAAGAAATTTAACAAGTTATTTTTAATTATTATTTAAATAATACATATAATTTGTTATAAAATAAAATCGGACTATAATTCTAGAATTACAATCTGATTTTTTTTTAAAAAAAACATTTTAATCTATATACAATTTTATTTATTTATAGCTATACCAGTGAAATCAAAGAAAACAAAAGCTGTTGACATTGAGGTAAATAAAAAAATCTGTACTGTTTATTCTTAAGGTGAAAAACTATTTATTTTATATTTTCAGTGAAAGCAGGTTAAATTGATATCTTGCAACTGTAAATTTAAAATTTTTTGATGACTTCAGAATTGAAACAATTCAACTGTAGTAATAAATTTTAATTTTATAATCAGATAACTTTGCTGTTAAATTAATAGTTATTTATGGGTTAAATACACATATCTATATGGAAGTTGGGATGATCAGGTAACTGAAAAATCTCCTGATAAAATGAGTTACGTTACTCTGATGGCAAGTAATTACTAATTGGGTATATATAATTTAAAAACTATAACATATTAGGAAAATATTCTATTTCAATTTCTTGGATTGTGTAAGTTTAATGTTTGTACAATCTGCAAGAATTGTAAAATCTTTTCAAATTGTATACAATTATTAAAAATCTCAGCACAGAGCAAATACTTATTTGTGTTGTCAGTTTTGTATAATTATAAAATTTTAGTCTAAATATCATTTAAATTATTCTGTAATTGGCAAATTCAGCAACCATGATTCCTTTTTAAACTTAATAATATAATCACATATTGCTGATTATAAAAAGCATAACATGCAAATGGATACATTCCTATATAGATTACAAAAATGTTTAAATCGTGTTTGTGAATTTTAAATCTATTCTAAAATTTTGTTATTTTATTTTATTCTATATTATGTTGAATAGGAAATATTATAAAACAACTTGTTTCACTTTATTGAATAAGAAAGAATAATTAAAGTGCTAAAATTTAATATTTTTCATATTCTAGTTTATAACATGAAATTTACAATGACCTCAGAGCATAAAATTAACTGAATTGCATTGATACTATGTATAGCAGAACATTTTTGTTTGGATTAATAAAACTAAATTATTGCTTTCTTTTCTGTATGAGTCAAAGTACAGTACCCAGTGAATACAGTAAGCATTGAATAACAGTGCACTGGTCAGAGTAAACAGACAATAACCATTGTAATCATCAAAATAAATAGTCTATTAAAGATATTAAAACCTAATCTGGATATTTATTTATGATGCATTATTTTAAACTCATTTTGACTAGTTACAAGTAGAATTATGTAAATCTTGAAATATAAATCATTTTCTTTCACAATGTCAATTTTTATACTGCTTTCATCTGATTGAAATTTTTCAAATGTTTATATTTAGAATTGTTTATTAGATGTATTTTTCTGTTTTATGATAAATTTAATCAGGATCTAAAATATTTTTAAAACATTTATTAGTGATATAAGAATTTCTCATGTTAATACCAATCTACTAATTTACAGGAAATATAAAAATTCTCTATAATTTTTTTTTTGTGGAAAATTAAAATGTTCTGGAAATTTTTTAATTTAAAAAAAAAATTTATATATTTATATTAGGGTGTGTGTGTGTGTGTATATACATGTATCCACTGGCAGTTTTTGTATTATTATATTTCTCTTTCTCTGGTAGTAGTTCATGCAGTAAGAATGCTTTATTAAAAAATTTTGACTTGTTCAGCCATAGCACTTTGATATATTATTAAGTTCTGTCACATTGTGTTACCATATGTTTGCCATAAAGGTTATATTAAATTTACATTTAGTTGTGTGTTTGAATAATATGTATAAAAAAAAGGCTCATTTATTTTATTACAATATGAATTTTAATGATTTTTATTTATGCTAAAATGTTTTATAAATATTTAAATTATATAAATAATTGCTAAACTTCATTACAGTAGACAAATTTACAAATGGAAATTTGTAATAGATTTTGAAGCATATAAGAATTTACATGGTATGCCATATAAGAATTTACTTACATGGTACACCAAATCTATTACAATAATAAATTATTATTATTGTAATAGATTTGGCATAAATGTATACAAATTTTGTTGGATCTCAGTGAATTTTAAATTGTTTATATATTTTTACAATTAAATTTGAACAGCACTGAAATTCATTCTGCATTTTTAATATTTAAGAAAGATACACTTAACATTTACAGCATATGATTCAGTTATTATGTATTGCTAGTATTTTTAATTTATAAGTTAAAGATGCATTATTATTTGTTAAAATATTATAATATATACTATAGATGCAAAAATGATAGTTTTGTTTAATTTTTTGATTTTATGTTACATATTTCTGCAGTATATTAAATTATTTGCTTTTTTGATTATTGTCTGGAATTGCAGTCAGTTGCAAAACAAGTTTGTTTACTTTTTTAAATGATAGAACATGTTATTTTTATAATTAAAACAATACATACAACAAAGCTAATGTATATAAAATTTGATAAGTTTGGTTGAAGAAAGATTGTTTAAATGATGATTCCTTTAATCTGATTACTTTGAAAGCTCAAATAAATGGATATTGATAAAAACAATTATGGCAATGAATAACTTGCATTTATTGCAGTACAAATTTATTCATATTTTCATACAGAAGCATTATGATATCTTTATTATAAAATGTCAATTTATTAAAGATTAATACCTTATTTCTGAAAAATAAAGCAATAAACTTAAAAGAACTTGTGTGAAAATTTGTATATATTTTAATTTATATATAACATTTTAAAATAGCTTATGCAAAACTAAGTTTTAAAATCTTCAATTATGAAATGGTCCACCATTCCTGTTCAATAATTGAATTTGAATTTTAAATAATGCAAATAAAAGAAAATTATAGCTCATTTCATCTATTGACAATACCTAATAATAATTAATATGAAATTGAATTTGAAATTTAAACAGTAAAATTTGAATTTTTAGAAATATATTCTAACTATTAAGCTAAATTAGCTCAGTTGCTAGAGTATTATTGAGTTTATTCCTCAAACGTTAGTGGTTTGAGCTATTATTTGACCATTTTCATTTTTAATTATTTGGTTTGAAAGAGTAAATAATCATAATAATTCAAACATAATTATTATTATTAAGTTTACTGTTTAAAAATTCAAATTTAATACATTTATGAAAACATAAAAAGTTAGGTAATTTTTAAGAGTCAGTTTTCAATAAAGATATATAAAAAGATCAATTACAAAATGGAAGAGTATTGTGAGAAATATAAAAACGTTTTGGAATTTATATCCTGAAAATTTTTACATTTTGAGAAAATCTTTTATTAGAATTCATCCAACAACATACCTAAAAGCAAATATTCATTTTTAGAATAATTGCTTCTTTTTTATTTAGAAGTTTTAAAATATATTAATAATTTAACTTTTCAGAAACAATATATTTTATCACAAAATATCAAAAACTAATGTTTTTGGGGCATTTCTAATGTCCATTTTTAGGTGACTTCCAAATAAGACATCATATTTACAACAAAAAAAAATTAGATAGAAGGGTTCAAATGGTCAACAAACTTGAATTACAGAAGATTCCAAAGTTCAAACATTAAACACAACACAACATCACAAAGATTTTAAAGACACAATTATAGAACAAAACTAAAAACAAAAAAACACCATTCATATTGATACAAATAAATATTGAAATATCTAAAGATATCTACATATATCTACATTGATGTTTACTATTAAAAAGATTTGTTGTTGAAAAATTATGATGATATATTTTGAAGCAGAATCCAGTTTGACACCTGCTCTACAATTTATAAAATGCATTATTATTTTATACTCAGTAATGTTTGATGATATATTATAGATTGCAAAAAATGTGCTTGATTGAGATGCCTAGATACAGAAAATGTTGCATCTCAAATGTGTCTCTCAAAGGACACTTTTTCTTTCAGAATTATGAATTGCATTCAAGAATGGACATTTGTCAATAATAAGAACTTAGGTACAGAGAAAAAAATAATTATAATGATCAGTCACATTAAAATTTAATAACTTTAATTTTTGTGTTTTAATATTTACTATTAGAAAATATTGTTTCTGTGCATTTTTTTTGCACTTTTTTCACACATGTTGCAATATTATGAGTCCATGATTGCAACATTTTACATAATACAGCATAATACACCAGTCTTTGTTGTGTGTTTCTTCAACATACCATAACAGTTCTTCCTCAAGTTGGGAGGGGATACTTTCTAGTCTTGGGACCATGAAATGCCCTCACATTGAACTTTGTGTTGCTTAGAGCTTTTTTTTGTTTACGTCAGTAGCAAACAAGTGCCTCACTGAATTTTCATTTGGCCTCTCAATTTCTGTTTTGTTCTGCAAAGCAGATTACTTTAATTTTATACTGTGCAGTAAAGCTGTTATTTTTTCTTGTTATCTCACAAAGTTGCAGATAACTACTCTGTATGACACTAAGAAACCTACTAAAGTGCTATAAAGTATCACAAATAACAACTACCCTTATTTCCCATATTCATAGTTTCCAGCATGTACAAAGATACTGTACTGTTAAGCTTATACAAGGAAATGAGGGTAAGAAAGCTCCTATATACTGTAAAAATTATTGTCAGCTTACTCGTTTTATCTCCTACACTAAGCGGTTCAGTATGAGAAGTCTTGCATTTTCCACGCGAAAAATATTTGAATATTTTGTTTTCCCTGAAAAACATTCCTTGGAAATATGTGGTGGCAAAAAATACACACAGAAATACCATACTTGTAATTCTTGAATGACTTTATACAGGTAACCCCCATATAACACGGCACTTCTATAGCACGGATTCACTCTAACACAGTTCGAGAATTGGGAACATCCCCCGTATAACATGGTGCTTTTATAGCATGGGTTTGGGAATTAGGTAAAACCCTCGTACAACATGAAATGTATTAGAAACTGTTACCAGTTGATTATTCTCATGCTGAGATCATCATATAGGATGAATAATCTTTGGTAAAATAGTTACTTAAATAAGTATTTTACCCATAAAAAAATCTACTATATAAAGCTGAAAAACTGGATTCTATCACTGTATGCCAAAAATGGCCACTAGGGGCGCCCCTAGCAATTATTTAAATTAATATAAATTATTTTATATATATTTTATATTTTTACAGTATAATATTCAGTAAATTATTATTTTTATTTGTAATTTTGTATGTAGCCTTTTGTGAATCATAAATCCTATTTAAAGAAGGATTTAACGGCATGTTTTTTAATTTTTGGAACCTAACCCCCCTTTTCGCACTAGTTCTTTGTTTTGTATAACACTGCAATTTTTTTCGAACGTAACTCCTGTGTTATACGGGGGTTACCTGTATATTAAAAATACTTTGTATTGTCTAAGTTCCAGTTTTCCACTAGTAGAATTTCAAATAACTATAATACATTTAATATTAAGTAGTTTATAAGGAATATGAAATGAAATTATTAGTTATTTCATAACTAACAAATTTTATTTAAGATATTTATATATTTAAAAAAAATTATATTAGATCTTGGAGATTATGATAGAATCTATTTATTCATCTGTTTATAAAAATGTTAATTTTATTTCTATAAATTATTAAAATTAAAGAAAAAGTTTAACTAATGAACAATTATTTATTGTGAGATTGTCTAGGCTGCAATTTTTAATTTATTTCATTTAAAATAAATACTTTCCATCTCAAATTAGTACCTGCCCCAGTACATTATACTTTTCCTTTAACAATAGAGTCATGCTGATCATCTGTCTAACATGTTTTAGGGGAAAATTTTTGAATTGAAATAACATGATTTCCAGTTTGCATTGTAAGTTCTTATATAGTTTATCAGGACTTTCTGTCCCTAAGGTTTCCATATTTGGTCTCTTCTTTTCTTTCATATAACTAACTCCATTCTCAAGCTTAACGAAAGACGGACAGACGACAGTGGGAATTTATAGGTATACAGTTTTTTCAAATTGCAGTCCAATATATATGTAAAAGCAATTATCAGTCAGATTACTCTTATGATATGTGAATGTAGCAAATCTCTACGTAAAATAGTTGCAATTTACCAAAGAAGAATGCATTGCTTATTTGAATACTGTATTGATAATAGTTATTCACACTGTTTTTCAATTACATTATATCATTAAGATTCAATAATTCACAGATATAACATTTCTAAAAGTTTACCAGACATTTTTATTTTTTTCTCATTTTTTATACTAGCAGTTTGTTTTAAATAAGTGAAATGGAAAAAAGGCAGCTATTTTGAGATGGAATCATCTAATCTGCACTGTATCAAAAATAAAAAAATGACAGAAAACTGTAAATAACAATATGATGACTATAAACAAAAATATAAAGTAAGAGTAAAATGAACAACAAAACATTTTTTATATTGCTTAATCTTGGATTTATTTACTAAATAATAAAATGCACTTTGGTATTTGCTACTATTATAATGTTGAAAAGAATTAGGTAGTTTTTTATATCCATATTTTACTGGTATTTTAAGAGTGATCTAAAATCAAGACAAATCTGAGGTAGCAATGTGTCTCTAGGAAGGAATAGTTGTTCTATCAGATTTAAAGTAAATATTTTACTATGAAAATTGCACATACTCTACTGTATCCAATGTTACAGATTCAAGTATTGATTGTTTAGTTCTTATTTACTGTATTGATACACCAAAATGACAGTCTGTTTCTATTTAGTTCTCTGAAAGTCATTATATAGAAAGAATAAATTACTGGGAATTTTCAAGATAATTTGAAAAGTTCAAGTAGAAGTATATGATAATTTAAACATTTCTATTTGAACTTTTATCTTGAAAGTTGCTATCAGTTAAACTATGAATTGATGTATACAAAATGAAAGGAAAAGAATCAAAGATAAAACATGCAATCATGTCTTTAGTAGTTGTAGAAAAAGTCATGTCAAATGGATTTTTCTACAGTGCACAAAGGATTTTTCACATTTTTTAAAGACACTCTTGGTAAGTTTGGATCAAGGAGCTATTAGATGTTTTTGTAATTGCAAGTTTAAATAAACACATAATCCATATTAATTGTATAATACAATTGTATCCACTTTCAAATTGATTTTGAAACACAGAAGAAAATCTGATTACCACAAATTTATCTGTTTAAGTAAATTAGATAGATAGTAATGAGAAATTTGAGAGACAAACTTATCTAAAGAAAATAAATAACTAAGATCCTATTGGGGATAGATAGATGATCGGCACAACTCAATTGTTAAAAGAAAAGTATGATGTACAAGGGGAAGCCACTACTAATTTGAGGTGGAGATCATATATTTTAAATCAAATAAATTAAAAATATGATTAAAAATTGCAGCCCAGCATTGTGACGAGGTTGCAATAAAGAGTTGCTCATTTATGTTAAAGATTACTGTTACCATTTTATAATACTTCATCTAGCATCTAATTTTTCAAGACTAGTTTTAAGCCTAGAAAAGACTGTTTTTGTATTCGTCTCGTGGAGAGATGTCAATATGAAAAGACATAGCCAGCTGCCATAACCCAGTTGCTGAGTTTGATTCAAATAAATTTCTGCTCTCATTTCCAAATCCAAGTGTGAATGGTATTAGTTATATTTTTTTTTTCATATGGATAGCTTGATCACGAATGTGAAGGAGAATTGATTATCTTGGAAACTTCATGAAATTACCATTTGCAGATCTTCATTTTGAAGCTGAAGCCTAAAATTTTAAAATATTAAGTTTTGTTTAATAAATTGAGTTTTTGAGTGCTGTATAAATTTTGTTGTAGTATGCCTTACTATTTTCAATTTCAGAATTTCCATCAATAATGTTTATTAGTTTTTCAAAGGGATTTACTATATATAGATATAAAATGATTATCAATAATATAGAGAAGCAACTGAAGAGGGATCATACAGAACCAAAAAATATTTCACTATCAATTATGCAAATGTAAAAAACAAAGAAGTCAATAAAAGAATTGGGATTTTTACTGGTTTTAAAATTTTTTGAATAAAAAGATACTGTCAAGAAAAATTTTGTTAATATGATGATTGATATTTTGCTGTAATAATTACATATCAGCACTAGCTGTTACCCAAGAATTCACCCGTGCGGATTTTGTAAGCGAACACCATTTATATTCAGTATTTCAACAACCATAGTAATTGTTATATAACACCTACTGCTGAGAATGATGAGAATTGCTGAGAATCAAACAAACTGTTTTCAATTTGATCAATTTTCTGGAACGTTTACAATTGTTCTACAATCAAACCAATATGCAATAATAAATTTGAATTTAAAATGGTTCAAATATTTGGTTAAAAAATCGAAATATATAAAAATATTTATAACAATGTCTGAAATGTTATCAATTTAATATACCTAAGTACACGATGAAAACTAAATGTAGTTGAAAACAAAAAATTGCATCTAAAATAGTACAGTAGAAGCCATTCTTCAGGTTAAGCCTTAATGCTCTCCCTCTCCCCCACGGGGAAATTTTGAAAAATTCCTTCTTAGGGTGCGACTATGCAGACACAAGCAAGCGAGAAGAGGCGAGACGTGATAAATATCAAAACCTGTCAGATATGTGCAAGAACCAGAAATTTGCTCTCACCAGCATTATTTCTCGCTTCTCACTTGTGCATGGTTTTCCTTTGCGAAAACTAAATCGCTCGCAACCTCTCACTCATTCTAAATTTGCGTCTGCATAGTCGCACCCTTAGAGTGCATTTTCATGATGTACCCTGTGTACCAAATTTCACCTCTAGGTTCAGCAGTTTGCCCTGGGTGATGATGAATCAGTCAGTTAGTCAGGACAAGTAATTTTATATATTTAGATGAAATAGAATGAAATGAATTCCATTTTCTAATGTTTGCAAAAAGCTATCAAGCTTTCAAAGCCTAATGTTTATCTTTGCATATTATCAGAATTAATCTAATAAAATCCTGATTCTCAGATTATATATGTTAAATAATAACAAAAGGCTTGGTTTTGGAGAATCATCTTGATCAAATTTAAATGTTTGCATGAAAAATTTGTACTACTTACATAATATAATATTCTTCACTTAATACATAATTTATTTTAATAATAAACGACACTTTTAGTCCATGACTATAAATTAGATAGAGTTAGATGACCTAATAAATAGGATTTAACAATTTGGAGGGCTTATCACACCAAGGCCGACAGAAAGAAGGACGAGATCTTTTACAAAAAAGTTAGTCTTTAATAATCACATTTCAAATTTAGGTAAGGATGCATTTCTGGTACAAGGACCCCTCATCAGCTTACAAACACATGGCACCAACATAATAATTATAACACTAATAGTTAACCAATACAAAGGAATATCTAATATATACAGTGCACTGTATTTACAATTTTTAATGTAACCCATATACTAAAGAACTAAAACTATCGAGCATAAAATTTTTCAATACATTGACAATGTGGTATATCATATTATTTGGGACCAGTAAATGTCTTATTTTCTCCTACATTTTCCAAATTCTGGTAGACTGTTCCATATTACTAAAGTAATTGGTTTCCAGACTTTAAACAGAAACAAATACACCTGATCCATAAGACTGTGTGAAGTCAACTCAATTGTTAAATCCTATTTATTTGTTTATCTAACTCTATCTAATTTAATAATTTATTTTAAATTAAAAACTTTATTATGTGAACGTATTGTAATTATTTCATATGTAATTTCTCACTTTTCAAATTTTCTGTTGTCAAAAAATTTTTCTTTTTAATACTGTAAACACCAAAGAAAGAAAGTAATACTAACAACAATCTCTATATATAAACTGTTATCATACAAATATTTTAGATTTATAATGGCTTGCATTCAATCTTTCACAAAAGTGCATTAGATGGAATTTTAATCAGTGTTATATATATTTTTGAAGTAATGGAAGTGATACACTGTATTAGATAATTTAATCAGATGTTATCTTGCATGACTTTTGGGTTAAAAAATTGTTTGAAGACCATTTGAGTTGTAGGTTTAGAATACAGTAAGAAAAGCCAAACAAAATGTTTACAGTATTAAATTTCTAATTTTTAAAATTGTCTACTCAAACAACTTTTTAATGCTAAACATCAAGGTTAATGTTATCAGGTTACTTTTTTAGCTTAAAAATGTAAAATTTTATACCTCATTGTCTGTTGAGTACAAAATACATTTTCATTGATGATTACAAGGTAATGGAATTTTAAAAAGTGCATTATCCTTTCTTAATACTTACTATGCAACCATTGCATATTTGCTTGAGATGTATTATAGATTGAGAAATGTTTTAATTTTGCTGTTCATTACTGTTCCCATAGTAATCTTAAAATCTTAATTATGCGATGAAAATACAGTAGTAATACATTTTATTGATATTATGATATGCTTAATTTGCTGTTAGTCTTGCTATGAATTTACTGATAGAGATAGTGCTAATTAGTCAAAAAAAATTTCATGCAGCATTTATGAGTATTTACTTTTTCATTGATAAAAGGAAAAGCTACTTGATTATGCATGTGTAAAGTTGAAATGTAATTTGTTTTGTCTATTTTTGTTATGTTTTATATGGTTCAAAAAATTTTATGCATCTAAAAGTAAACAAAAAATAGTAAATACACTAAAAATTTTCAGAACATATCTAGCATTGTTTATTAAAAAATCTAATAATCTAACATGGTAGTAACTATTATATATCACAAATATTCTAACAGCGTGATAGTTTTACTAATCAAATGAACTGCCTGATTCTTATTGGAGTACATTAAGGCTAATTAATTAATAAGATATTAAACAATTTGGCTAGAGGTAGGCAGTTAAGCTGCCATCTTGTGTTGTAATTAATAACTAGAAATAAATTAAAATTGAAAATATTCTATAAGAATCAGATTGTTTGTTTGATTGGTAATATAATTATGCTGCAATACTACTTCAATATATGTATTTATAAAAAAATTCTTTATAGGAAGGATCACCTAGGAAAAGAAGACGAACTGCTGAAGACTTTTTTACATTTTGCAAATACATTTTAGAATATGAAAATTATGAAGCCACAAAAGAAGAGGTAATTTTTATTTATTGTTTTAATTTTATTTAAAATATAAAAATAATAAAGCAGATTAGCATTATAAAAGAATGTTTTTAAATTTTATATTTTAGTTGTTTTATACATCTTAAAGATAATTGAACATCTTATTTTAGTATATAGTATGTCTAGAATTGATTTTAATTTTAGCAAATTATAAATTAACTTCTTTCTAACATAAAAGTTTTCTTAGTTTAAAACTTATTTTACATAAAAACTTTTTTAGTAATTATGTGTTTTTCCCTAATGTAGTCAAGATTTCAGATTTAAATGTTTTAGTATATTGACTTATATTCTATATGAATTTCATAAATTTATTCTACACAGGTGGTAAACATAGAATTATATGAAGAATTTGTTGTAAGTTACGGAATATTTTTAATATATATATTTTTTCCTATTCAGCATTGATTCTAAAATATTAGATGTGTACTTCTTTATTGAGTTTAAAAGCAAGATAAATTTTCTTCAAGACTAATTGTTTACTACAAAATCTAGGTTATAATCAGTCATCTCTAGGTCATAAAAGAATTTCTCTAATTGTCATATTCACTAACCTTAGTTGAAGATCAAACCCTGCTTGAATGCAGGTCAAATCTCCAATCTGTGTTCTCCAACTTTTTGACCAGACTTCACCCATTTTAGTTGGTGATTTAAAATCAAAGTCAATACTTTGATCCTGCACAGTTGGTTAAGTATAGTCAGAGTATACGTTTTTGTTTTTTCAATTATAGAATTTTTTGATTTCACTAATTCTGACAACAATTTTTTTTTTTTAATTCAAGAAAGTTTATTGGAGAATAATTTTTATTTTGTTGTAAAAGCCATCATATTTAACATTGGGTTATCTGCAGAATATTTACATTCTATTGAATACATTCCTTGATCCTGTTATTTCAATATTTGTAGTATATGGTTAATATTTGATGTTGACAATACTATAATGAATGAAATTTACCAAACAATAATTAAGAGATCAAATGGGTAGAATTCATTTACCATTAATTTTGATATATACAGGGTGGGCCAGCGAAAACGAAACGGCAGAGTGTTCGTGTTCGTCCAAGCAAAGCGCTCGGACAGGTCGATCTTTTGCTCGAGGGGACATCTTTTGCAATAAAGTTTTTGCGATTCTGAATATTAACTAAACAAACATTTTTTTCGAAATAAATGTTTGTTTAGTTAATACAAAATAAATGAGTTTTTAAAATTTTTTGTTGTCTTTTGTATTCAGAATCGCAAAAACTTTATTGCAAAAGATGTCCCCTCGAGCAAAAGATCGACCTGTCCGAGCGCTTTGCTTGGACGAACACGAACACTCTGCCGTTTCGTTTTCGCTGGCCCACCCTGTATATATATATATATATACACAAATGATGTTTGACTGCTACCGCTAACAGTCTGTTTTACAAAATGGATCATTAGCTGTTTGGTCAATGGATTAACAGTTGTGTAGAGGTAGTGAATACCAACTGCTTTAGAGATCAAAGACACAGTTGATCAGCAGTTATGGAACCAGTGGTTGAATGTCAAGCTGGTGAATATTGTTGTAAATCATGTTATTGTTAATTCAGTGCATATCTTATGCAATTATAAATAGAACACATCTACATAATAAATAAATTCTTGAGAATTATGTATATGTTTTAATAATTAACAGTGGAAAAACATCTAGTAGTATGGAGGATGTTCATGCAAATTTGAGACACTTTGGTTTTTTTTTAATTTTTGTCCCTCAAAACTCAATGATGAATAGCCTTGGTCTGCTCTGTGCTGCTTGTAAAGTCTATTAATAGCCCTGTATCTTCTTTTCCAAGCATTGAAAACTTCTATGCACTCTTGTATGATTTTTGACCATATGTCTTTGCAAACTTTTCAGAAGTACTGTATTGTCTATTCTGAGAAAAAGACAGACATTTAAAAAAAAAAAACCATAGAAATCCATCAGTGATATATTAAGGAACTTGATATGTCCTTGATTCTAAATATTAGATGTATGTCCTTTTTCATTATGTAGTTAATGCCAGTTTAGAGCAAAAAAGTATAAATGTGTTCAGACAAGGTGTTTTTTTTGGTATAAGTAATGTTTATGAAGAATTAAGCAATGCACCTTTCGAAAAAATGAAAAAGGCAATTTCTGTTAGAGAAGAGTGCCAGGAGGTTTTGACTGCTGGGCCATGTGGGTTTGGGGACCTTGTTGGTTTGAAATGGATGGATGGAAATGTCACTGCCTCAATAATGTGAGACTGATTTCCTCCCAAGTAAGTTGTTCTCTGTTTGCTCAACTACTTAGTGTGCATACATCCATAACTTATAACACAAGTGGATTTCTTTTTATCCACTCTATCCACCCATCTTGTCCATCTCTCCAAACAGATGCAGATTTCTTGTCTGCTAACACTGCATGTCACTTTTTGCCACTGTTTTTGATAATTCTACAAATTTTGTTCATACTTATACAAATGTTTTGTTTCTAATTATTTTTTTATGACACTTGGTGAAAAATTCTGCTTGGAAAATATTTTGATCTGTATTTCTGTTTCAGCACTACAAGACGACAACATTTTGATTTCTTGAAATGTGTGTTTATAAAATTAACAGTGTTGCCAAATGCTGAAAATAAAATTTACCTTTTACTATTATTATTATTTTATTTATTTATTTTTTGGTGGGGTGTAAACTTCTTGGCTAATGTACTGATGCCTTGACCTTGGGTGGCAAAAAGCAGCAGAAAATTTTTTTGTATGCTTATTTATGTATGTATCTGTATTTAATAATTTCCTGACTATGATGTAAGTTTAGTATGGCAGCCTTCTGTAGTGGAATGTAGGTACAGTTAGATGCATTAAATTTTAGACAATGAGAATATGTGGGTATGTTTCATTTGTTTTGTAGGGAATGGATACAGCGGATATGCAAAAGCAAGACAAGAAAATGTTATAACATGAATTATAGCTTTGTGACACTTGTAAAGCAAGCCATAATCTCACTGCATATTCCACTATAATTAGTGTTATAGCAATTCATTCACTTTGCTTTTGCATACCCTATATGTCTATCTCCTTACAAAACAAATGAAACATATCCATATTTCACTGTCTAAAATTTAATGCATCTTGCTCTACATGGCATTGTGAAAGACCTAATGTTTTGAGACTTCTGTGCATTGTAGTATTCAGTTTAATCTGTTGTTGTGTTCTTTTGTTAGTCTTTGTTTTTTTGTGTGTAATTTGTGAGATTGGCCTGTTGGAATCCTAAATATTTGTATTTCAATAATGAGACCATTTCTGAGTATAAAATCATTTGTCTTTATGATTCTTTTTTTACCTACATGAAGTGTTCGGTATTTGTCTAGGCTAGGGATGGCGAACCTTTTTGTGTCCGCATGCCATATTGTAAGCATACTTAGCTTTAAAGATGTTAATGCGTGCCAGAGTTTCAGACTTCGAATAATGATATTTAAAGAAATTAAACGAATACGCTTTAATTAGAATAAATGTAAAAAAAGCTGATTGAAAAAAGGATGATCAGATGGTAAACCAAAAAGATGATTGAAAAAGACAGAAATTGTGTGATACATTACGTGCCAGATGATTTCTCCTTACGTGCCACAGGTTCGCCACCCCTGGTCTAGGCCAAACATTTGAATGTACACATTTGTTCCACTGATAATCTAGCAAGTAATTTAGCTGTTTGTGTGGATGCATAGTTTTATGCCATCATGTATATGAGATGAGATAATATGTATTGTGTTGTTTTGTTGAACTTATATCTGTATTTAGTGTTGTTTAATCTATTGGACACTAGGTTCAAGGCCAGATAAAACCAAAGTGGACTTAAGACTCTCCCTGGAAAAGGCCTCACTTACATGTATTTGATTTGTTTTGATGTAGTCTGAGATGTAATGTTGCTCTCCAATGTTGCATTGTTTTCTAAAAATGTAATGAATGTTTAATGTAAATGTAATGTGTTTAATGTTTGTACAGATGTAGTGTATTCAATAAACTATGAGTATGATATGCTATTGAATGCCTTCCTGTAATGTGAAGTATGCTACATGTAGGTTTCTGTATTGTTTACATGCTTGTAATAATTGCAATAATTGAATCTGAGTAATTGTTATTTGCATCCTATTTTGTTTATATGACAGCCTTTTTGTTGATTTGTGAGAATATGTTGTTCTATGTGATGGTGTAGTTTGTTTGTGATGAATGAAGTGAGTATTTTGTAGTGTGTAGAAAGGCATGTGAGTGGTCTGTATTGTGTACAGATCTCTGGTGGTGTTGGTTTTTGGGTTTCATATATGCAATGCCCTATGTAACAAATTTTGGCATGTCTTATGGATTGTGTTTGTAAAATGTTTGGCTAGTTCCTGATGCAATGATGTAAATTTTTTGTACCAGAAATTATGAATGTTGTCTCCATTAGATAGTTTTTCCAACTGTGTGTTCTTTGTAATGCATGTTGGATGTTGTGTATGCTTATTTTGACACAGGACAAGACTGGTGTATCAGGCATGTTTTCTTTTGTTTCTCAAGCATGTTTATTTAGTTGTGTGTGACCAAAGAGCAGACCAATAGTCTAATTGTTTTTCTGTTGGCATACCATTGTGCTGTGATTGTATGGTGAGTTTCATATGTAGTTGTCTGTAGAAAAGTGCTTTGTAAATAATTATTTTCTCTAGCATACAGGCTTTATATCATTTCAGTCTTTGCAACTTTGCTGCTAGTTTTTGTTTGAGAATATCAGCCTGCTTAATTGTTGTCTAATGTAATGTATTTATGTTTCTAGTCTTTGTCAGTCAGGTTTTATGATTTATCTGTGCTTTGATTGTGATTATCTGTGATTATAGCTTAAAAATATAGTATGTGGATACATTGATTGCACCAGAATTGACTAATGTATGTATATCTGAAAGTGATGATTCTGATTGAATGCGTTTTTTTAATATATATATATTAAAAAACACATTCAAACCAAATTACACATCAAAATGAGCAGGGAATAAACTACACTAATTAAATTCATATATATATATATATATATATATATATATATATATATATATATAAAACTATACTACTTAAATTCAGACATATATATATATATATATATGTCTGAATTTAAGTAGTATAGTTTTTCCCTACTCATTTTGATGTGTAATTTGGATATTCATGGTCTCTGTGGGAACTAAACCTGGATATCTAGTAAGTGTTTCTTCAAATAAATTAACATATTAATTAAATCTGTATCTGTAGTGTCACTAGCTATAATTGTTTTCATTGATGCATGTTATACAGTATGTTTTCATGAATTGACTGCTGAGTCTGAGTCAATCAGTGTCTCATCTACCAATTGACTGTGTTTGTGTGTTCTTGTTGTTTGTTCAAGAGTTGATTGTGGAATAAGGTTGTTTCATATAATTGTCCTTTTTTGATTAACAATTCTTTTCTCTGTAATAGTGAATGTGTATATTTTTGTGTGAATTTATCAGGTAATGTCTCTGATACTGTCATGTCTGTTTTGTGATGGTGTTAATAGATAGGGATGATGAATTCATTCATTTCTTGAATTTACGCAATACAGTCAGTTCATATAAAAGCATGAAATTTTGAATTCACAGAAACTTGTAAATGAGGAGCTAGTACTTAAAATCAATAAACAAACAACTTTTAATATCAAAACAAAACAAATGATAATTGATCTGTCCACCTGTTTTGCTTAAATAGATCTTGAATTTATTGTTTCACCTGCATTGGTAGTTTCAAGGACAATGGTAGGAATACAATACCATATTTCATTGCAAAAAGAAATTCAATGGCAATTGATATTTTAATTTGGTCCCGAAAATTTTAAAATAAAATTTGGGGACAAAAAAAGCACAATATATTTGAATCCTCGATATAATGAAGGGTTACTGTATAAACAAATTGTGAATTTTGGAAATTTTAGAGTTTTTTGCAGAAGAAAAAAAATGCTTTAAATTTCTCATTATTTGCTTATAATGTTTAGTAGAATAGTAATACAGGGTATCCCTTGCTTACCGCAGGCTTGAATTAACACATGAAATTGTGTCAATCCCTTTATATACACACCAGAAGTTTTAATTTATGTAGCTGTCTTTACTTAACATAGATACCATATTTTGATATATGCAACAAGATCAAGGGATTAATTATCTGCATTAATCAAGGGATAGCTGTATAATACAAAATGAGAAAATATAAAAAGTTGAGGCATATATATTAATTCAAAAAAAAAAAAAAAAAAACTAAATTTTAAAGTAAGCAAGTGTGATAGAAATAATTATATAAAGGCTTCAAGTACAAACATTGATATTTAACTTTAATAGGCCTTATTTTTCAGTTATCTATATATATATATTTGTCAATTAAATTTTTTAAATATAAAAGTTTAATTTTTAAAATTTGTAGGAAATTCATCAAACCAGCCCTGTTGGAAGTACTGAAAGTGGGGAATTTACATTTTCATCGGAGAGCAATGGCAGCACATCCCAATCAGTAATAAAAACTACTGATATTGAATCTGGTATGCAAAAATTACTGATTGTTTCTTAAATATTAAAATCAATTTATTCTGAAATTAAATTTTTGAAGTTAATCATACCATTTAGTTGTCATATAATTTAGTAATTTTTTAGGAATATTAGCTTGTTAGATTGGTTAATAAAGAGGTAATACCCAACTTTTTAAACCAGCAGAAAATTTTTACCTGACTAATACTTTTAATCTAAATACAGGTCTATCATAAGGTCTACATAACGAAAATAGAACTTAGATTCAAATGTTTGATGAAATTAAAAATTTAAGTATTTAAACAAATATTGTTTTTAATATTGAAAGATGAATAAGTGACATTAAATAGATATAAATAAATGAAAATGAAAATGCTGTAGATATCTTAATAATAATAATAATTGTATTATTATTATTATTATAATTATAATATATGTAGCCAACACTGTATGTAAAGTTAGCACTAAATTTTTGGTATGGTGACATTTTGGGACATGTGGAAGACATTTTAATATAAGAAAGTATTAGTACCAAAACTCACTACTAGGGCACTTTCAGAATTTTGAATTCGTGGGAGTTTTGGTGGGAACATTTAAAGAGTGATTTATCAATGTAATGTTACAAATTTGATAGCTTCAAAAGACTCTTCATTTAAGAGGCATTACAGAGAATTATGGTTGACTTTTGCATTGCCTTCAGGTTTTACACCTTTAGAATGGGGATAAAACTATATTGCTAAGGTCTCTATATAGTATGAGTGTCTTGTACAAATAGTATTTGTTTTTTTTCAGTGACAAAAGTGCCTTAGTGGTGAGTTTTTTTTTAATGGAAATGTTTTGCAAGTTCTAAAATGTCACTGTACCATATCTGGTTGCATTTGGCTTGCTAAGTATCTCTTTAGACAGCATTGAATAGAGATATTTTAATTATGGTCATCTGGTATACTTCCAAACATCAGGAGAAATGTCTCTAGTATTGATACAGTTTCCCATGATGCATGTTTTACTTACCGTATATTTCCGTAGATAAGACGATAGTTGAATCATAAAAAAGGCCCCTCAAAATCCGGGGTCATTTTATAGGACAGATACAAAAAAATTACATTGAAATTTATATAAATTAAAACCATTATAAAAAAACGGACAAACCGTAATTATTTACTAGTAGAGAGTAGGTCCACAAAATAGAATAACCCGTACGACGTTTTTGTGAATAGTCAAGGTCATTACCCAAATGCCCGAACCAGTGCGAATGTTTGCAACAATAGCAAGGCAGAAAATAAAATTTGTTTATTTGAAAAATTACAAACAGGACATAATTCCGTATATGCTATACAGTATTATTATCCAGATGATGATCACTGATCTCAACTAAATTCATAGGCCATTGATAGCTGGGGGTCATCTTATAGGACAGATATATGCTAAAACTATAAAACTTTGACGAAAATTTATACCTCGTCTTATCTGAAGGTTGTCATATCTGCGGAAATATACGGTATGTCTATTTTCTCTAACATTTTAACTGTGGCTAGGTTTTTTATTTTTAATAATTTTTTTCTTTTCCTATAATACCTTATTGTTGAGCTGAACCACAAATGCATCTGGGCTATATTTATACTTTTTTTTTTGTCATATTCATGTTCTGCGATTGTTATGTTGTTTTGTTTTGTATCTTTATTTTAATTTCATTTTTTTTTTTTTGTTTTTGCATTCTTTTATGCATATGACAACCAGCATGAATTCTATTTTATTTAAATTTTGTTTTTTGAATTTTGATTTATGTATCATTCTATATTATGAAGATGACTGTTAAAGACAGTTGAAAATGTTTTCATAATAAATTGGTTCATTTTAACTGGATTACAAGTGTTTTAACACACCTACATACATACCTACATAGTATAATTTTTAAATTAAAAACTGTATTATAAGTTTCATATAAAGCTCTACACAGTATTTATATCAATACCACAAGTATGGCTATTATTTACACATCCATCTTGTAAGTAATATCCATATATGTAGCTATAACATCACTGTGCTCACAAGAGATTGGGTAAACAGTTGTCAAGGCTGGTGGCTTTTACAAAACTTAGATATTCATGGCTTTGATTTTATATGTTTTGGATTTTTTTAATTTAATATTTTCAAACAAAGGTTGAAAAAAAACAGTGGCTAAGATGAGTGAGTATACTATAGTTAAATTCCTAATTTGGCCCTATGTATTTGAATCTGTGTTATGTTTTAGTTAAGTAGACTTGATAATGATTAAGATAGAACTGATAATGATTGTATTTAGTTTGAAAATACTAGTTGAGTAGAAATAATTTTCTGTTGGTTTAAAACACTGACCTTTTTATGAATTTATTAAAGTTAAATTATAAAAACTTTAACACTTTTCTGGAATTAAAAATTTTAAATCTAGAAAAGATTTTAAAACTTCAAAACTGTATCTGCATTTAATAAAATATTTTGGGTTTCTAAAGAATTGGAATTTGATATTTATAATGCAGTCAGTATTTTCAAAAAATTAAAAAATTAGACTGAACATGTTTCTTTATATTTTAAAATTATTTGTAACCATTTTTCATAAAATTATTCTAGCATTTAATTTATATGATGATGATTTTGAAAAATATTTTTATTTTATTAATTCAAGTAAATAATAATTATAAAAATGCATATATTATTCAATATTTAATAACAATCATAAGTATTTAATAAAAACTTAACGTATTGGCAATCATACATATCACCAATGATATACAAGACTCTTTTCTGTATCATGAATAGGATTTATCATCTTTATATTACATTACATTTTATGGTATAAAAAATTTTTAACTTACTTTGTATTCTGTGAACAGTCTAAGAATGATATTTAAAATTTTTTTTCAGTAAGCAAATATGATTCGTTTAATTCTGATATAAAATTAAATATGATGAATATCACACACTTTTATTAATAAAGTCTTTTTACAAATTAAATGCATAAAATTCAAGTATTAGACTACTAACATTAATTTTATTTGGCTTTAAGGTAATATAGTATATTATTAAAATCTGAAACATTTTCAAACTATAAATGGCAAACTTTGTTAAAAATGGAGTGACTTTAAATTGGAATATATTAGAAACATTGTTTTTCTGTTTTATTATCCTTTTCTCAAACTGAATACAAATTAATTGCATGTTTCTTGGGATGTCTTACTCTTTGTTTTTGGAATGTCTCATGTTTAGAGTTAAATTATAGAACAGTACAGCTATTAATTATGACTGTTTTATAGTAAAAAGCAAGCAAATACAATTTGGAAAAATCTGCATAATATAAATTTTTCTATTACGGATATATATCATAGTCTTATCATTCTTTATACACATACTGTAATACAACTTTATATAAATATATGTTTAAAAACTTTTGTGAACTGATATACGTAACTTGACTTTTGTTTATTTGCTTTAATTAACTTGGTTTATTCATTTTAATATGATGATACCATAAAGTTATCTGTAAACAAATGAATGTTTTATTTTAAAACATGTCACTTGAAATAATAATAATAATTGTTAATATATTATTGGTGATAATTTGCATCATTAAAATACAGTATAATTTTTAAAGATAAAATTAAAGTATATCACTAGTGATTTGTTGATGGCAATCTTGAAATGAAATATAAAATTAATATATGAAATTTTTTCTTGTTAGTTTCTTAGAAAGGAACTTCAAACAAAAATACTTCAAGGATACTTCAAACAAAAATTTTATAATTTATCTCTTAATACTTTAAATGTTTTTATAATTTATTTTACATTGTAAAGTTATTAAACTACAGTAAATTCCCAATTTATTGCTATCATTTGATCACCTCTGAAATCGATATTTCAGTTCAGTATTACACTCAATTTAGTATCTCAAACAACAAGAATTATATATATATGGTAATGAGATCTTAATACACATGTAACTTTCAGGCTTCCAAACTCACATGATTTAGTCATAACAAATGTTTGCAATACAAAATTATATTTATACTTTTTTCTTTGAAATCAGTCATTGATTGGAAATTAGCATTGTCTCTCAGTTTGGCCTTCTGCCCCTACCTGCTCCTAACAAACTCAATGAAGTTTTTTGTTTTTTAATGAACTTGCCTTTTATCAGTTCTGCCAATGTGGCCAAATTAAATTGGGATTTCCTGATTTACGTACTTGTATTGCATATTTTGATCAAATTTTATATTTTAAAAAAATCATTAAAAACTTTCATCTCCTGATAGTGTTGGTCTTCATGTCCTGTGTTACCAAATTCAATACCTATAAATACAATTCCTGTTGAAAATTTAAATTGAATATTCTGACATTGAATTTATAAAAATTAAAAATTTTTGAGTTGTAAATCCCACATTATAAAATTTAATCATTGTAGAATAAATGAAAAATTTATAAAGAATAAAAAAATTATAGGTTTATTAATTTTTAATTAAAATGTGGTTTTTTTTTTTTAATGTTAAATAGAAGTGTAGTTTAATACTTTTTGAATTAGAATATTAAAAATGTCATTCAAATTACTTGTTGCTTGAAAATTTAAATGTATAATTGAATATAAATAATTTCTTGATGGATTAGGAGGTCAAGTATTTCTTAATTTCTTTTACGTAAAATGTCACAACATAGTATAGATAATTCCATTTATGTTGAAACATAGTACAGTGCAAATGGCCACAATTATTGTTTACTAAAGTGGAAGATAATGGGCTATTCATTTTCTCTGGAAAAGAGGGGCAATAGAGAAAGATGTTGATTAGTAAGGTTGCAGAGTGATTTTTGAATTATTACACCGAAGAATTTTGTGCCTGAAGGCCTTATGAATAATGTATTCTTTCAATATAAGTTTATTATGTCAGAGTGTGTTGGAATTGGTATGTTATTAAAGTTTGCTAGAGAATGTTTCTTTTCCATGAAAATATGTAAGATGATATAGTAATATTGCAGAACATTAGTAAATCCTGTTCTTAAATCCATGAAATAATGGAGTTCTTATCATTTATTATGTAATATCAGAATGGAGAAATGTCTGCAAAAACTGTTCTGTTTTAAAAACATTCAAAGTTTAAAATTCTTCAGTTTCTTATTCATTATTATTAGGCTAAACAATATGATCTCTTGACACTTTATGAAGAGAATTTAGAAATCAAGAGATTGTGAAGATCAACTTGCAAAAACATATAATTGAAGTATATATATCTACATTTTCATGCAAATATATGATATTGAAACAATATAACAATGACATTTTGAAACTAAATTGATAAATTTTCGGATATATTTATCATTAAATTTTTACCATGATTTCTAAAAAATATTATTTTTAATCAGATCAATTTGTTCAAAATTTCTTCAGACTGTTTCAGAATGTTGCTATTATGTATCTGATTGTCCAGGAGTATTTATTAAATTGTCTTTTCATTTAAAGTGTAGATTTTTACTGCAGAAGCATGTAACAGAGTGTTATAATTTGTTTGCTTATTCCTCATCTGTTTAATGCAGAAGAAATTAATTTAAAATTTTATTGAAATGAAATTAGATCCAAAAATGTTGTGCTTTATTTTTGCTTGACATTAACTGGGGAATATCTGCCTAGGAAGTTACAAACAGAAATGTTTAATCTGAAAGATATCTAAATTCCTAAATATACTGTGTTTGCTATGGTCAATGCCAAATGAAATACATAGATATATTGCTCATATATAATAAATATCTCTGGTGTGCTTGCATTGACAATACAGTAATTAATAATGATATGAAAACACTTAAATCTTTGAAGAAATTTTAAAGTGGTAAATGATCTATATTATAAGTATCAGACAGGAATAATTCGTTTATATTCTGGATCTGGATTTCTTTGTAATTATTTTTAATCCTGGCATATGGCTGGATGATAAATCAGTTTTTAAATGTGAGAAATATCTTGCACACTGCTTACAAATGAAACATAAATAGTACAATATGTTAAGCAAGTATAAGCTTTTGTTAAAAAAATTTTAAACAGAAAAAATTACTACAAAGAGAGAGAGAGAGAGAGAGTTGTGTAAAAACAGAAAATAATGTACTAAAGTAATGACTATATACAAAGATTTGTAGAGGAGATATTGTAAATATTTTAAAAAACAGAGGAAAAAAGGATAAAATATTCATATTATTTGTTGACTTGTTGATTGGCAATGTCATATTAAGTTTCAAAGAGTTTTATGTGGTTTTTCTATCCTTTTATGAACTCAAAAAAGCTGGCAATTATTATTTAGAACTACATTAATCAATTTAATTGAATTTCTGTTGTTCACAACATCTTTATGGTGCTCCACTTATTCTAGATTTTAATGACTGGATGTGCTCTAATATTTTTATTATATTGAAGTCAAAGAAATTTTAGACTCCAGCTAATTCCATAAGTGCCCAGGATCTCCATCTGAGACTATATTGCCTCTCAAAGATAAGTTGGAAAACAATGGATAGACAGGAAGAGACCTAGTTACATGAAGCAGAGAGTAAATGGAAATTTCTCAAAACTGAAAAGTGATTATGACAAATTTTCTGCATCTTTGATTGGAGTTGAATAATAAGAAACAAAGAATATTGGATTCATTTGATTAATTTGGTAAACTTTATTTTTATGGTATCCTGCTAGCAAAATAAAAGTTTTAATGTTTTCTAATTCCTTTTGCAATAGTTGTGTATCTGATGACAAAAGAATGCAAGGATGACAGATGTAGAAAAGGTTTGTCTGGAAACAAAACAGGCTGGAGGTAATGTTAGAAGTGCAGTTGGTTTGTGATACTGTCTCATCTATTTAACATGAACAAATTGACTGCACCTGTTTGAAATATAAATAAGAACAATTGAATATAACACATGTTCAATGATACCTGTTTTAAATTCAATGAATCAATTTGTGTTCTATATCATTCATTTATATTCTTTGCAAACTGTGGATGGTCAAAAACACTACTGAATAAGGAACAATTTTACTTTTGTAAACTTAGCAATTTGATTTTTATAAATTGAAAATGTATGAAACTTAGGACCATAGTTTGTTGTTAGTTGTAATTTCATAACAAAAAATTTCTAAATTTTCCATAATAAATATAATCACATTTTATAATAATGTCATTTAACATGCATTACTAAAGAAATAGCTCTTGCATTTCTGTCAAAACAATTGAATATATAATAATTGGCTATTTAAGAATTTAGCTTTATGAACTGATTGAAACTTTTATATATGTAAATTACAAAAGTATAATATATTTTTAAAATTTTTTGCAGAAGGAGATTCTTATGATCTCATCACATGTTTTTGCATGAAACCTTTTGCTGGACGGCCAATGATTGAATGTTCTCAATGTTTAACATGGGTTCATTTGTCCTGTGCGAAGATAAGACGAAATAATATTCCCGAAGAATTCATTTGTCAGCAGTGTAAAGAATCCCAAACCACCACCCGCAGATCACAAAGGATACGTGGAGAGAGGAGAATAAGCACGTAGTTAAACAGTACAGAACTACTGTACAGTTGTACATATCTGCTCATCTGTAACTGTGCTATTTGTTTAACATCTCATTGTTAATACATAAAAACTGGCATTTGACATCATTTTAATATTTAATATCAGTTGCCTTTATCAGTTAGAAACAATACGTTCTTAAATAGCAACATTGTATATAACTGTGACAAATTAATGTCCCAAATGTAATCCATTTGTATATTTTAACTGAAAACAATTTGAAATGTTTTGTCGTAATCATTAAATGCAGGAACAAAGGCTTCTGCTGTTAAGAAAAACCCTATTCATTTTAAATTAATGTTTAACTAATCAAAATATAATTATAGAATGTTTCCTTCCATGCAAATTTAATACTTTTAATTATAGAAGGAATTATATATATTTTGTCATGAAACAAAGGAAAAAATATATTTTAATGTTATCATTTTGTAACAGAAGACAGTGAAATAGTTGTCATTTTTAAATTTTTTTTTTTTGTTTTTGGAAAAAAAGAATGGCATTTCTAAATGTGCATTTTCCCCTGAACTTAAGATTCTTATTTTTCACAAATGTGAGTGGTGAAATATTATTTCACGATAGACTAATTTGTCAGAGCACTGGAAAATAAAAACATTTTGGCATTTAAATAATATTGGTTGTTGTAAATATAAACATATGTAGTTTCAAAAATGCCATTTGTTTTTTTTTTTTATTTAAACATTAAAATGTGAATTCAGAAAGTAAAATAACTTTAAATACTAAATTAATCAGGAACCGTAACTTTAAATACATTTAAATTGTTTTAATAAAATCATTAAATATTGAAAAATTATTTTTTAAATGTATTTTTTGAAATTTTTAAATCCCAAAAATCATCACCGAATCATACGATAGCAAGATTTCATTTCTAATATTATGAAAGAATTAATCAAAGTTCTTCAGCAAAAAGAGAAAAAACAATTGTGGAATAATTGTATTTATAAACAATTCCTATAAAAGAAGAAAGTTACTATAGATAAGCTTTTCTTGATAATGTTAAAATTATTTGATGTAATTAGTAGAATTAGTTTAAATAAATGATTATAAAAATAAGTGATTTTTTTTTTTTTTTTAATGAATATATACAGTGAAGTGTCAAAAATCTGAATGCAGCCATTTAAAAATAGATGTTAACGCTTTCGACAGTATCTTTGTTGTTCTTTCGGCCTGTGTTGTTTCCTCCTCCAGTTGTTCTAACATTCATTCAGAATTTATATTTTCGTTTTTAAATTTTGGACTTAGTATCACTGTAATTTTTTTTTGTTTTAAGTGCAGTGATTCTATAAATTACATCTTGAATTATTGTAAGTATTCCTACATTCATTATGAAATACTGGTCTAAACTAGAATTAGAGTATATTTGGAGTTTACTTAAAATGCTAATTTACATCTATATTTGAAAATCATTTGGGTCCAGACACAATTAGTCTGGATTTTTGATGCTTCACTGTACATTTAACTTCATTTACAATTTAAAAAAAATTAATAGTGGTAACTTAGCATGCTATAAAATAGCTATGTATTATCCAGTGTTGTTTTCTATAACATAAAATAAAAACTTAAAATAAATTTAAAACAAATGAAACATACCTTCAAAATATGTATGGTTCCAACTATAACATAAACTACCATAAATTTTATTAATTTACGGTAGTTAATACATTGATGGAAGTTGCTATGCTAATTATATATATAATACAGTATTTAAGAATTGCAATATTATGAAGAAAAAATTACATTCCTAATGAGAGAATTTTTATTTCCAATTCAGTTTTAAAAAAATATAAGTTTATGCTTATATATATATGTATATGTTAAGTATTTTTGTGAAATAGTTAATTTATTTTGATGAAATGGTCCATGATAAATGAGATTGAAAGGATTTTTCCCTTTGGGAGTGCTTTTAAAAAAGTCAGTTCTATGTATTTAGTGGTGCCAATTTTGTCAAAAATAAAATGTATTGATTTTTAATTCAAAAATGTTTGATTTATTTCGTGAGTAATAGAACATCTATTAAACCATAAAGGATGAAATTACATATATTTCTCTTAAGTTTATGATTTTACAGTAAAATAATGGTAAAGTTTAGTTTCTGCAATATAACCTATATACTAGGTATTCATTGAAGTGAACAATTATAGGTTTTAATTTAAGTTTCTTGTTAGATACTACATTTAAATTACATCAATATGTGTAATCACAATACACAGGATACAATTTAAATAACTAAATTTGTTTTAAACAAAAACATTTCTTCTCATAAAAGCCTTGGGTTATTTGAGTTCTTCACAGCAATTAGAACGAGGATCGGCAACCGTTTTTCGTGTAAGATATTTTCGAAATTCGAAGGTAAATTTAATGAAAAATACGTTTTAAATGCACTTGAAGTCTAGTTAATGAGATTAATTAGCGAGGTTGAGGCCGAAGTTTTAAACGCGAAAACGTTACGTCGGACGTTCAGCGCCACTTTCCTGTAAGCCTAGAAGTTTGACAATGGCGTTTGGAATGTTGAGCATGATTCCACCGACTTTCCAAACACCATTGTCAAACTTCTAGGCTTACAGGAAAGTGGCGCTGAACGTCCGACGTAACGTTTTCGCGTTTAAAACTTCGGCCTCAACCTCGCTATTTTTAGACTCAAACGTGCACGTATTTTCATACTTCCGCATATTTTCTTACGTAAACATTCATTTAAAGTTCTGTACATTTTCACTGGAACAAATTAGAGTGATTACGGAACGGCATATATTAAATAACTAAGTAAAGTACATAGCTTTCTTTCACAACTATGCCCTGACTGTAGTTTATATCTTTTCACCACCGCCGCCATTACTTTTTCAATTTATTTTTGCTGTTATACTTCATGCTTTTTTTTTCTAGTCGAGATCGCTGCGTTATGCTCCCTTATGGAGAGTGCTCTTATCCGAAGTAACAAGTAATGGCAAGTTTTTCATAACCCCGTCATGGGTGTCGATCCGGTTACACGACAGCTGGGCGATAGTCAAGTAGGGGACAGTTAACTGGGTGACAAATTTTTGCACGCTTAGCAAGCAAACGATTGGGGGATATTTTTTATTTATTTTTGTAAATATTGGTAAATTATACATAAATATAAATATGGTTAAAATTTACGAGGTACAGTACAATTTATAAGTTACAAACTACAAGTTACGAGTTATTTCCAACTTAAGCCCTGGTCACACTATGCGATTTCCAGCCGCGCGGGCGACTGCAACCGCAACGGCTGTTCCCGTTAACTAGTAATCCCCCTCGAAAACCGGAGCGACCGCAACTAGAAACAAAAAGTTTGTTCTACTCGCGACGGTTACAAACGCGCATCCAATCAGAAAACGTCTTTGTGCCACGTCATACTTTGTGTTCTTTATTTGTCAACATATCTTGATTATAACATTTGTATTAATTCAGTTTCAGTACATTTAAATGCTATATTTGATAGAAATCAGATCTGAATTTATAAAAGTTATTGTTAGATTTATTTTAAAAAGTTTGATTACTTTTAATTATATACAATTGAATAAAACAAATGCTTATATAAAAGAAAAAATATATCGTTCATAAATGAATTAAATCATTCAAGCTTTCCTCTAAACAACACTTAACCTCCAATATTCACTTTTATATTGATAAATAGCATCCAAAACTTCTGGGATAATGACTAATATCGAATTATGGGCCACTCTAAATTGGTATATCAAACTACGAAACGTTTCACCTAAATTATATATAAGTATAAATTATATTCATACGGATATATCCCCTATAACCTTCGGCATCCGAAAGCCTTAATTCATTCATCAGCTGGTGAAAGCACGATTGTTTAAGCCCGTTGATTTTTATTTCGCCAAGTTTTAACCCAGCATGAACGTTTTTTCTTATTTTTCTCTTCGTATATTCTCGCCAGCTCTAACAAAATTAGCGCTCTTTTCCTTTTATTCATTCCAGAAAAGGAACTGCTCGCTATTTTAATAAGGAAAGTAGCTAAAATTCCGTAAATACTCTTAAGTAGAACGTAAAATGTCGGTAAACTCACGAAAGTAGACAAAAACAAGCTACTGTAGTTTTATTGGTTTATTATACGGTCACGTCTTTCAGAGTTGCAACGTCAACGAACAATGTGTGACCACGAGAAGACGCGCGCGACTCGCGCTTGTTGCAGTTGCGGTCGCGGTCGCCTGCGAGGCTGAAAATCGCTTAGTGTGACCAGGGCTTTAGGAAAAGGAAATACTTTCGAATAATGTACTGTAACATTGTTAATTATCGAATGTCAGAAACAGTTAACAAAGCATATCAAAGAAAAGCAGTTCTTCCGAAACAACTGTCGGAGAACTGCTTTTCTTTCATGTGATTTGTTAACTATTTCTAATTCTTTCGAAAAACCGTTTTAACTCGTTTCTCAAACAAATATAAATTAATATTGATCTACTGGGTAGGAGATCGATTTTAATAAACAAAACAAGAAATTTTGTATTTTGCCTATTATTAATCTCTTATTTTGTCGCCCAAATGTCTGGCGCCCAGTTAACCATTGCCCACTTGAGGTATATCCCCGTCGATATGTATGGGATGGTGGAAAATAACCCTTTGTATTATTATACCAACAAATATTCCCTTTTCAACGTATTTTTAAAAAAGACCACAAGGAGAAAAGAACTAAAATGGAACAAATTCAAAAATAGAGTAGCGTGTAAATAAATATATTTTCAATTCTTTCCATGTGGAAATATAAAATTTATTTTTGAACTATCTCACCAACTGTTTAATTATTTATTAAAATACTACACTTTAGAAATAAGTTTTCCTAACCATTTTTTAAAGTTCAAAGTTAATTGGGCTAATAGTTTCAAATCGTAATTTGACATTTAATTTAATTTTCATTAGAGAAATTCTTTGAAAAATATAAAATGTCAGAAGAGGAAGCTGTAAGATTTATCATTTGATACACTTAATATATTGTAAAAATTCAACAATTAATTTTTAAATTTTAATGATCGTAATATAATTCGTACATTCTTTCCCTATGGGTAATATATCAATCTTTATGAATTTCTATCCTACACGGATCGTCAACCTAGCGGTCAAATTCAAATTAATATTTAATTAAACATAATTATAAATTTAACAAATAAATCAAGATTAAAATTTAATAAAATATTTTTCTTCGTAATATTCCAGTCCGTACTAAAAAACGAAATATTTTATTCCGTGATTTTAGAACATAGAAAAATTATTTTTTTATAATTATTTATATTTTGAAATTTCATATTATTATAGATTTTGCGTTAAAATTATTTTAAAATGCATATAAGTAGTATAATATTTATTTAATATGATTAAGAAATTAATTAGTGGAAGCAAAACTAAAATATTAATGCTGAATTAATAGGAAAAATTGTGTCGCACGCGTTTTGGGGAATCCGGAATCGAATCCGGGCGGATCCTCTGAGCGCTTTAACCGTATAATTTATATGCTTCTCCACAGAAAGATATGGTTTATTATCAAATATTTTAAATTAAACTAAAATTTTCAAATATTTTATGGTTAATTTGAAACTTATAACTTTTAAATCAAAAAATAAAAGCTGTAAACAAAGTATTTAGTTATTGAGTAATACATCAATTTCACTTCTTTTGGGATGGGATGGGTGAAGTGAAAGTTGGATTAATCGTTTTGAAAAGACGTGCGCTTAGTAGGAATGAATCAACGCGGTAATTGGCTGTAAATGTCACTACCACGTTTTCTCTAGACGCACGTGGTCCATCTGTATAATCGATATAAAAATTGCTTACACGTGATTAGTGTCATGATTGCTATTATATTGTAGAATTTATTTCATGGAAGGAGAAAGAGGAAAGGCTTTTCGAATGCCAGTTTATGAGGACTGAAAGTATGAAGAGGCTGACTAATTCTGAAAAAAATGGTATTATTCTTGTAAGAGGTCTTGTGATTACAAGTCACAAGCCACAAAAGGCACTCTTCAGATTAAGGTGTCTAGCCTCAATTGAAATTCAGCAGAAAACCAACTGCACTGTAGCAGTGTCATATCACTGTACACATTTTGGACATGAGGCAGATTTGGCACGTCTAGCAATTAGTGATGCTGACAAAGCAAACATTGCAGGTAGGTTAAAAAGTAAAAGATCACCTGTCCAGTGATTTGTTAGTCCATAATGTATATTTCATATGCTTCAGTTTATAGAATAATTGTTGAGTGAGGTTTTCTGATAATTGTTTTGGTGCCTTGTATAGTATTATGATTTTTTATATTTATCTTACATTTTATTCTATTACAGGTCAGATAGCTAATGGAGTCTCCATGCAGCACATTCTAGATAATATCAGACACACTGTAGGTGGAAAACTCTCAAGGATCTGTCTTATTATTCATCAAGATCTTTTAAATATAAAGGCAGAATATAATATAAATGATGTGAAGTTAAGGTGCCATGCTAATGATAAAATTAGTGTAGAAATCTGGGTGAAGAAGAATGAATGAAATGAAGGGACAAGACACACCTATGATATGTTTTAAGAAACAGGGTGATGTTGATTTGAGTGGTATTCTGGACAAGGATGCTTTCTTTCTGAGAATAATGACATATTTTCAAAAAGAACTTTTGAAGAAATTGGGACCAGAAAAGATCTGTGTGGACACAACTCATGAAACAACTGGGTATGACTTACAACTTTGTTGACAATAGATGAATTTGGAAGTGGTTTTCCTTGTGCCTTCTTTCTGTGTAATCACATTGATACTGCATCCTATTCCCAGTTTTTTAAAGCAATCAAAGAAAATGTTGGTACTATATCAACCAAGATTTTCATGTCTGATGATGTACAGTACCTGCAATATATAATGCATGAAAAAATGTTATAGGGGAAGCTGACAGACAGCTGTTATGTACATACTTGGCATGTTGACGGAAACTGGCACAAGAATTTGCAAGAGATCTTTAAAGACAAAATCACGCAAGGTTTTGTTTATAAAAGTTTGCGCACATTATTGGAGGAAACAGATGAAAATAAACTTAATGAAATTCTGAAACAGTTTTTGTCATCCATGGTTTGAAAGATTTTTTTATTAATCTTTCAAAAACTATCTCTAGTTAGTTTTATCAATGCACTTATACAAATATCCACCCTTTTGTTTTTTTTTTTACCATTTAAATAGTAGTATTTTAAAACTCTATGCATTGCTTCAAGATGCATGTTAGTATTTAGATCAATATGGATCCTGTGACAATATGCCCAAACATATGGCCTTGATGCATACCTAGTATGTTTTTGAAAAGTATCTAAGGAAAAGTTGACTTTCTTCTTCATTGACAGATGCCATGGATGACAAAAACTATTTCAGAATTTCAATTAAATTTATTTTATAAAATTAAAGGGATATCACCCATTGCATATCTTTATTATATAAAAAACACGTTGCATCTATGATATCATCATCAGCCTGTATAATAGGAAAAAAAAAACACAAACTGTTGAGATGTTTTATCACAAACAATGATCATAATTACTGAATATAAAATTGTAATAATTGTACATTTTGTAAAACAGTGCAAAGCCAGCAATGTAATTTGTATGTACAGTACTTGTACTGTACATAAAAAATTTTAAATATTAAATATGAACACTTTGGCAGATTCCTCTGCCACTTCTTTGCATTGAACTAGATCCTTTATTTTCAGCACTTTTAAAGACTGCACAAGTCCAGCTAATTGACTTCTTGGGATGTAAATTTCACCATTATAAAATCCAGAATCATTTTCAGATCAGAATAATCTGTATTGGCTAGGTCAATAATGGGATACTGATTGGGATTACCTATAAAAATTCTATTGAAGGTTGGACTACTTGTGCTCAGTATCAATTTGTCTGCATTCATTCCCCCTCTTTGCAGTATAGAGTGATGTCCATCGAATTTTCCTTAGTCAATAACTTTTTGAAACTAGCTACCAGATCTCCCTTGTGATTAGCCCATTTAAAATGAAACTGTCGAGTTCCAATATTTGGTATCTTCAATCCTTATTATTATTTGATTCCAATGAACTCAGACATTACTGTTTTTCTCAAGCAGTTTTGAGAACATTTTCATCCAATTCAGGACGAAATATTAAATATGCCTAATAGTTTTAAAGTTCATCAATATAAATCTAATCACTCAATAAAAGTTTCAATATTTTGCGTTATAAAGTAATGAATAAATTTACTTTTAAAAAAATATGTACGTATGTACTTTTGTATATATTTTATATACTGTGTATTATTTAATTTTTATATACATGTCTAACAAACAATTGACTCAGATCAGTTGGATCTGAGCCAATTGTTTGTTAGTCATATTCATATATTAATACAGCTAATTGTATTGATAATATACCTATTATCAATAGTAAGCTATTATATTCAAACATAAGCAATAGGCTACATAATATTCTATACAGTACCATATTGTGTTTGGGGATTTGTATAAAAAATATGTCATACTAATTTTAATTACAATAACAAACAAATTATTGCAAAAACAAAAAGATGGTATCTTTTTTAATTTTACTCAGTTAAAAAGAGAGCTAAAAAATCTCAAATTCTTTTGGATAGAAAATGGCAGAATTAGAGAACATTTTTAGTTTTCTGTTTGAGTATATAATATGATGATTAATAATCTTAATACATTGATCTTAGCTAAAAGCATTGAAAATTAGCATTGATTATTATATTATGAACAAATTTACTAAGTACATAATGACCCTCTTACTCATTAGTTATAATATGCAAATTTTCATAGATACGTATATTTGAGATCACAATAAATATGGTTTTTATGGCTGCTTTACAGTATATATGAGTAATGCAATTAAGTGCTTCTGCAGGGAGAAGAGCAAGAACAAGGTTGAGAAAGACAGGCCACGGTACAGAGGATTTAGAGAGGATCATGTAACCAAATTAGTGCTATAGGATGGGCAACATGTTTGCTTCTGTATATAAACATTTAGTATGTAATAAAGTTTAATTTATGTGAAAAAGTTATTTATGAAAATTCTGCTTAGTACTGTATAAATTTAATAATTATAGAAATAATACAAATAAGACTCTTGAAAGTCAGAGATAAAATGATAAAAGAAACATAAACCAATAAAATAAAATACATCTATATTCTTTGAGAATGTATTTTAGATTTGTCATTCTGAAGTTCATATTATTATTGATTATAATTTCATAGACAATTTTACAATGTTTTTGTGAACAGTAATATGTGCAGATAGGATCTGTATATGCAATGATATGAAAAATAAAGATACAAAGCTGTAAATAATATTTTTTAATATATAATCATACTGTCATAATAAGTGTGTCCATTGTATCTTTTGATTTCAATTAAAACTGACATTTCTATCATCATCATGATTATCTAGACATTCAATTTTTTAATTACTTTGTCATATCTAAATTTAATTTTCAACAAAATTAAACAGTTCATCTAAAATAGTGCAATTTTCACAGTACCTTTTGTAAAGAAATCTTTCATTTTTATATCAATTTTATATTGTAAACTGTTATTAATTAATTGCAATTCAGTTACTTAAATCAACTAAACATGTAAATATTTTATTTCTCTTATTAAAATCCATCATCAAAAGTAATGGCTACAAATGTCCTCCAATGGATTTGCCTCTGTTGTTTCTATGTAGTTCTTATATGACTATAAACTTTCTTGAAGAGTTCTTTCCATATTTTCTTCAACACCACAGTTTTCATTTAAGTATTTTGATAACTTAGGAAATATTATTTGTACAGCATTTGACTTTAACTTTGAAATTTTTTTCCAAGTATTCTTTTATTTCTCCTTTTACTACATAGTTACCTTTTTGATATCACCTTCTACAAAATGCTAATTTGTGTAAAATCCTATGCACACACAAGGATTATTTACTCCACTAAAATAGGTAGGAATTTTTCTCAACTACCTTACTTGTAAAACATCTTTTCGAAGACCAAAAGTGTTAGCAGTTTCTCACTTCTACAGTTTGATTTTCAATCAACTACACTATATACATCACCTGGGGCATTTTTGTTATTGATACACAACTATTCTGAAAAAATGGAATCATCTTATGTACTCATTTAATAATGACATTTTATTACTTATTACTGAAATACTATTTCTAATGGGCAGTGGCGTAGCGTGGGTGTCAGCCACCTAGGGCGGAGGAAAATTTACCCGCCCCCTTATTTAAGTATCTCAATTCAAAAGACTAAAATATACAGTAATTGTAAAGAACTTTTCGGCAAAGAACAATCATCATTATTGTGTATTGTACAGGTGTATTGTGTATTTATTGTGAAATTTTGCCGCCCCCTAAAAGTGCCGCCCGGGGTGGGACGCCCCTGCTGCCCCACTACACTACGCCACTGCCAATGGGTATTAATTTCAATACTTTTTACAAGTAAAAACATTTTAAAGCTACAAGTTTTATTATTTTGAGACAGGTTTTAAAGTATTAAAATGGCAATTTATAGAGTATATAATTTTTTATTTTGACAAAGTAAGTACACACTAACATCTAAGGTAGAAGTTACATTTAGATACTTTGTTTAGAGCAGGGGTGTCAAACTGGCAGCCCCTGATGTGATTTTTATGAAATTAAATAAAACGGCTTACAGATCAAAAGATTAACTGATAAACATCTATCTGCCATAATAAAGATTGTTTGTTCTCGGTCTTTGAATCCAGATATTGGAAAACTAGTAGGAGGAAGATAGCACTGGCAAGTTTTCGGTGAAAACAATTAATTTTAGTTTTATAAATATGTATATTAAATAAAATAACTGTTCAAATAAAAGCAATACTATAGCAATTATATATTAGCGAGGTTGAGGCTAAAGTTTTAAATGCAGAAACATGTACGTTGGACATTCGGCGCTGCTTTCCTGTAAGCCTAGAAGTTTGACAATGGCGTTTGGAATGTCGAGCATGATTCCACTGACTTTCCAAACGCCATTGTCAAACTTCTAGGCTTACAGGAAAGCAGCGCTGAACGTCAGACGTACACGTTTTCGCGTTTAAAACTTCAGCCTCAACCTCACTATTGTTGAGTTGAATTCACTGAACTACATAGTGTGTTTTAATTGCCTTATCTATATTCCCGAATTCTCACTTCAAATTATAATTTTAAGAAAATTTGTAAATGTAACATGGCCTGCGTGAATCTTACCAGTCACATTAATGGCCTGTTGTTTGAATGAGTTTGACAAACCTGGTTTAGAGCATCTCTATACACAATGTACTTTATCTAAAGTAACTTCTATCCAATGTACTGTACTATCTAATGTACAGTGTATTAATGTTTTATAATGCTAGGATGAAATTTTGCATGAAATTCAGCATGATTTTGAGTCAAAAATTTCCCCCATTTACGTTATAGGGTAATTTAAGGTAGATTACACTAAAGAATATTTTAAAATATCTGTAAGATGACTTTCACAGTTTAAACACAGCAGCTATAAACACTTACTTGTGGGTTGGTCATATGACGTAACATCTGAAGCCAATTACCATAATGGTTCATTTCTACTTCTAAGCACATGTTTTAAAAGTGTCCTTTAATCTCATTTTAGAAATCTGGTACCTGTACTTATAGCCCAAACAAATTATATTATCATACTAAAATTTCCAAAAAAAATTAATAAAATAAAGTTTAATAAACAATAATAAATTGAATTAAATTAATATTGAACATTTTCAATGCTCTGCAACAGATGCAAATAATGGATTGTAAATCTGTGCCCATTTGTGTAGTATTAGGTTGTATAGACAGCAGCACCGCTAGCTGTTTGAGCGTCCATGTACAATACCAATTATGCCGCCCTTGTTTAACTACGACTACGTATGCTGAGCTTGCCAGCAATACCAATTTGCCATCCCCCTGGACGTACCGCCCGCATGCGGTGCACACCTTGCACACCCGCTTACGGCGGGCCTGCGTATAGAGAGGCTACAAACTTTTTATAACCAAAGTTAGTTACATGTATGCTCTTCTATTCTCTATATAAATTTCAATTTTTCTATGCTATTTTGAATACCTTTTAACATGTTAATGACTGGAAGACATTAATTCCTGATAGATGTTTTTTAAGTCTGACAGGCACAAGATAGAGCTAAGAAACTTTATTCACGAGGACCTAAAGCACATGTTAAATGTGGATTTTGAGAAAATGACATCATGCTTGCTCACTAGAGTCTATCATAATGAAATTCTGTCTAACAGATTAAAGAAAATTCAGGACCCAATCTAATGCATTGTGACTTTGTAATTGCTTTACAGGCTTACATATGGTCACTGTTGTAATTTGTAAAACTATGCTAACAATATTACAATATATTTTAATAGATTAAGTGATAATAACTTTATTAAAAAAAGTAATTATTTTCAGACAAATTTTGATAAAGATGAAATTAAGCCTGTTATTAAGGATGTAAGTTTTACTTAGTATTTTGTATAGTCTATTTGAAGAAATTAAAATAATTTGTAATTTTTTTCTATATACAGATTTTTTTAATTGCAGGCTATTGAAACTGTGATTGGCAACAATATATATCAACAAAATATGATAGATCAATGGATGAACAACATTCACGAGAATATCTTAGGTCAATTAATAAAATTAAATAAACCATTGAAGTATATAGGTGAGAGTGATGAAATTTAAAAATTTAATACTTGATTTCAAAACAATACACACTGTAATAAATCTAAATAAAGAATTTAATGTGGACAAGTAAAACAAATTGTGTCACCGTGGGACATTTTTTGGGAGTCATTACCATGCAGGACTAACAAAATTCAGAATTATCTTGGAACTTTATTGACATAGTTAATACTAACGTATAAACTTTATAAACTACATAAATGTGGGCAGGGCTGAATTCACGGGCACATGTACAGGGGTCTTTACAAAAAGAAAATAATAAAAATGAAGATGAAAGAGAGAAATGAAAGAAAACAAGTAAGGAATAATTAAGGAAATAAAATACAGCAGGCTAGCTATATTTATAAATGCCATAAAAATTTATAGTACAATTACAAGGATTAATTTAAGCAATACATGAACATAGTTTAACTGAAAATAGAACTTTTATGTCTAGTAAGTATTTAAAAAACAGACAAATGTTTCTGACTAACTTGATTAGTGATCTACAGTTACTAAATTCTAAACAAAATTTAAAAATTGCTATTTTATTGACATTCAAGGAAGTTTTGAATTTTGTTTAGAATATAAAGCCTGGCAATGGCTAATCAAAGTTTGCTGATAATGTTTATTCATTTTTTTCAAATACATAAAAGGTTTATTTCCATATTAATTCTTTTTACCACTATGTCCTTACTCTTATCAATTTCTGTTTGTATCCTTGTCTTCTTGGACCTTGTTTAGTAATAGGACTTATTATACTGGTGTGGTTTCCAATCAGCAAATAGAGGAGATTTTAGTCAAAAAGTCAAAACAAAATATCTTTATTTTCACTTAGACAAGGATACAAACAGAAAGTTTATTTTCATAGTTTAACAAATTACAAATTTACAAGTTAACTACTGTAAAAATCAATTTTGAATTTGTTTATGTTTTTATATATGCTGTAAATTCAGTAAAAGAATATATGATATTGAATAAGCAATGTATAAATGTAGCTAACATAAACTTATACAAAATTCTAAGTTTATATTTTTTAAGAATGATAAAATTTTTTAAAATAATTTTGAATAATTGTCTAGTAGTATTTGTTTGTCAAATACTAAAGTTTTAAAGACCAATTTATATTAATAAACCGATTTTTTGATAAAATTTTATCAAATTTGTATTGGCATTTGCAAAAATTCTAAAATTTAGTTTTTTAGAGAACACAAAATTTAAATTAACAATTACTTCTCTAACACTTTTGGTCAACTAAGCCATTGCCAAAAGAATAACTGTGACCAAACTTCATTACAAAATCATTAGTAGCTGTTAAGTTTGTGTTAAGGTATTTGAATGACGACAGTTATTTGGGGAACTTAAAATGTCCTACGTACGTACTGTACATGAGAATGAAAAAATTAAAATACAGTAGAGCGTCGTTTATCCAAAAGCCGGTCAACCGAAATGTCAGTTAACTGAAAGCTTTCCAGTCGGACTGTGTCGTGCCAAATCAAACGTTTTTGATACTAGATTAACTTCTAAAGTATAATTTTTTTTGTTTTTATATTTTTCAATATATTTATTTTGTTTGTACAAAATAAAGAAATAACTTTGAACGATACAATAGCCTCAATTATTATTATAAAAATTTTCATTAGGCTTAAAATCGACAGAAATTCAACACGAAGTGACATGCAATGGAAAAAAATTTCAACATCGGATAGGTTAATATATTTTTTCGTACATAATCGGTTATCTGAACAACCCCAGTTCCCAATTGATTTGGATAAATGACACTCTACTGTAGTTTCACTAGCCTACCTTTAACTAGTTTGTCCTACTGTTATTGGACCTTTTGTATGTTTATTACTGTATTAATGCACTCATTATGCCTTACTTAGTTTTTTCCTTGTCATCTTTTTTTCAACTTGTAACTTATGTACTCATTGTATATATTTTGTATATTATCTTTTGTTTGGTTAATAAATGCGATGCAGGTGCTCATGAGTCTTCCTACTTCACCATCTATCCTCTCTTACTTTTTCTTCACCTCCCGCCTTCCTCAACTGTTCTCGTCTTTCCTATCCCCCTTTCACACCCAGGCAATACCTATGAGTAGTCCTGGGTCTTCATCCCCTTTGTGCTACTGCTACTGTAGTTTCACTAGCATGATATATGATACTTTTAATTTTCTCAATAATATTTGTGTGCAAAAAGAAAACTAAATATAAATATTAATAAAATAGAAAATAAAATTTTGCTATTTTTGTTACTAGATATGCTGTAAATTATTTACTTTGTTTACTTATTTTAAATAATGTTTACTATAATGAAATTATTATTTCAGTAATTACTGTTGTAGTACAACGTACTGGTTCAGGTCTACACACAACTGGCTCTTGTTATTGGGATGAAACAACAGATGGTATGTAAAATAAATAGTTTAAAAATTTATTTTCATTAAAAGATAAATTTTTTTAAAAAAGTTAATTTTTATAATTTATTCTTAAATGTTAGTACAGCTGACCCTTGATAATCCGATGCTTTTGTAATCCGACATGCTCAGTAGTCCGATGCACCTCCCATCAAGGCCACCGTAGTCCCCATCCCATTACGTGTCTGCTTGCACAGAAGAATGTCGTGAAATGAATCTCCCCACCCAATTCTTACATGATGACACACATTTCTTGCGTTTTCCGTGTTTTGTATACAGTATACAGAACATGGAAATAATAATACAGTTCTGTACATACTGTATTATTAACACACTAAAAATAAAAATTTTTAGTTAAATAACAAGTAAAAATTATACTCTTTCCATTTCCGACTTCGAGGATTCTATGAGCCAAAACAAGACAAACAAATAGCAAGGAACAACAATTATTTTATTAATTTATCCATATGCATTTCGCCATCTAGGCCTCATCAGTGGATACATCAGGATGTTATTCGTTGATTACGTTTTATACCCAACAGCCGTTCCCAGCATGCATCAACAATCAATCCAGCATTCAAATTAAGTAAATTTACATGTTCGGCGATACAGAAATGTTCTACAATTTTTCTTTCTAAGTTATTTTCTATTCTATACAAAATTTTAGTATTTTTTATATTTATATTACAATTAAATTTTTGGCAATGTAAAAACCATGCTGATTCCGTTCTTCTCAGTCTAATGGCTGCCTCATGTTCCCTTACTCTCAACTCCAATCTTCTTCCGGTTTCTCCAATGTAATAGTTTGGATTTCCACATGTACATGACATCCTATATACGACACCGGCGATTTTAAATTGGTCTCTGGGCGAATTTTCACTGTTCATTATACTAATGATGTTAGACATCTTATTCTTTTGACTCGCAACTATGCATACAGAGAATTTTTTAAAAATTGGTTTATATTTTTCAAAAACTTTAGCAACATAAGGAACCTTTACATAAGAAATATCTTCTATGCTATTTTTAACATTAAATCTACGTTTTAAATATAAATTGTACCACTTACAGAGGATATGTTTCGGATAATCATTTAACTGAAATTTTTTAAACAATTGTTTTACTTCGATGTCTATGTTTTCTTGCTGAGTTGTTCGATTTAGTATCTTTCTCAATTCCATAATAAAGACATTCTTTTTATTTTCTAAAGGACAGTAAGATTTAAAGTTAATGGTTTTACCATTATTACATAGTTTTTCATACTTACTAAATGATACACTTGTTTCTTCTCTTTTTATAGTGACATCTAAAAAATTCATTTTATTTTGTTGTTCATCTTCACTTGTAAACTTTAAATTTTTATGTAATCCATTTGCATATTCTTCAATGTGTTTGGATGAAACTGTTTGAGAATCATAAACTATTATTATATCATCTACATATCTTGCATAATATTTAATACCTGTTAGACTTGAAATTCTTTCATCTATTTTATTCATATAGTTATCAGCCAATTTTGGTCCTATAACCGATCCCATGGCAATGCCTTTTTTCTGCCTATAATATTCTGTAGAAATTTTAAAGTAATTATTATTGAATACAAATTTAACAAGTTCTATTATATATTCAGGGACGTTATATGTTTTAAGACTTTCTATTATCATTTCTAAAGTGATAGATGGGTACATAGACTTTATATCCAAACTCATAATACGGAAAGATTTTTTTATAGTTACCTTTTAGCAATCCGTTAATTAGTTCTTCTGTATTTTGAATACTATAGGTTGATTTCTCCATATTCTGAAAGAAGTTTTTCAAAAAACATTCCAAGTTATACAAGACAGTTCTTCTAAAATCTACAAGGGGTCTGCAAGCATAGTGGTTATATTATAGATAAGTCAGATCAAATAGTCAAATCAGAATAGTGGTTATATTATAGATAAAAAAGCTGTTAAAATAGCTAAAAAAATGAAAAGATTAATTAAATTTTTTAATAAAAAACATATTTCTTTAGTCATGGCAGATAAATCAAAGCAATTGGTGATTATTAAAAAGGAGGAACTGTTATCCAAGAAATTAGAAATAATTTCATCGGATGACTATGAATTATTATCAGGAAATCCTATTGAAGAAATTAAAAGCAATCTTACTAAATTAATCAAAAAATACAAGAATAAAATTCTAGCCAATCAAGTCAAAAATATTCTGGACTTTAATAATGTAAGAGAGCCTAAGTTAAATGTAAGAATCAAAACACATAAGCCTGGTAATGCTTGCAGACCCCTTGTAGATTTTAGAAGAACTGTCTTGTATAACTTGGAATGTTTTTTGAAAAACTTCTTTCAGAATATGGAGAAATCAACCTATAGTATTCAAAATACAGAAGAACTAATTAACGGATTGCTAAAAGGTAACTATAAAAAAATCTTTCCGTATTATGAGTTTGGATATAAAGTCTATGTACCCATCTATCACTTTAGAAATGATAATAGAAAGTCTTAAAACATATAACGTCCCTGAATATATAATAGAACTTGTTAAATTTGTATTCAATAATAATTACTTTAAAATTTCTACAGAATATTATAGGCAGAAAAAAGGCATTGCCATGGGATCGGTTATAGGACCAAAATTGGCTGATAACTATATGAATAAAATAGATGAAAGAATTTCAAGTCTAACAGGTATTAAATATTATGCAAGATATGTAGATGATATAATAATAGTTTATGATTCTCAAACAGTTTCATCCAAACACATTGAAGAATATGCAAATGGATTACATAAAAATTTAAAGTTTACAAGTGAAGATGAACAACAAAATAAAATGAATTTTTTAGATGTCACTATAAAAAGAGAAGAAACAAGTGTATCATTTAGTAAGTATGAAAAACTATGTAATAATGGTAAAACCATTAACTTTAAATCTTACTGTCCTTTAGAAAATAAAAAGAATGTCTTTATTATGGAATTGAGAAAGATACTAAATCGAACAACTCAGCAAGAAAACATAGACATCGAAGTAAAACAATTGTTTAAAAAATTTCAGTTAAATGATTATCCGAAACATATCCTCTGTAAGTGGTACAATTTATATTTAAAACGTAGATTTAATGTTAAAAATAGCATAGAAGATATTTCTTATGTAAAGGTTCCTTATGTTGCTAAAGTTTTTGAAAAATATAAACCAATTTTTAAAAAATTCTCTGTATGCATAGTTGCGAGTCAAAAGAATAAGATGTCTAACATCATTAGTATAATGAACAGTGAAAATTCGCCCAGAGACCAATTTAAAATCGCCGGTGTCGTATATAGGATGTCATGTACATGTGGAAATCCAAACTATTACATTGGAGAAACCGGAAGAAGATTGGAGTTGAGAGTAAGGGAACATGAGGCAGCCATTAGACTGAGAAGAACGGAATCAGCATGGTTTTTACATTGCCAAAAATTTAATTGTAATATAAATATAAAAAATACTAAAATTTTGTATAGAATAGAAAATAACTTAGAAAGAAAAATTGTAGAACATTTCTGTATCGCCGAACATGTAAATTTACTTAATTTGAATGCTGGATTGATTGTTGATGCATGCTGGGAACGGCTGTTGGGTATAAAACGTAATCAACGAATAACATCCTGATGTATCCACTGATGAGGCCTAGATGGCGAAATGCATATGGATAAATTAATAAAATAATTGTTGTTCCTTGCTATTTGTTTGTCTTGTTTTGGCTCATAGAATCCTCGAAGTCGGAAATGGAAAGAGTATAATTTTTACTTGTTATTTAACTAAAAATTTTTATTTTTAGTGTGTTAATATTACCACCGATCCCATTGGTTTTAATAATTGATTTTATACTGTATTATTTATGCCTATACATGTATGTGCATTTATTGACTTCCATATTTCTTTTAATAAACATGTTTTAGTTAAAAGGTGGTTATCTCTTTAATCCGAAAACATTCGGTAGACTAACTTACAGCTAAACAGGCATAAAACTTTTTTATTGGTTCTTCATCAAATGCATTTCGGACCAGTTTTATGAGTCCTGGTCCCTCATCAGTGCTACGGGAAACCAAAGGTTTTTTATTAACATGGGTGACGCGAGTGTGTACATAATAAGATTTACAAAAAATTCCTTAAAGAACATTTTTAACTAAATACATTTTTTATACCTTTTTAGTTCTTCGTATCCTCCTTATTAACTATACATTTCTCACTGGTATCTGTTTTCATATTCGTTTTTAATTCCTATTTTCCCGTGTACTTACAGTAGTACTATAATTATAAAGTTTTCTTATATAAAAAATTTTTTTACAAAGATCTGTGTAACTAATATAGAGTTTTCTAAAAGTAAATACGTACTTACTATTTTTTCCGGATGTATTACAAACATTTTACATCAAATTTTAGTTCTATAAATATATCTTTAAGGCTGTTCGGAAAGCATTGCGCTTTTTACAATACTAGAACGTTCACAGTAGGGTGCCACACATAAAGCTATTAGTCTGTTGCGCCCTCTATTACATAATACCACTGTTGGTCGATTTGCATGCCATTTGACAGATTTACTAAGTTACTATTATTGCTATGTTTTTTTATTTCTATGTGTTCTTTAAACTTACGTTTATATATATTTTTCTCGGAATGTAAAATTTTGGTGTTATTTTTTTCTATTTGGCAACTATTGTTTATTATGTGGTTAAACCAAGGGGAGGTGTTATGTTTCAACCTGATGGCAGCCATATGTTCATTGATCCGTGATTCCAATTTACGCCCAGTTTCACCTATGTAATATTGTGGGTGTTGACAATTGCAGCTGATTTTATAAACGACTCCTGTTTTTTCCCATATATTGTTATTATTTGGTTTTTTAACATTACAGATTTGCTGCGATATTTTGTTTGTTAACAAAGGGGCCAAAATAATATTGTCATTTTTTAGGGATTTGGAGCATTTTTCATAAATATGTTTAGATATATAAGGGAACGGTTTATGGTTGGTTTCCTTCTTGTTTTTTATATTAAACCTGTGTTTGTAATATTGTGTTTGCCAGATATTTAATAAGTGCTTGGGGTAGTTATTAAGTATATATTTATGATTTAAATTTTCAACCATAGTTTGATGTTCGTTATGTTGACTCGTCCTAGTGTATATTTTCTTTAAGTCCATAATATATGTATTCTTTTTTATGGTACTAGGGGTGTAGGAATGATAATTGATTGTTTTGTTTACGTCCGATGGTTTTTTGTAAGTTTTAAAAGTGAAACAATCTTTTCCTTTTTTTATAGTAATATCTAAAAAGTTAATTTTTTTATATTTTTCTAATTCTGTATCAAATTTTATGTATTGGTTTATGCTATTAATTTTCTCAAAAATTAATTTTTCATTGGTTATCTGATGGTTAAAAATTAATAAGTAGTCGTCCACATATCTCATTACTCTTTTCACACCTGGAATATTTTGTATCTTGATATCGAAATCTTTCATAACTAATTCAGCCAGCTTTGGTCCCATTTTTGATCCCATGCTGATCCCATCAGTTTGTCTGTAAAATTCATTAAATACTTCAAAATAATTGTTTTTATAGGCAAATTCTATTAGGGTTATTAAATCATGATCAACGGTTTCATTTAGGAGGCTGTTTTTTATTAGATCCCATTTTATGTTTGGATACATGTTTTTAACATCCAGACTGATTAAAGTATCTGTTTATCAGTCTTGATGTTAAAAACATGTATCCAAACATAAAATGGGATCTAATAAAAAACAGCCTCCTAAATGAAACCGTTGATCATGATTTAATAACCCTAATAGAATTTGCCTATAAAAACAATTATTTTGAAGTATTTAATGAATTTTACAGACAAACTGATGGGATCAGCATGGGATCAAAAATGGGACCAAAGCTGGCTGAATTAGTTATGAAAGATTTCGATATCAAGATACAAAATATTCCAGGTGTGAAAAGAGTAATGAGATATGTGGACGACTACTTATTAATTTTTAACCATCAGATAACCAATGAAAAATTAATTTTTGAGAAAATTAATAGCATAAACCAATACATAAAATTTGATACAGAATTAGAAAAATATAAAAAAATTAACTTTTTAGATATTACTATAAAAAAAGGAAAAGATTGTTTCACTTTTAAAACTTACAAAAAACCATCGGACGTAAACAAAACAATCAATTATCATTCCTACACCCCTAGTACCATAAAAAAGAATACATATATTATGGACTTAAAGAAAATATACACTAGGACGAGTCAACATAACGAACATCAAACTATGGTTGAAAATTTAAATCATAAATATATACTTAATAACTACCCCAAGCACTTATTAAATATCTGGCAAACACAATATTACAAACACAGGTTTAATATAAAAAACAAGAAGGAAACCAACCATAAACCGTTCCCTTATATATCTAAACATATTTATGAAAAATGCTCCAAATCCCTAAAAAATGACAATATTATTTTGGCCCCTTTGTTAACAAACAAAATATCGCAGCAAATCTGTAATGTTAAAAAACCAAATAATAACAATATATGGGAAAAAACAGGAGTCGTTTATAAAATCAGCTGCAATTGTCAACACCCACAATATTACATAGGTGAAACTGGGCGTAAATTGGAATCACGGATCAATGAACATATGGCTGCCATCAGGTTGAAACATAACACCTCCCCTTGGTTTAACCACATAATAAACAATAGTTGCCAAATAGAAAAAAATAACACCAAAATTTTACATTCCGAGAAAAATATATATAAACGTAAGTTTAAAGAACACATAGAAATAAAAAAACATAGCAATAATAGTAACTTAGTAAATCTGTCAAATGGCATGCAAATCGACCAACAGTGGTATTATGTAATAGAGGGCGCAACAGACTAATAGCTTTATGTGTGGCACCCTACTGTGAACGTTCTAGTATTGTAAAAAGCGCAATGCTTTCCGAACAGCCTTAAAGATATATTTATAGAACTAAAATTTGATGTAAAATGTTTGTAATACATCCGGAAAAAATAGTAAGTACGTATTTACTTTTAGAAAACTCTATATTAGTTACACAGATCTTTGTAAAAAAATTTTTTATATAAGAAAACTTTATAATTATAGTACTACTGTAAGTACACGGGAAAATAGGAATTAAAAACGAATATGAAAACAGATACCAGTGAGAAATGTATAGTTAATAAGGAGGATACGAAGAACTAAAAAGGTATAAAAAATGTATTTAGTTAAAAATGTTCTTTAAAGAATTTTTTGTAAATCTTATTATGTACGCACTCGCGTCACCCATGTTAATAAAAAACCTTTGGTTTCCTGTAGCACTGATGAGGGACCAGGACTCATAAAACTGGTCCGAAATGCATTTGATGAAGAACCAATAAAAAAGTTTTAAGCCTGTTTAGCTGTAAGTTAGTCTACCGAATGTTTTCGGATTAAAGAGACAACCACCTATTAAACATATATACAGCTACTAAACAAATTTAATTAATGTTTTAGTTAACTGAAATGGGTGTTTCATTTCCATATTAACCAGGGCAGCATTTTACTCATAAAATGTAGGAATATTGTAGGCTACTGCTAGCAAAACAATGCCAAATATGTAATCACTTTTGGTAATCCGACACCCCTTTGGTCTCATACCTGTCAGATTATCAAGGGTCAGCTGTATTTAAATTATTACCACTGCATCTTCCATCACCTGTTGAAAACCTTTCTGGATGTGCAGCAAACAAAGTGAACAACTGTGAAAACAGAGAATTTGCACAAGATCATTTTCCAACAGTTTGCATTTTCCCATTTACAATGCTCCATATTTTGTTTTCTACAAGTACTTTTTACTTTATATAATTTAACTTGTATAAATGTATGATATATAAATATACAACAAATAATTGTACACTATTCTCATTAATCACAGATATACAGTTAAGGGGGAAGTTGTCTATACCTAAAAAATGAATAAAATTAATTTATAATTCACATTTTGCTGCTTTTTAAACTTTTTTTTATATGTTAAACTTTTAATGTAAACTAACAAATCTTGCAATAAATATTGAAAAAAATTAATTTTTATCAAAATAAAAACTGTTTACTGAACAAAAAAATTACTTTAGACATCCAGAACAAAAATATAAAAAGCCCATGATTTAGAATTTAGTTTAATCTTCACGAGCATTTGATAGTAACAAGCAATAGCAATAATTTAGAAGTTATTTTAATATTAAGAAAACTTTTATTTAACTAAGTTAAGCAATATTTATTAATCATTCACAATAATATTACTTTTTTATAGTACTCACTGATTTTTCATACTTTTATTTTTTACTTGGCACAACAAAATAATATAAAAAGATATTAAACAGTAAGGAAATTGAGTTTAATTGACAATTTTGCCACACTACTAAAATTACATATTATAATTATGCACATAAATTGCACTAAAGCCATACTTTAGAATTTATATGACTGTCTAAGATCTCTAAATGTTGATATTTCAACTTCCTGGCAACATTTAAAATTTTGAAAGCACTACTTGTTGTTATATTTTATTAAAAAACTTGGTTAATGTTACCTATGGTTCCAAGATGGCAGCTCATCTGATTCCAGCAAGGAAACAGTGGGGACGCACGTTCTAACCTAACCTATTCTAATAATTTTGTTGGTAATAATTACAGTAATTTATTAGAATAGGTTAGGTTAGAACGTGGGTCCCCACTGTTTCCCTTCTATTTGCTGGAATCAGAGACGAGCCGCCATCTTGGAACCAAAGGTAACATTAACCAAAAACTTACATTTTTAATTATTTAAAATGGCAAAAAGCTTAATTTTCAGGGTAGGATAGAGTTTTATAAAAAAATTGCAAATGTTAATAATAAGTAAAATTGTCATTAAGTCCAACCCTACTAGAGATACACACGACCTTCTTTCTCCCCCCACCCCCTGACCCTAATCGCCAAAATTTAATAGCATCAATCCCCTAATAAACTAAAAAACTCCCTGCAAAATTTCAGAAATTTTTGACATAAAGCACAGGAGTTAAGTTTCAAAGAGGATGAACAAAATTGTTCAAACACAAACATCCATACATACAGAAATTACCCCTAAATTTTTTTTGCATTTCTCAATTTTTTCAGGTTTCCAAGTCCAAAAATGTAAAAATCTTGGAGAGTCATTTATTGACCAATAACCATTCTTTCCCTCTTATATATAACAACTGGGAAAGTAAAAAGTCAAATATTTTACAGGACAAACACACACACACACACACACACACACACACACACACATATATATATATATATATATACACCTATACTTATGATGTGTTCTATGCTTGAATCTGATGAGTACCTCCTATTATATGCCTTTGTGCAATGTTTTGCTTTATTAATAATTTCTTTTGTTACAGTACAATGTACTCACAACAGTTGCTATCAGTTAGTTCATTGACTTTTACTGCAATTATTAAGGACAATAATTTTTCTGGTTATTTCCTATCTCTGTCGTTTTCTTACCATAGTGAATATCCTTTCCTTTTTGCCACACAGCAATGCAGGGTTGTGCCACACACCCTGCATTGTTGTGTGGTAAAACCATCATCAGTCTTATCTTACAAAAATTACAATATTTGTAAAATATTAAGGCTGATGATGGTTCTTTTCATGAGAAAGTTCATACCATATGTGTATTCTTAAGTGATGAATCAGGATGTTTCTTCTTTTTTGGCAGAGAAACTGTAGCACTGCTCAATAATTTGGTATAACTGTGAGATTAACTCATTTCCTTTCTCTGATGAGTCAACCATAATTGATTTAATGTCGTCATGTTGGCCATTAACTGTATCTTAAATGGCAGATAAGATACAATTTATCTTATCTGCCATTTAAACTTATCACATCAGAGCTAAAATTCTCATACATATAGAAAAATACTATTCTTGGTTCTTTCCCAATTGAAGGAATCTGAGAACGGTTCTGGTTTGCTTCAGTCATTTATAATGAAATATATAGAATGTCTTTGGCATATATAGGTATTAGACTCATTAAATGAAGTGTTTATGCGATTCTTTAAAAACGCTGACAAAAGGGTAAACCAGCCTGTTCATTGGTGGAGCATAAAAAACACTGATAGTCAGTGCCTAATGCTGATGGTTGGTAACTGTGGACTCCATTTCAAATTGTTTAAACACATTGTGCACAAAATTACAGCACTGAGAAAAGAAGTCCCTAAAAAGTTAACCAAGTCCTTAAATAAATTTTGACTGACTTCTGCTGTATCAGAACTGGTTTTCTTGTAAATGCAATAGTAAAGATAATTAATTCAATACAGAATGTATGAATTCACTTGTTTTATTAAGAGTCAAAATATAACAGCTTATACTTTAACTCCAAATAAAACATTTAAAATATTATTTTCAAAAAATAGTTAGTCTTTATTTTTGATATAAATTGACACTCATTCTATAAGAAAAGTTATGTAATGCATTAATTAATGATAAAATTTTAATTTTCAGGTTGTTGTATGGTAATATGGGAAAATGATACAATTCAATGTGTATCTAAGGTTTATGTTCTTGGATTTTAATGTGTAATGAATTAATTCAGCAAAAGAATAAAATGTAACTTTTATAGAAATAAATATTAATATATAATGTAGTCTATGAATAAATTTGTTCTAGAATTTAGTTTTATGAAGACAGAATAAAATGTTATGAAAATAAGGTCAGTTGCAAATGATATAGTCACTATGTTTTTTGAACAGTTTTAGTATGATAACACAGGTAACTGTAATAGAAATGAAATTTTCAAACTAACAAATGGTTTATATACTGCATATAATGAGTCACAATTTTTTCTGTAAAGTGTACAAGAAAATCAGCAACTATTTCATTGCAAAATGATATGGCCACTCCTTTTAATATCCAATAAAATCATTTTTTAAAACAACAAAGCTTAAAAAGATTTCCACAAACTGTGGGTAGAGTAGAAATGAAGGAAAAATATTAGTAGAGTCAAACAAATGGTGAAAAGTTCTAACAGATGTTGGTAGTAACTTTCCTTCAACCTGTAGGAATGCAAAATTTGTTTTACCAATATAACCAAAGCCACCCTAATTCATCACTGATCTTCTCTGTTATCACCTGGAGATCTGTTCCTTTTTCTAAATTAACGCAAGTAAAATGCCAAGCTATTGGACTGCCTTGGTCAGCAACAGCAAATCTTTTCCTGAAAGGGGACAAAATTGAACTTAAAATTTACTAACTCCAAACTGCAGGTCAAATATTTTAATTTTTGTAATTAAAAAAAAAGCAAAAATAAAAAATATTTATGCACTTTACTTAACTTTATATATATATACACATAACATATATTACTGTGAAAGATCGAAATCCTGCAAATGTCAACGTTCTCCGTTGAATGTCGGCATTCGCACAGTCGTTTCGTGCATGTATGAAATATTTTCTAAATATCATTATTTCTCACTTACATGGACATTCAGCATGCACTGATGTGAACGTTGAATAAAAATATTGTTCCTAGCATTTAGTCGTAGAACAATTTTTTTTTCGCAATTACAGCTAGGGATTGCAATCCAGCAGTGTTTTAAATCCAGCTGGATTTTTGCTGGATTGAAATCATTCCAGCTGGATCCAGCGTGGATGTATTTTTGGTGCAATAAAGTGTTATCTATCTATCTATCTATCCTGCAATTTATGTTTTTTTAATGAAATAAAACATTTTAAAAAAATACTTTAAAAGCTTTTATTATTTAGACTGGTCACTATAAATCAGTAAAACTTCTTACACATTTAGGTAGTAAAATTAACTTTGGTTCGGTTTAACATTTGAGATAGAGATAATTAACTTTAAATGTTTAGTTAGATTATAATTATAATGTAATCTTTAAGTTAAATAATAGCAAAGGTAATTCTACTAATTAATTAATATTAATATATTATAATAATGTAAGGACGGATAATCAGTGGCTAAGTGGCTATCAGTCTTACCAGTTTTCATATATATAGGCTCTACATATTAGTCTGTAGTTATTTATAGGTATGTAAAACTATGTACTGGAAGTAGAATAAGTTAAATAAACTACACCTTTATCAATCCAGCAAAATTTAATAAAATAATAACGTTTTCAATCGTTTTTAACGATCTTCCTCAGTTACAAAAAAAAAAAAAAAAAAAAAAAATAGAACATTAAATATAGAACATAAAATGTGTTCGGAATAAATATGAAAATTAACGGAAAATGCCCAAACGAACAAAATATAGATAAATAAACAAAATAAATAGCGGAAAAAATATATACAGGGTGTTTTTTTTTAACTGACGGTACTCAGAAACATCTATAGAGCAATCTAGCAGCTGGACTGTCGCCAAATTTGGGAGAGTGACTAAGGACGACATGGAAAAGAGATTCCGCGAAGAAAAAAGTAGTACCTAAATTCGCCGGTAAAGGAGGATTTGGCGCTGTTGTAGCAAAAAGCTACCAGCACTTCACCGAAGAAAGGGTCATCAGTCGCTTTTTTCCACTTGCATGGCTGCCTCGCTCCCCGGATCTAACCCCATGTTACTTTTTCCTGTGGGGTTACTTAAAATCCAAGGTCTATCTTGGTAGTGTCCCAAACTTGATGACTTTGAAGGACAACATTTCTCGAACTGTGATGAACATTCCTGCGGACGGCCATGTTACGTTCGGCCATAGAGAACACGGTGTTCAGGATGCAATGAGTTGTCCAGCAGGACGGTGATCACATTGAAGAAGGGAGAAGGTTATTTGCTGATTAATTAAACTTTCGTTATTACACTGAAACCTCTGTCTGATTATTCATTCGTGTGTTTGTTAATTGCAGCAGGATTTTATGCAGATTCTTAGCTGTTTTGCTACAACAGCGCCAAATCCACCCCTACCGGAAAATTTGGGTACTACTTTTTTCTTCGCGGAATCTCTTTCCCATGTCGTCCTTAGTCACTCTCCCAAATTTGGCGACAGTTTGGCTGTTAGATTGCTCTACAGATGTCTCTGAGTACCGTCAGTTTAAAAAAAAAAAACACTCTGTATGTAAGATCCAATGAAACTAGCATTGTCCGTTAATAACATTAATTAATGTAAAAGGATCTCCACACGGTAGACAATGAGTCCGCATCTCTATGGTTTATACAACCAGTTGTCATGTGCGCCTTGCAGATTTCCAATCTCTCAAGATGTTTGACCGTTTGCCTATTCTTCGTCGTTTTTATAATTGCCGCTTGATCCCATTGGACGTTAACATCCTTCTGTCTTGCGTATGATGCCAGCGCAGTGTTGTCAAGGTTCTTACTGATTATATATTTGTGCTCTTGAGCCTTTGTTTTAAACTGCGCATCGTTGCACCCACATAAACAAGCTTGGAATTGAAACGTTGGTTGTGTAAAGGCACCGAATATATACCCGTTGTTGAATTTCGATCCTTTTTCTTTTTATCGTTTCTTAAAAGTTTGAAAACAGTGGGATTACGTCGGTATACAATACGAAAATTATCAGACCTGGCAGTACATCTATGTATCTTGTTTAAAAAAATTGGGATGTAATTAAGCACTATTCTTATTATATTTATTCGAAACACATTTTATGTTCTATAGTTAGTGTATTTTTTTGTAACTGAGGAAGATCGTTAAAAGCGATTGAATACGTTATTATTTTATTAAATTTTTCTGGATTGATTAAGGTATAGTTTATTTATGAGTAATTTAATTATTAGTGTTAGTAAAGTAGTGAGTAAGTAATTAGTAGCAGTCTAGTAGTTAGCAAAGCGGCAATGCGACGACGTAGACTTTTTTGCAATTATTTAGAAAGTTAATTGAGTATTTGCGGATTCGCAGCGCTGGATCCAGCAGGCCGAAGAATGCGCTGGATCCAGCTGGATTGCTGGATGAGGGATCCAGCAATTGCAATCCCTAATTACAGCATGTATCGCCTTCCCTTCCATTTCTCGAATTAGTTGCAGCTGCTTGTCTGAAGTACATTTTTACCTAACCCAACCTAACCTAAAACAAACCTAAACCTATACTAACATAACATAATATTAATATCACCAAATATTTGGTCTTTCACAGTAACATATATAAAAAAATAAAACAACAGAAATGGAATCAAATATTTCACTTAATGAAAAATCTATTGTATATTTGATAAAATTTTTGTATCTGAGGTCATAATTAGTAGCCTTTAACTTTTCACAATAACTTTAGGACATTTCTTTTGCATCACATTTAAAACTTTGCAGAACTTATAAAAATCTAATACTTTCTAAATATTCAATGAAGGTACCATACCTCAAAGTCATCATGTGGGCCATTGATCACTGGTATAGGTTGATTTCTTCTCATCACTAAAAATGATTCTCTTCTTTCATTCTTTTACTGAGGCCACTTTTCTGTTCTTCTGTTCTGGGAGTCGAGGTTATAAGGAATGTATAGTAGCACAAATGTACAGTACTCCCAAGTTCTGGATCAATCTGTGGTCAGTGATGGTTATTCTATATACACCAAGTAACTTCGTGCAGTCTATTTGGTCTTTAGCATTCCCGAGTAGTTTGTAGTGGGGTTCGTTTGGAGAAAATTCTGCGAAGTATACATAAAAAGATTACATGCACCACAAACAGGAGAATATATTACAGAAGGAATCCCACAATCTACAAACTTATGGTTTTCACACTATCAGATGATACATAATTATACTGAACAGATCCTACTGTATATAGTTTATATGTTCACTTTTTATCAGCTAATTATGAAAAACTCAATGATTTAAACATGTCAATTCAAGAAAATAATTTTAACATATTTATCTCAAAAGAAAAAATTGAAATTTTGTTAAAAATTAACATATGGAAGAATAGGGTGGAAAATGGTTCTTTAGAAATGCTTACAATCACAATGTTTCCATAATTGAAAATATTCTTTACAAAGATTTAATTGTAAAAGTTCAATTGATCATCTGAACAAAATTTCAAAAATAGTTTCCTTCTAATTTTGATTTGAAAAAACTTGAGTATGATTTACAAATCCAACTTAAATGAAAAATGTCATCTGCAATTAAAAGCTTAAGAATTTGCAAAGTTATTTAGCAAGAGGTTTAAAATTCAAATTTTCCAATCATTAAATGAATTTTTGATCAGGACAGGATTTCCATTACATTCTGTAATGGCTCTAAACATACTTCTATACATACCCTATACTAAAAATACTTATGATTACACTAAGTAAATTCTATTGCAGGTAATTAAATGAACACATACTTTTAATGTTTAATTTCAGCAAGAAAAGCTGAATGTACAAATTGAAGAAAGTTTTAATATCTGAATGTCTACACACTAATACAGCTGAAGTTTTATAAAGGGCTTCTATACAAATTGTCTTGAACTACACGTTTCATACAATAGCATTCACAGATTTCAAAATGAATTTTGCCAAGAAGAGACAATAGCGAGGTTGAGGCCAAAGTTTTAAACGCGAAAACGTGTAACGTCGGATGTTCAGCGCTGCTTTCCTGTAAGCCTAGAAGTTTGGCAATGGCGTTTGGAAAGTCAGTGGTATCGTGCGTGACATTCCAAAGGCTGTCGTCAAACTTCTAGGCTTACAGGAAAGCGGCACTGAATGTCCGACGTACATGTTTTCACATTTAAAACTTCAGCCTCAACCTCACTAATAAGTAACATTTATAGGAACTGGAAACTATTTTGAAGATATCTTAGAATATTCTATTTAAGGTTTGTTTTTTGATCTTGCAAATCATATCTAAAAATGCTTAGTCAGCAACTTCAACATTGAAAATAAAGCAACTTTAATGTTTGCAATAGCATTTTTAAAAGTTTGGAACATTAATTATAAGCACCATTTAATTTTCCATCTTTAAAACCAAGTTTATTTTGACAAATTTATTTAATGAACCATATATGAAAAAATTTTACTGGTCCCTGGTAAAAAAAAAAATTCACTACAGCAGTTTAATGTAAATCATCTCAGGCTGTGTGGATATCAAATGTAGATTTCACATGACATTAATCTCTGTGATAATAAATGGACACAGTTTACAGTTAAACTGAACATTAATGAACTTTATTCTTATTTAGTTAAATTTCAAACTTTGAAAATACAGCAAGTGACATTAAGCAAATGTATATATTAATTTATTATACGAAAGACTAAAGAAAAAAAATGTAAAAATATTTAATTTTATAAAATAAAAAAAGTGCACTCAAGCGGCTCTTAAGTGAAATGGCAAAACTAATTTTTCTTTTCAATATGAAGTTTTTTGCTCAGTTTAATTTCCACCACGAAGACGAAGTACCAGATGCAAAGTGGATTCCTTTTGGATATTATAATCGGAAAGAGTGCGACCGTCCTCCAATTGTTTTCCTGCAAAAATAAGCCTCTGCTGATCAGGTGGAATACCTTCTTTATCTTGGATTTTGGCTTTTACATTTTCTATGGTATCACTAGGTTCCACCTCTAAAGTTATAGTTTTACCAGTCAGGGTTTTAACAAATATTTGCATACCACCTCTCAAACGGAGTACCAAGTGAAGCGTAGATTCTTTTTGAATATTATAATCTGACAAGGTGCGACCATCTTCTAATTGCTTTCCGGCAAAAATTAATCTCTGTTGATCTGGCGGTATACCTTCTTTGTCTTGAATCTTTGCCTTGACGTTTTCTATGGTATCGCTGGGTTCGACTTCCAACGTAATGGTTTTTCCAGTAAGGGTTTTCACAAATATCTGCATCCCGCCACGCAATCTAAGTACCAAATGAAGCGTAGATTCCTTCTGGATGTTGTAATCTGACAGAGTGCGACCGTCCTCTAACTGTTTACCGGCAAAAATCAAGCGCTGCTGGTCGGGCGGGATTCCTTCCTTATCCTGGATTTTGGCCTTTACGTTTTCGATGGTATCACTCGGTTCTACCTCCAAAGTAATGGTTTTTCCAGTCAAGGTCTTCACAAAAATCTGCATTCCTCCTCTCAAACGAAGAACCAAATGAAGGGTAGATTCTTTCTGAATGTTATAATCAGACAAAGTGCGACCGTCTTCGAGTTGCTTTCCGGCGAAAATCAACCTCTGCTGGTCGGGCGGAATGCCTTCTTTGTCTTGAATCTTTGCTTTTACATTCTCGATTGTGTCACTTGGCTCTACCTCCAAAGTAATAGTCTTCCCAGTTAGAGTTTTAACAAAAATCTGCATCTTCAATCTAAGGGGGAAAAAATATAAGCACAATCGTTTTAAAATATAAACTAAAAAACAATTATTAATATACATTTCTACAAAGGGTTATGTTACCTATGGTTCCATGATGGCGGCTCGTCTCCGATTCCAGCAAATAGAATGGAAACAGTGGGGATGCACGTTCTAACCTAACCTAACCTATTGTAATAAATTACCATAATTATTACAAACAAAATTATTGATATTAGAATAGGTTAGGTTAGAATGTGCGTCCCCATTGTTTCCTTGCTGGAATCAGATAAACCACCATCTTGGAACCATAGGTAACATTAACCCTACCAAGAAAGCTAGATGTAATCAAGATGGCGAACACCAAATCGAAATGTTAAAATTCAATAAAATCGAACGTTAAAATTGATTTTAAATATCTCTATATAATTTTTTGAATTAAAACAATTTATGGCACCCAATTTATTTAACGAAATATGCGTACATTCGCCTAAAACAAAAATAATGCAACAAAAGGCTTTTACTTCTTTACTTACGAAGACTGAGAACTAAACCAAGCCGTTGGAAAATAAAAGGCAATAGCGCCTCCTGGATTATTTATTAGCGTTGTATGTCTAAGTTAATTTACATGTAGATATTCTTAAAAATTAATATTTTTAAATATAATTTTTTTCTATGATTATATGCAGAATTTTATTATTTTTCGTAAACGGCGTTATTATTAACTTGTATTCTTTCGCGTTTCAACCCTTTATGGCTTTATTGCTGGTATTCTTGATTTTTTTTTAAAACTCTTTCCGCCCTGTGGGCACTAAGAGAGCATCTTTTAGCAAGTCCATTATGGGTTCGGCCAGATCCACAATGGGGCGGCCGGGTGGTGAGGGACGGGGCCGACATATCCGGTCGGATCACCCCCCGAAAATTTCCTGTGGATTTTCGATCCCGGGTCCTCCAGAGCTCACCTTGGTCAGCTCTGGGGGATCCGGGACTTGGATAGCTCAGCGGTCAAGGTAGCAGTCCCCGGCTATCTTGGTATGGCGGACCCATAATGGGTTTACAAAAAGTAGCCCTCTTTTTTATAACTCTTTCTCCTCACAGAGGCAGAAAGAGTTATTTAAAAAATCTGTACGTACAGAACTTATCCCCGATTTTTTTTTTTTACATTTCTCGACGTTTAAAGATGTCCTAAGTCCAAAAATAAAAAAATTTGGTGGTCATTTTTTAAACTATCGCCATACTTTCCTCTGTTATATATAACAGCTAGGAAAGTAAAAAGTAAATTTTAAAAGACAAAATGGAACCGCACTATAACGAAACCAGATGCGCCGCCATTATATTCGTATGGAGCAGTAATCGTTATCACGTGAAATAACTCCTAATTATTCTCGCGTTTATAATGTATTTAACATGAATGTATATGCAAGCAATGATCCGCGAAAATCCGTCTCTTCGGCGACAGGGAGGCAGTGGCGTAGCTAGGGGGTGCGGTAGGTGCGGTCCGCACCAGGCTCCTGGGAAACGATAAGCTCATGGCGCCCCAAAATCACAAGGAAAAAAAAACCGAAAAATTTTTCATGGCAATCAGAAAAAGTAAAATTCGGCATTTGGATGCTCGAGCAGGGGCCCCTATTACACAGGAAAACCAGCAACTCAACTGTAATCTAGTTATACACTATATAAACCACTACACAAAAATATTTTAGTCCGTTTACGTAAACAAAACAAAAAAATACCTAACGCATCATTCATCAAACGAAAGAAATTGAACATCTAAACGCAATGTTTTTAACGGAATAAATAAATTCAAAAGCCGAAATTTACAGAAAAAATTACTTGTTTTCGTTTGGACGTTCCCGATTACCATTACGGAAAAAGGACACCCCTACCGAAAAATTTTTTTCGGGGGCCCACAAATTGGTTCCGCAAAAGGCCCGGAGAACCGTAGCTACGCCACTGCTGAAAGGCGCAAAAATCACGAAATTCGGTGAAAAGTCCAAACGTTTTACATTAAATTTCGTGGCCACGCAACAATAAATCTCCGATAATTTGTTGCGAGCGGTCTGATTTTCTGTTCGTGCGATTAAAAGTGATTTATTTCAAGCGTTTTCTGAGTTTTGCATCATTTGCAGCGATTTCATCGGTAAGTTCAGACCACAAACTTTCTAAATTTAGGTGCTGTATTTTGAACATTATTAAGTCGAATATCACAGTTAGTGGCAATGATTTTCCGACAAAGCTCCATTTAGATAACAATTGATCGTTTTGGTCACAGAGACGACGAATGGGCCTCTTCACTTATTTTGAGAGATACTTTTCACCCTTTTTACTGTTAAATTTCGTCCAATCGAATTGTTAAAGCAAAATGGGAATTAATGCATACATTAAATTGTTATTCACCGCTATGGTTCATATACACATTATATCCCGCGCCGTTTTAATTAATTAGAATTTCTCTATTTTTACAAATATTTTGTGTTGTGGCAATAGACAGTATTGTATAATTTGTACGGACAGATTTTTAAAATTATATATCGAACATTAAAAGTCGTTGGAAAGATTAAAATTACTATATTTAATAATTAAAGATTTTATCATAATATTGATTTTTCACTTTGAAACTTTTATTTTAATTAAAACGACCATTTTCTACAATTCCCTATCATAAATCTTTACTTTAACATAATGGGTTCACTATGAAAACTTCCAAAATATTTCAAAATTAACACAAATTGTGAGCAGAAACATTTATTAATCATTCTACCAATTTGCAGAAGCTAAGCTATTGTACTTGTAAATTTTTGACGGTGGAAGACCGTGTCAAATTTTATAAATAATGTGACATCATCGACAACAATTAGTTACGAGCTTTTTCCTGATTGTTAACGAATCAACAATACAAACTCCATTGTTGTTCGTCGGAATTCAGACGCCATTTTCATATCGCTGGCATTTTCCAAAAAATATCGAAATTTTTGCTAGTTTTAGAAAGAAGAAGAGGAGAAATAGCAGAATAATTGAGGGAAAGACAGAAAAACAGAATTTCAGTAAAGGGAACGAAAATGAAATAAAATATTTGGAAGCCGACATTAGCCAAACTAACAAGAAATTACGGGTGTACTATAGATTACTCCCTATGGAATTTCAGGACTTTGATTATATATTTGAACTCAGGGGACCGAGACGAGTTCAACGGTACCCTATTTTTGGACCGAAGACGAAAAATAAAAAAGTTATCACACTTTTTAAGTTACCATACTTTTTTAATGCTCTCATGCAGACGGCACCGTAGTTGCTAGTATTGCTATCTTGCGGTAAAGTCTGCAAACCGTGACGTCGGACTACGGTCATCTTCCGGAGGGTAAACACGCGATACGAGAGCGGAGAGAGCGACGCGACTTCCGATCATCGCGCGATCGCAAACATGGCGGCCGTTCCCACTGTTCGTGCTCCCGACTGACCTCTCGTACGGGAGCCACCACACGCCGCCATGTGCTAAACTAGTGATCGATTCACGGTAGTTCTTGAACAAAGTAAAAAAAGGGGGAAAACGTCTACTAAAGGCAATTTTAACGGCAAGCACGCGACTCCCGATCGCGACAGCGAGGCCGACTTAACTGGGAGCGACGCGACTCCCTATCATCGCGTGATCGCCGGAAAAAAGTGTGATAACTTTTTTATTTTTCGTCTCCGGTCCAAAAATAGGGTACCGTTGAACTCGACTCGGTCCCCTGAGTTTAAATATATAATCAAAGTCCTGAAATTCCATAGGGAGTAATCTATAGTATACCCGAAATGACTATGGAAGGAAGATATTTTAAACGAATTCGTATTACGGGTAAGTCACTTCCAACGAACTAGAATATACTATAGAGTGGCTGTGACTTTAGATACAACGGTCTTGGTGTCGATGATGGGTAGTAGAGTACCTAGATACCAGAGTAGCGACACACGAGTCATCGCCGCCGTCGACTGTCGTCACGTGGTCTATGGGTTTACATTAAGAAATGATAATTTTTTTTAGTTTAATAAACCATTTTATTCGTAAAAATGTTTTATTAAACTAAAAAAAAATCGTCATTTCTTAATGTAAACCCATAGACCACGTGACGACAGTCGACAGAACATGGCGGCGATGACTCGTGTGTCGCTACTTTGACATCTAGGTACTCTAACGGGTACTATCGACTGCCCTTTTACTTTAAGTCAAAACATTGAAGTCTAAACCACGTGTTGGGTAGGCTTGTTACTTTAGAATCTATTTCTCTCATCTAAATCTGGATTGTTTTGTTTGCTCCTAGATTTGGCATTTAGGCAATTAAGTGATATAAATCTAGATTGTTTCATCTCGAATTTAGCTGTTTTGTACATTTTATTTAATTATTATAGAGAAGGTAAGATCAGAGTTTTAAGTAGTAAATGAAGTACTTAACCCCGAATATAACAATATTTTTATAATTTAAGTACGAGTTGAAGGGCTTTACTCTTAGCAATATGATTATTTATAATATACTCAGTTTTGGTTTCAACTTGTTATTATATTAATATAACACAGGATCGTAGTACTTATTGATAAAAACAAAATTATGTTAACTTTTGAAGTAAAATATTTCAAATCGATTAATGTTTTGACGTAACGCGTGACGTATTTACCGAATGTTGAACGTTCGAAACAAACTAATTATTCGAATTTTCTATTGTTGGTCGCCATCTTTAAATGGAAATTTTCTCGTTTTTCCTGCGTTTTATGAGATTTTCCGAAAGAATTTTCATTATAAATGAATTTCAGTAAGTAAGTAAATTGTTATTTATGATTTATAGGAAATCAAAATGGAGTTATTGGCGATGAAATGTTAAATTTATAGTTTAAGATTTCGAATTTCATTTCAAACGTGAGATTTTTCGAAATTACATTTTCAGATTACGTATAAAATTTGATTGGGAATAGTCATACATCAGTTTGAATGTTATAATAAATAAATTCAATACGTTCTATGCAGTGGCGTAGCATGGGTGTCAGCAGCCTGGGGCGGAGGAAAATTTTGCCGCCCCCTTATTTAGGTATTTTTACAAGATATTACTATTTATTGTGAAATTTTTCCGCCCCCTATAAGTGCCACCCCACTACGCTACGCCACTGCTTCTATGTATGTTGAAATTGTCTTCTGCTTCCTTATAATGTCGTTTTTACGTATAGTAAAACCTGGCTAAGACGAACTGCGTTAAGTCGAAGCCGTGTACAGCTTCCTGTCACACGATATAAGGATTTTCTATAGTATCTCTTGACGGTAATTATAATTAGGACCTATTTTTCCGAGCGCTCTCCATTCTTTCGTAGCTTTATGATCTTCAATTTCTCCTATATTCCGTGTACATGCAAACAAATAAACCTCTATATCTCGAAACCTGTTTATCTCGAATTTATTTTCCTTCCTCGCAAGATTCCGGATAGACATGTTCAACTATACGTAGTTTTTCATATTCCAGCATTTCTATGAATTTCTATAGCCAGACAACATATGATATACTGACGACCGGATGGCCGAGCGGTCAAGGTGGCAGCCAACCGCTCTGGGGGACCCAGGATCGAATCCGAACGGGTCGAATAATTCCCAGGAATTTTTCGGGGGGTGGTCCGTTCGGATATGTCGGGCCCCGTCCCTCACCACTCGGTCGCCCCATTGTGGGCCTGGCCGAACCCATAATGGGCCTACTAAAAGAGGCCCCTTAGTGCCCACAGGGCAGAGTTTAAAAAAAAAAACATATGATATACTTAGATTATAAAGCCTTTGTTTCGATTCTTACAATATTTTATACAGCAAAATTTTATAATTTTCTTTTGTAACGAAGTTTCCTTTACTAGATTCAAATTACAAAACATACTAAGCAATTATTAATGTCGAAACCAACTGAAAATAAAAAAATGATGCTTCCAGGTAATGAGATGTCAAATGTTTACCTAATTCTGACGAAGCACCGAAGCAACCGTCAAACCCTTTATACAAAGACCGCGTAGGGCGAAGACAGAAGACACTTGCCGGTCGAAGGCGGCCGTCTACCCCGCAAGATTAAAGCCCGCGTAGGGCGAAGACTGAACCCACTGTTGCGGGTCGAAGACGGCCGTCTATCCTGCAAGATCAAAGCTTGCCTAGGGCGAAGACAGAAGACACTTGCGGGTCGAAGGCGGCCGTCTACCCCGCAAGATTAAAGCCCGCGTAGGGCGAAGACTGAACACACTCTTGCGGGTCGAAGGCGGAACGTAACCGCAAGATTAAAGCCCGCATAGGGCGACGACAAAACACATCCTTGCAGGTCGAAGACGGCCGTATACCCCACAAGATTAAAGCCCGCGTAGGGCGAAGGCAGAACACACCCTTGCGGGTCGAAGACGGCCGTCTACCCCGCAAGATTAAAGCCCGCGTAGGGCGAAGACAGAAGACACATCTTGCGGTCGAAGACGGCCGTCTACCCCGCAAGATTAAAGCCCGCATAGGGCGAAGACAGAAGACACTCTTGCAGGTCGAAGGCGGCCGTCTACTTCGCAAGATTAAAGCCCGCGTAGGGCGAAGACTGAACACACTGTTGCGGGTCGAAGACGGCTGTCTATCCGCAAGATTAAAGCCCGCGTAGGGCGAAGACTAAACACACTGTTGCGGGTCGAAGGCGGCCGTCTATTCCGCAAGATTAAAGCCCGCGTAGGGTGAAGACAAAACACATATTTGCGGGTCGAAGACGGCCGTCTACCCCACAAAATTAAAGCCCGCGTAGGGCAAAGACAAAACACATACCTGCGGTCGAAGACGGCCGTCTACCCCGCAAGATTAAAGCCCGCATAGGGCGAAGACAGAAGACACTCTTGCAGGTCGAAGGCGGCCGTCTACTTCGCAAGATTAAAGCCCGCGTAGGGCGAAGACTGAACACACTGTTGCGGGTCGAAGGCGGCCGTCTATTCCGCAAGATTAAAGCGCGCGTAGAACGAAGACAGAAGACACTGGCAGGTCGAAGGCAGCCGTCTACTTCGCAAGATTAAAGCCCGCGTAGAACGAAGACAAAACACATACTTGCGAATCGAAGACCGCCGTCTACCCCGCAAGATTAAAGCCCGCGTAGGGCGAAGACTGAACACACTGTTGCGGGTCGAAAACGGCCGTCTACCCCGCAAGATTAAAGCCCTCGTAGGGCGAAGACAGAAGACACTCTTCCAGGTCGAAGGCGGCCGTCTATTCCGCAAGATTAAAGCCTGCGTAGGGTGAAGACAAAACACATATTTGTGGGTCGAAGACGGCCGTCTATCCCGCAAAATTAAAGCCCGCGTAAAACGAAGACAGAAGACACCCTTGTGGGTCGAAGGCGGCCGTTTACCCCACAAGATTAAAGCCCGCGTAGAACGAAGACAAAACCCATACTTGCGGGTCGAAGCTGGCCGTTTATCTCGCAAGATTAAAGCCCGCGTTGGGCGAAGACAAAACACATATTTGCGGGTCGAAGACGGCCGTCTATCCTGCAAGATCAAAGCTTGCCTAGGGCGAAGACAGAAGACACTTTTGCGGGTCGAAGACGGCCGTCTACCCTGCAAAATTAAAGCCCGCGTAGGGCGAAGACTGAACCCACTGTTGCGGGTCGAAGACGGCCGTCTATCCTGCAAGATCAAAGCTTGCCTAGGGCGAAGACAGAGGGCACTCTTGCGGGTCGAAGGCGGCCGTCTACCTTGGAAGATTAAAGCCCGCGTAGGGCGAAGACTGAACACACTGTTGCGGGTCGAAAACGGCCGTCTACCCCGCAAGATTAAAGCCCGCGTAGGGCGAAGACAAAACACATATTTGTGGGTCGAAGACGGCCGTCTACCCCGCAAAATTAAAGCCCGCGTAGAACGAAGACAGAAGACACCCTTGTGGGTCGAAGGCGGCCGTTTACCCCACAAGATTAAAGCCCGCGTAGAACGAAGACAAAACCCATACTTGCGGGTCGAAGCTGGCCGTTTATCTCGCAAGATTAAAGCCCGCGTTGGGCGAAGACAAAACACATATTTGCGGGTCGAAAACGGCCGTCTACGTCGCAAGATTAAAGTCCGCGTACGACGAAGACTGAACACACTGTTGCGGGTCGAAGACGGCCGTCTACCCCGCAAGATTAAAGCCCGCGTAGGGCGAAGACTGAACCCACTGTTGCGGGTCGAAGACGGCCGTCTATCCTGCAAGATCAAAGCTTGCCTAGGGCGAAGACAGAAGACACTTTTGCGGGTCGAAGACGGCCGTCTACCCTGCAAAATTAAAGCCCGCGTAGGGCGAAGACTGAACCCACTGTTGCGGGTCGAAGACGGCCGTCTATCCTGCAAGATCAAAGCTTGCCTAGGGCGAAGACAGAAGACATTTTTTCGGGTCGAAGACGGCCGTCTACCCTGCAAAATTAAAGCCCGCGTAGGGCGAAGACAGAGGGCACTCTTGCGGGTCGAAGGCGGCCGTCTACCTTGGAAGATTAAAGCCTGCGTTGGGCGAAGACAAAACACATATATGCGGGTCGAAACGGCTGTCTACCCCGCAAGATTAAAGCCCGCGTAGGGCGAAGACAGAAGACACTCTTGCGGGTCGAAGACGGCCGTCTACGCCGCAAGATTAAAGCGCGCGTAGAACGGAGACAGAAGACACTGGCAGGTCGAAGACGGTTGTCTACCCCGCAAGATTAAAGCTTGCGTATGGCGAAGACTGAACACACTGTTGCAGGTCGAAGACGGCCGTCTACCTCGCAAGATTAAAGCCCGCGTAGGGCGAAGACTGAACACACTGTTGAGGGTCGAAGACGGCCGTCTAGCCCGCAAAATTAAAGCCCGCGTAGGGCGAAGACATTGATAAAGAACATTTGTCACACATCCAACAATACGACGATAAAAATAAAATCTCTCCCACGCCTAATCAAAACTGTGTTAAAAGGTAGACCTCACAAACGTTTTAACATGACGATAACCACGTCCATTTCGCAACACCAAACCGACGGACCACGTTTACAGTATTTGGAACTAACCCGAGAAAACGTCCAACTATGGAGCGATACAAATGGATTTGTCTCTGTCATTCAGAAAATGGCATTCAGCACGGAAATCTTTCTGTCGAGGATGCTTTCTGAAGCTCATTTGGTCAAGAATCAGAAGTGCTCAGAAGTGAGTTCATCTCCATCATCGAAAACGATGCATGGCGCATCACCAACCGCCCTTCTGACAGAGACATTGTAGGTTGCCGTATCGTCCTTCGCAACAAATACAATGCAGGTGACACTCTTGAAAGACGAAAGGCGAGATTAGTAGCAAGAGGTTACACTCAACACGATGGAATCGACTTTCATGAAACCTTTGCACCAGTTGCAGGGATCAACTCCATTCGAACTTACTTGCCATTGCTGCCGAACACCATTTACTCGTCGACCAATTGGACGTGAAAAGAACGTTTTTTAATGGAAACATAGATCAGATTTTCATGCAGCTGCTGGACCAAATCGAAATAATCCTAGAAGATATAATAAAAACTGAAAGGCACGGACTCGAACTAAAGCAGAAGAAATGCTGCAATCTATCCAAGAAGGCAACAAAGTCTGTCAACTTAACAAGGTCCTCTATGGTCTACGACAACCAAGTCGCCTATGCTATTAACCAGTGATTCTGTAAGTGGGGGTCACGAAAAATATTCCGGGGGTCGCTGAAAAATTGAAGCCAGATCAATTTTTTTTTCAAATATTTTATAAATTTACTATGGATTCATATTTAGAAATAATAGAAATAAAAAATATATAAAACAATTTTTACTTAAATAAATTGCACATATAAATAATAAAAACAATATAAATATTTTAATACGAGCCTAATATTCATAAATTTGTGCGCTATTGGGGAATCCCGAGTTCCACTCTCAGCCTAAACTATGATAGAACAACATTGTCATTTGGAACGGTGTTCGCTAGCAGCGTTGCGTCTGTAGGCAAGTTGAGTTAGAAATACAGTAGAACGTCGATTATCCGAAAACCGATCAACCGAAACCTTTTCAGTCAGCAAATTTAAATTTCCGCTAGTGCTGTGGCGCAGAAATATTTGGCTATGTCTTGGGCTACTCCAATATTATTTTAGTTAGTATGCGTTTTTAGCTGGCAGCACTGGAGCGACCATGAGGGGGTACTTAACCCCGTCCCTTCGGGATGTTTTCCTACATATAGTAATTCTTCGGGGGTCCTTTGAAATTTTTTAGTGCAAAAGGGGATCGCGGACTAAAAAGTTTGAGAAACACTGTTATAAAAGACTGGATGATGAACTCGAACAATTACCTCGACTTAAGACCATTGAACTTTGACCCCTGCGTCTATGTTCGAATGAACAGAACAACTTAACCTTTGTCATCATCTACGTCGACAACCTCATCATTGCTTCACGTGACGAAATCGAAAAGGCCAACCTAAAGAAGACTCTTATGTCCAAATTTGACATGAAAGACCTGGGACAACTCCACGATTGCTGGGGCATTGAAAACTTCCAACGAGAAAAGGAGGGGAAGACGGTAATCCAAATGTGCCAAAAGAGATATACCGAGGAAATCTTGGAACGTTTCTCGATGGAAGCATCGAAACCAGTCGCAACTCTTCTTGACCCAAGCTCAAAACTTCACAGACCTGAAAACCCATCAATTCAGGAAATGAAGCAGTTTCCACTTCAAAAACTAATTGATTGTCTTCTTTATCTTTCTATCTGCACCAGGCCGGATATCGCAAATGCAGTAAGTAAACTGAGGCGGCAGTATAACACCCAACATGACCAAACACGCTGGACTGCAACGAAACGTGTCCTTCGATATCTAAGAGGGATAACCAATCACGGCCTGACGTTCGAGACAATCGGAGAACCACTTAGAGGATTCTCAGACCCTGACTGGAGAGCATCGACAGAGGATCGCCGTTCCTTCTCCGGAAACATTTTAAATATTTTCAATCTCTTTGATCTCAAATATTTGCTGTTACGAATATTGGTGTAATAAAATCATTGAAATGATGCAATTGAGTTAGTGCCAGTCAATAAGACTTGTGGCATTAGAGAGTTCTAATTATGACGTATTAAAACCCGAAAAAGTGCACCTTAATAGGTGTATAAATCTCAAAGAGGCCCTCTTAGTGCCCACAGGGCGGAAAGAGTTAAAAAAAAAGGTATATAAATCTGCAAAAAGCTTCATTTTGTGGGCGTAGATGACAATAGTCACTATCCCCATAACATATATACAGTAAGACCCCGCTTAACGCTGATTCAATATAACGTGGTCTGCTTGATGCCTAAAAAACGCTCAAAATTTACGCTGATTCAAATTAACCCGGTATTTCATTGATTCGTACATAATACAATTATTCCCAATTACGAACCAATCAGCAAAAGGTTGCAATTCGTCGTAGCGCTGTACCTTCCTTAAATCTATGTTTGTTTTGTGCAATTTTGGAAAAAATATAACATCTTGGATGCCATAAGAAATATATCGACTTCGCTTGGCAAGAATTAACTGATAAATGCATGAACGGAGTGTGGAAGAAGTTATGGCTGAAGGTATCCAAGAATCCTCAATGAGAACAGCCTATAGCTGCATCGTTAGGTTGACAAAATTGTCAACTTAACCGATACAGGAGAGGTAGACGAGCAGCATATTGGGGAGTTACTGCAGGTTTCTGGAAAGAGCCTTACCAACGACGACTTTCAAGAACTGGCAGAACAAGGAATTCGTATAGAACTGGAAAATAGAGATTCTGAAGACGAAGAACCCAAAAATTTCTCTACAGTTTTTCTTAGTGAAAGTTTGGTAACGATAACCGAAATCGTTGATCAAATTGTACCAAATGATCCAGAGTTTGATAGAAGTACCAAGCAAAACGAGGCATTTTGGATGAGATTTACCGCTACCGACATTTGCTTAAGGAAAGAAAAAGAAAGCGCCCAATGAAACTACACCACTTCATCGCAAAAAACAAGAATTTCAGAAGAGCCAGGACCTTCGTCACAAAAAATTAAGTTTACATTTCTGTGCGCATATGTTTATGTGTTATTTCACATATATTATACAAAAATTTATATAAAAATAACTTAAAATTATAGTAAAACTTGCTTATTATTTGGTCGCGTGTTTCCCTATCCCTATTTACTCTACGTTAAAATGGTCTCGTTTAACGCTGTTTCGCTTAGCCCTTTGTCGTCTAGGAACGCATCCCCCGTGTTAAGCGGGATCTTACGGTATAAGCAACTACAATCTACGATACATTACGGTGTACACAACGCAAAAGATTTTTGTCTAAATAAAATATCGAACAAAAGTTTTTAAACTTTCTTTTTACAGGAATAATTATCTTGTGTCTAGTGTATAATTGTGCCTAGACATAATCACAAATTAATGTAAAAATGCTCAACTTCGATAAATATTGAATCTTTAAACAGTTTGCCTAATATGAAATATAACACAAGTTTTATTAAATGTAAACATTTATGTACAGTTTAATCATGAAAATTCCATGTACAATTTTAATTGTTGAAGTAATTATAATTCTGCTTTGGACATATATCGGCTGCAATGTGATTTTTTTCTTTTTTTTTGTTTGGTTAAATTTGGTTAAATTTCAGCGTGGAAATGTTCAACGTTTAGTGCATAAATCGATTAATTAAGCTGAAATTTCAGGTATCCAGATATAAAAACATGTTTCTAATAGAAGAACAAATTATGGTTTAACTGGATAATTGGCAGGGTGCATGTTCTTCTCTTTTTTCTAACAACATGGCTTAACACGTCTAGAATGAAGTTTCTAATTCGTTTTAAATGAAAAAATAAATCATTCTCAAGAGGGATGTTTAGTCACTCGATAGATCTCATTATCTTTCGTATCACGTCTCCTAGTCCTTATCACGTGTAAGCTTTTATCTGTCACTTTAATTTAAGGAAAATTCAATTTTATTAATAGATTGGTAGATGAAAGGGGGGTTACTATACTTCAAGTCTATTCTCTTTTCGGTTCGAAGGATCATAAAGTCAAATTTTTATTCGCATTTATACAGACACGAAACACGAGAATATTAAATTTTTCAATTCATATTATTGTTAAAATATATATACAACTACTATACACAGACTTTTAAATATTGAAATCCTTGATTAAATCTTCAAAGCGAGAGAGAAATAATAGTGGCACTCCCGGTTTTCTGGAGTGCGACATTAGACTTTTATAATTGGCAGAAAACCGATCACGCGATGTAGATGAAACTCTGACTCTGGGTTGCAATTTGAAAAAATTGTAGACCTATAAATACCCACTATCCTCCGTTCGTCTGTTTTCTAAATCTCGACATTGGAGTTAAGTTGACGAAAGACGAGACCAGATATGGAAACCTTGGGGTAGGAGACCACGATTAGAGGTAGGATGGAAACCTTGGGGTAGGAGCCACGACATACTCTTTCAATTCAAAACTATTGCCCTGAAAGCAGCTAATAGATGACCGACACGACTCTATTGTTAAAGGAAAAGTATGGTGTACAGGGGCAAGTCACTACTGATTTGTGGTGGAGAGCACATATTATAAATTAAATGCATTAAAAATATGATTAAAACCGCAGCCTGGCAATAATTGCTCGTTTAATTTATATATAGATTATGTTCGGACCGAATCCACTATGATGTCAGCTACAACAGGATTGAATACATATTCTTTAGTATATTAGAATACTGTTTTTAAACCAGCATTAATATTATGATAATTTAAAATGATATTCCAGTTAACTCATTATTCATAAAAGATCATGATGGTTCAGATCGGATTCAAAATCGAATTCTTTAAAGATGATACAATAGTGAGGTTGCGGCCGAAGTTTTCAACACGAAAACGTGAACGTCGAACGTTCAGCGCCGCCATCCTCTAAGCCTAGAAGTTTGAAAATGGCGTTTGGAACCTCGAGCATGATTCCACTGACGTTCTAAACGCCATTGTCAAACTTCTAGGCCGCAATCTCGAGAATATAATATAATTAACGTTTTTAACGAAAAAATAAAATACTGTTTTGTGTGTAAGTGAATAATGAACGGTATCTGCTATTAGGCTTATATATTATCAAGCTTCGTGGCAACTTATGACGCACGACGGCCTATAACACACGGATATATTAATAACGAGATTGCGGCCGAAGTTTTCATCTCTAAAACGTGAACGTCGAGCGCCGCTATCTTGTAAGCAGCGTTCGACGTTCACGTTGTAGAGATGAAAACTTCGGCCGCAACCTCACTAATATACAAAAAACTAAACCAACACCTGATCACTCGCTGAGAGATATTTATTCTTAACACAAACGTTTTCAATCCAATCAATGGATCATCATCGGGTAAAATAGAACATTACAAAAAATAGAACAACAACTTCAAAATACAAAAAATATAACGGCTAACCAATATGTAACTAACAGCACAATAACGTTTCGAAATATCAAAAATTAATAAAAATGCTGCTAAAATTAAAAATAAAATAATAATATATAACAAACAAATAGTGTATACAAAATATTAATACTTCTGCCTTAATAAACAAATTAATAACACTAAATGTTAACACTGCTTAATAAGCTGTACAGAGTTTTTCATTTAACAATACATATTAATAAAGCTACTGCTCTTATTTGAAGTTTACAACTGCAAACTTCCATGCGGAAGGAAGTCCCTCGGCATCTCTTGCGTTGATGCAATTCCCTTTAAGCTTGCTTTTATAGATTTCTAATTTTTCGGCCGTTCTTGCCAAGGTCGGGGAGTGTATTTGTTTCAGTATATCTGCTTCATTCCATCTTACTATTGAGCCTTCCGTTTGTGCCATTTGTGACAATACTGTGGCATTAGAACCTTTTCTAACATCATATCTGTGCTCTTTTATCCTTACCCCTAGGTTTCTGGTAGTAACCCCAACATAATCTTTATTTATTCCTAACATCTGATTCTCGTAAGGAATCTTATAAACGCCGGACCTATCCTCTTTTTTAATTATCCCTTTATCATTTCTAAGAATTCTGTACAGATTCGGAGCTCTTTTTAAGATTATCCTTGTATCCTTTATATTTGCGATTTCTTTCATAATGCTTCCTAAGTGTTTGTTGTACGTAAATTTCGTGTATGTAGATGGACCACGACCACGACCAGGTACTGTATCAGTACTAACTTCTAATTTATTGATAATCCCCTTTAACACATTCCTCTTGTAGCCCAATGCTTCTGCTACCTGCGTGATTCTTTCTATTTCTGCATCCCTGTCTATAACACTTTCGCAGTATAAAAAAGCCCTCCTAACTAACGCTCTAAACGCTGCTAATTTATATTTATAGGGATCGTTAGAGCCAGCCGGAATATAAAGTGGGCTATGAGTTGGTTTAATAAATACCCCGGTAGATATACGTCCCTCTCTAAACATAACCTTAATGTCCAAAAAATGTATCATAACAGAGCTTTTTTGCTCTAGTTTTAAGCTTAGGCCATCTTCATTATCATTGATCTTGTCAATAAATCTAGCAATTAATCGATTGCTTTTCCAAATTATGAATATATCATCAACATACCTTTTGTAGTATACGATGCTGTTCCTGAAATTACGCAAAACTTTAACCTCAAGCCTACTAACAACAAGCTCACATAATAGCCCAGAAATTGGGCTTCCCATAGGGACCCCTCGGCATTGCTTATACGTTTGTCCTTCAAACGCAAAGAAGGATTCGCAGCAAACGAGGTTAACCATCTCTACCAACTCATTAATATGATGTGCTAAAGCAGGGTTTATTCTGGTCAAATAATCCAAAAGTGCTTCTACACAGGATTCAATCCTGATAGAAGGAAACAAATTTTCGTAATCCAATACAGTCCCAACTTCGTCATCAACTAAGTAAACCTCTTGTAGTTCTTTGACTACCGTTACCGGATCCTTATCCACCAATTCATTGCTTTCCATCTTGGAGGAGATATACTCATGCAACCTTTTTTCAAAGAGAAACGTAGGCGCTTTTCGTTTTTCCACAATAGGTCTGATTTTCTTGCCTTCCTTATGAGTCTTAGCAAAGGCAAATAATCTAGGGGTCCCTGGTCTAGGGTTACGACATTTTACTAAAAAAGGTAAGATCTTCGCCAGTTTTGATCCTCCCAGTTTTCTAACCCTTCTATCAATTGCTTCAACTATGTTACTATTTATCTGAATACAATCCGTTTTCCTGATATATTCCTTCAACGCTTCATAGTATGTAGGTTTTTTCATCACAACGATCTGCTTGCTTTTATCCGCTCTTGTTGCGACTAAGTTGTTCTTTTTCAGCCATCCCTTAGCATAAGCGATGTCTTTATTATAACCTCTTCCTTTCCTAGTTTTCTGATTCTTTAACACTGCTTTCCAACGTATATAGTCTTTGTCAACCGGATCTAACCCCACGATTCCTCACTCCAGGAGATTGAAAGAGGAATCGTGGGGTTAGATCCGGTTGACAAAGACTATATTACGTAGTAAAATGTCGTAACCCTAGACCAGGGACCCCTAGATTATTTGCCTTTGCTAAGACTCATAAGGAAGGCAAGAAAATCAGACCTATTGTGGAAAAACGAAAAGCGCCTACGTTTCTCTTTGAAAAAAGGTTGCATGAGTATATCTCCTCCAAGATGGAAAGCAATGAATTGGTGGATAAGGATCCGGTAACGGTAGTCAAAGAACTACAAGAGGTTTACTTAGTTGATGACGAAGTTGGGACTGTATTGGATTACGAAAATTTGTTTCCTTCTATCAGGATTGAATCCTGTGTAGAAGCACTTTTGGATTATTTGACCAGAATAAACCCTGCTTTAGCACATCATATTAATGAGTTGGTAGAGATGGTTAACCTCGTTTGCTGCGAATCCTTCTTTGCGTTTGAAGGACAAACGTATAAGCAATGCCGAGGAGTCCCTATGGGAAGCCCAATTTCTGGGCTATTATGTGAGCTTGTTGTTAGTAGGCTTGAGGTTAAAGTTTTGCGTAATTTCAGGAACAGCATCGTATACTACAAAAGGTATGTTGATGATATATTCATAATTTGGAAAAGCAATCGATTAATTGCTAGATTTATTGACAAGATCAATGATAATGAAGATGGCCTAAGCTTAAAACTAGAGCAAAAAAGCTCTGTTATGATACATTTTTTGGACATTAAGGTTATGTTTAGAGAGGGACGTATATCTACCGGGGTATTTATTAAACCAACTCATAGCCCACTTTATATTCCGGCTGGCTCTAACGATCCCTATAAATATAAATTAGCAGCGTTTAGAGCGTTAGTTAGGAGGGCTTTTTTATACTGCGAAAGTGTTATAGACAGGGATGCAGAAATAGAAAGAATCACGCAGGTAGCAGAAGCATTGGGCTACAAGAGGAATGTGTTAAAGGGGATTATCAATAAATTAGAAGTTAGTACTGATACAGTACCTGGTCGTGGTCGTGGTCCATCTACATACACGAAATTTACGTACAACAAACACTTAGGAAGCATTATGAAAGAAATCGCAAATATAAAGGATACAAGGATAATCTTAAAAAGAGCTCCGAATCTGTACAGAATTCTTAGAAATGATAAAGGGATAATTAAAAAAGAGGATAGGTCCGGCGTTTATAAGATTCCTTACGAGAATCAGATGTTAGGAATAAATAAAGATTATGTTGGGGTTACTACCAGAAACCTAGGGGTAAGGATAAAAGAGCACAGATATGATGTTAGAAAAGGTTCTAATGCCACAGTATTGTCACAAATGGCACAAACGGAAGGCTCAATAGTAAGATGGAATGAAGCAGATATACTGAAACAAATACACTCCCCGACCTTGGCAAGAACGGCCGAAAAATTAGAAATCTATAAAAGCAAGCTTAAAGGGAATTGCATCAACGCAAGAGATGCCGAGGGACTTCCTTCCGCATGGAAGTTTGCAGTTGTAAACTTCAAATAAGAGCAGTAGCTTTATTAATATGTATTGTTAAATGAAAAACTCTGTACAGCTTATTAAGCAGTGTTAACATTTAGTGTTATTAATTTGTTTATTAAGGCAGAAGTATTAATATTTTGTATACACTATTTGTTTGTTATATATTATTTTTTATTTTTAATTTTAGCAGCATTTTTATTAATTTTTTGATATTTCGAAACGTTATTGTGCTGTTAGTTACATATTGGTTAGCCGTTATATTTTTTGTATTTTGAACTTGTTGTTCTATTTTTTGTAATGTTCTATTTTACCTGATGATGATCCATTGATTGGATTGAAAACGTTTGTGTTAAGAATAAATATCTCTCAGCGAGTGATCAGGTGTTGGTTTAGTTTTTTGTATTATTTTCTGCTGAGCACGCTGTAGGTTGTTTACTCACTAATATAATTGAGATGGGTTAATAATGATAATGATAATAATAAGCGCAGAGCACAAACAGTTAGGAATTGAAAGTTGAAATTCGGTATACAGGGTAAGTCACAAGAATGCACACTAAGAAGGAATTTTTCGAAATTCCTCCCTGTGGGAGAGGAAGAGGATTAAGGATTACGCTGAAGAACTCAGCTTTTACTGTACTATTTTAGATGCTGTTTTTTTGCGGAAAATCGAACATGTTTTTAGACCCATCTAAAAATTGTCTAATTGACCTCGGATGAACCTAATTCTTGCACCCGGTGAAAACGGGTAAGATCGGCTGTAATCTAATAATCTTAATCTTCGCTATTGTTACTTTTTGTCCGAACAACGCTGGGCTCATTTGCTAGTAAATATATACAACAATCGGAACTGAAGGTAGGAGAATTCTAAACATTACTGGTAATTCTATGTTTCAAGTTTGCATATTTGCATACCTGAACAAATAATTCTGTCTAAAGTTTTTTTTGCCAGTCATTACGATTTTGAATCATCACTCGAATAATTTTGATGAATAAATATTCATTTTGAATTTAAAAACTATATTCTAGAAAATGTTTTCCTCATTAATTCACGGGAAAAGATGCTTATATAAACGTTCAATTCCATCATTTTAAATCGAGCGGCTGAATTAATGCAATTCTATGCTTTAAAAAACTGTTTAATTCACAGAATTATACCTATTTGTCGTGATTCACGCGAAAATAATTCTCAACGTCCGGAATTTATTAAACAAAAAAGTTATAATTACAACAAATAATACTCATTTTGATAAATTCGTAATTTTAAGGACGTTTTTTTGAAAATTTTAATTAACGTATAAGCGGAAAAAATTTGTAATTTGAGAAATGTTTACAAGTACAATCAAATAAACAAGTCAATAGTACGTTGTTTATTTGATATTTATAAAATTAGAACAAAATGATTGGACGCATCTACCTGGAAGCAACTTCGTAAGCCAATGGTATAGTTCGTTTCATATAAAACGGATTTTGTTATTGGCTTGCTTGCATAGCTGCTTATACTTAGATGCTCCCATTATGTATTATTCTTTAAAAATAAATCAATATTTAAAACATATTTATATTCTAAATGTCGCTACTCTGAGAACAATTTTTTTAACGTCATTTTTTAAATTCTGCTAAGCAGGATTTAATAAGGACTAATCCAGGAGTAAAAGTTTAGAATGGCTGTTTTAAATTCGTGTAATAATAAATAAACCATATACCGGTACAAAAGTTTAATCACATTAATAAGTATTTAAAATGAGCTACACAAACCTACACAACATTAAAACGTTAACAAATTTCAAAAATAATTAAAATATATTAAAATATAAACATTTATTTAAAGCTTCTATATAAACAATACAAAAAATTTTACTAGTATATCGCCCCTATTCGTCTCCGGTTAAAAATGAATGTTTTAAAATATATTTAACTAATCTTTCGCTTCGAAACATAAAAAAAAAAAAAATTAATACCGTATTTCGACATTTAAACTTTTGACCTTGAACAGTCAATTTAACGGGAAATTAAATAATAACGTTCGCAGGTATCGGAGTGAACAGGTTGTTTGTTCGGTAGTTCTAATTTTCTCCGCAAGAGTTCGCTGAGAGTGGAATGTTTACGAAGAAAACGTAAAAATTAGGCGGTTATTTAAAAGTGCGAAGAAGAAGAATTTACCGAATTTCTTACTTGTTAAATGATGCCCAGTTTTTGAAAGCTGTTAACAAAAATAATACAATTCCGACTTTAGTTTTTTATCATAATTTTTTAATGTAAGTTGAATAAAAGACGACAATTGCTAAGCAACTGCTAAAATTTGAAGGAAACGAAGGTCGCCATTTTTAAACAAAAGAAAATATTTCTGCATGTATCATATGTACGAAGTTTAATCGACCGAAAATTAAATCATGAATGGGTAAAAAATTTTATATATATTTTGTGATTATTTTTGGTGTGATCGGTAATTTTCTTTTAATATCCTATATATGTATATATAATATATATATATATATAATATATATTAAATTAAAATTATTATTGAATATATTATATATATATAATATATAATAATAATCTATATTATAATATACATAATTTGTATAATAAAAATTATATATACACTGTATATAGTTTTTATTTATATAAATTGTGAAAACAAAAAGTATAGGTATCAAGTTGCAATGAAAATAATGTATTTAAGTAAAAAATAAAAGAAACATGGCCGGCGTTATTTACATTTAATAAATAAAAATATAAATACGACTTTTTCACACAAGGAAACACCGCATGGCAAAAAAGAAGGACTAAAGCAAGGTCCTATATGGAATTGAATAAGTCTTGTGAAAAAGTGTATTTATATTTTTATTTATTAAATGTAAATAATATAACTTAGCTGTTTTGGTTTTGCATTTCTATTTTTAATAATTAAATACGTGTTACGTATTTGAAACTTGTATAAAACTTGCTGGCGATCGGTCTGTGGAAGCTGCGGAAGCGCTGCTTCCCTTGTATTTTCTAAAATATAAATACATACATACATATTGTGTGATTATTTTCATATAGAAGTTATTATATCTTTATTTCAATTCTGTTTAACAATTAAAATAAATTGTTTATTTTTGTTGTTTCTGGTATTTGTTTATGATTTTTATGGAAATGCAGCTTCCCTGTTGTGGAATGTCACTGCATGCCACTGATATAATTTGATTATTGAATGTTTGCCTATGTTATATATTAACATTAATATAATTTATTTTTCAACAAAAATTTGAATGTATATTGACATGTAAACTTATTAATAACCATTATAGTCTTGAAAAATCAACAAGTGAGATTCTAAAATTGTAATCAGAAGTAGCACTATGACCTAATATATGAATAAAAGTGACCTAAGTTCAAAACAAATTTTGAATGAACAGGATAATAGGTTAGATGAAGGAAAATAAAGATAGTACCAAATAAATGTTCTGGATCTTCCAATGAAATAGAAATATAGTATGTTTAAGTAAGAGGGTATATGTGCAGTATATGGAATTGAATAAGTTATTAAAAGAATCTTTTTGCATACTCTCAAGATTAACTAGATTTTTAAGCCTTGTAATAAATGATAATTAAATTATTTTATTTAAGTAGATATAATTATGAAAACAGTTAATTACATAGTAATATTTGTATCATTCTGTTCAATTGTAACCTCATAACATGGTACTGTAATCAACCCTTAACATGAATAAAATGATTTGATTGATTGAATAAAAGAGTATGCATAAAAGGAGAAAAATTATCATGTACTGTATATTGCATGAGAAAAAGACTTATGACAATGGAAAAATATAAATATTCATTTTGAAGTTATTCAAGAATTTAAAAACAGAGTTTTGTTTACTTTGAAAAAGCATTTATTTCCACTATAAACAAAACTGAAATGGGTTTGTAATATTAGAAGCCAAAATTTATTTGCTTGTTTTTAAATTAGTTTGTCTTCAAATGTGTTTTTAAAAAATTTTTCTTTAGACTGACAAAATAGCATAGTTTTAATTTAGATTATTTTATTAGACAATTTAATGTAAAATTTATTTCAAACACATTTTAAAATAGTATAATCTGAAAATGTTTGTGCAAATAAATTTTAATCTTAAAGACATTTTAGTTTTATTTGGTTTTTCTTAAACTATAGTCTATCTTTATATCTGTTACGGCAATACCCGATTTTATGCCAAACTAGTTTTGCCTAGGTCAAACTAGTTTGGTGTAAGTGTGTCAGGCCAAACTAGTTTAGAATTATTATTCAAGTATATTAATGGTTAAATATATTAATAGTTAAAATAAAATTAAAAGGCAATCAATTAGATGAACAATATTTATTCATAGTCTACTTAATTATAAAAAACGGGGTTGATAAATTAATTACCATAATTATTAGCAACCAAGTTATTAGAATAGGTTAGGTTAGGTTAGAACGTGCGTCCCCACTGTTTCCTGTCTTCTGATCGCTGGAATGAAGACGAGCCGCCATCTTCGATACCTAGGGTAAAATTAACCAAAAATTAGAAGTGACACAACACTTGTACAAAATTATAAAATAAAAATAAGCTAATCAGTACTTATCAATTTGTATTATTTTATTAAGCCATGCACTTTTAAAAGTAATTAACTTTCGAAAATATTTTCAAAAATTCAAACAAAATAATAAAAATAACTTTTTAAAATCAAACTAAAATTAAAAATGAACTTATTTGTGTTTTATGATGAACTTAAATTAACCATTAATATACTTGAATAATAATTCTAAACTAGTTTGGCCTGACACGCTTACGCCAAACTAGTTTGGCTTAGTATATATATATATATAGTTTGGAGTATATATATATTTTTGGAGTATATATATATTTCCAATTTTCCAATTTGTAAATGCTCTTTTGGAATTGAAATACATTTTAACTTTAAAGTATAAAATTTTGCATTTATGGAAAATAGTTATAACAGTTTCTGTATTGTCATGAAGGTACAGTTATTATTAAGTAGTTTATCTGCATTAAAAAAAATAAATATTTTAAAAATTTAACCTTAAAAATTTTAATTATTATAAAACCTTTTATAAATATGGTCTGAACAGCAAATATTTTGAAGACTTCAGCCATGTTTAGAGAATATATTTTTAAACATAACTGTTAAAATATTTTTCTTTTTATTAGAACTTTGAATAAATAGGAAAGAAGCAAATTTTTTAAAATATGCCTTTATCCAAAAAGTTATAAAACTTGTAATTTTTTACATATTTTAACTTTTATATGATTAAATATGTCTTTATTCTTAATTAATGCAATATTCAAAAACTATCAATGAGCTTCAGTTCCCAAACAGCATACATTTTATGCTAGAGTATTTCTATATTATTAACTACAGTAGCGAAAAAGTATACATGTGTTTGAATACAGTCAAACCTGTTTTTATGCGGGGGATAGGGACCGCATTAAAAAAAACGCATTAAAAAAAATCTCACGAAACTTCACGAATGGCTGTAAATAATAGTTTTCGCAACACAATTAAAAAAATAATTTTTTTATGCGGTCAACAGGGACCGCATAAAAAAAGTCTCACATAGAAAATAACTCAAAACCGTACGAAATAGAATTTATTGACAACAGATGTCAGCACTTGACTGCATCGTCTGGTCTATCGTCTGTTTTACATATTTTTGTCCAGGTGGTGTTTTGTTGACTTAAAAAGTAAATTATTTCATTTTTCGCATATTCATGCAATAATATTACTATAATAAATGCATTTATGCTATAATAAGTTTATTTAGCTATAATAAGTCAACGTGAGACATGACGAATCGCACGAGACTAGTCGCCAACTATACCGCACAAATTAAAAATTCGCATTAAAAAAATCGCACAAATAAAAATCGCACATAAAAAGAGCGCATAAAAACAGGTTTGACTGTATATGTTTTAATATTAAATAGTTAGTTTTTATATTGGTTTACATTTTCTTTTTATATTAGGCATTTTTTATTTCTGCAGATATTTTCAATAAAATGATTTTTTACTTAATTGAAAATTAAATATACAACTTCTTCCTTTCAACCTTTTTATATTAGCAAACTAAAGAAATTAATAAAGTTTTTTAGCAACTGATTATATATATAATATACTATAATTGAAATAATTGTGTTTTGTTAAGATATATTACATGATGAAGATTAAATTACAAAATTATTAAACAATTATTAAAATTATTAATCTTAAAAAAAATTAGAAAATTAAAATTATTAAATTTTGAAGCATTTTTAAAAATCAAAATGATGTTATTACTTGTTGCATAAGAAATATTAACAGGTAGAAGTTTGATGCAATCATATGTACTCGGCAATAATTAATCTGTGACAATTATTGATGGATCTTTTCGTAAGAATTTGGAAAAAATATTAGAGAATTGCACTTTTAGATTTTCAATTGCTTAATATTTTGCAGATTTTGATTTTTTTTTTTAAATTTTAAAGCAAACTTGTTTTTAACTTTGATATTACTTAATTATATTAAAACTTTATGTATTGAATAATTAGGCTATATTAAAAAGTTTTGAAATTTCAATTATATTTTTTTTTTTATGATAAAAATATATCTAAAAAATTAAATTGTGAATTATAATTCACAAATCAGCTAATTTAAATTATTTTAATCTGTAATATATATATATATATGAAGACTAAAATGTAAATTATGTTTATTTGTTGATTTTCTTGCTTTTATTTCTGTTTATAATATTTTCTGTTTACTACAGTATGTTCCATTTTGCAGTCCAAGGAATAAATTTTTGAGATCTTTTAGTTTAATCCATGACTTTTTTATTCATGCAGATTTTTTGTAAATTTCAACATGTGAACAAAAATATTAAAATATTTTTGTTTACATGTTCACTATGTTTAAAATAGCTACTTAAATATTTTCAGAACTACATTTTAAAAATTATGGCATGTAGATAGTAAGATAAACTACTTTGATCTAATGCAATCAATCATTTTTATAATAATAATAATAGTCTATATATACAATACAGTAGAATCACTTATTGTAATTATTTTTAAACTTGATTATAGTAAAAATGATAATAATTGACTTAAAGCTGATTATAACTTTTGTTATATATGTGATCTTCAGCAGATGGCATTAAAAATTTAATGCTTTTTATATGTTCTCTCCAAAAAGTCTTGACACAGAAACAGATAGAACCAAACAGTTTTTTACAGTATTTAATTCTATTAATGTAAGATACAGAATTTTCAAATCAATTTCATTAATTTTCTATGAATTTTTAATATCAGAAAATTCATAGAAAATTAATGAAATTGATTTTCAAAATTCTGAATCTTACATTAGTATGATAGAAGAATTAGAACTAAACAGTTTTTTGCAATATTTATTTGCTTTTGTTTTCAAGATTTTTTGGAAAAGTATTTTTCCACAGAGAAAATGCTAAATTATTAATGCCATTGCTGCTGGAGATTGTGTGTGCGCATAATCAATGAGATTACAATCAGTCTTAAACAAGAGAAGAAAACAGGACTACAATTAATAGAAATTCTGGTTTTATTGACTAACATTAAAAATACATGTAAAAGCAATTAATAATATATATAATTTGAAGATTTATTAATACTAATAATAATTGATAATTATTATTAATTAATATTAATATATTCAGCATATAACTGAAATGAGAAATTCCAGCAGTTTGAACTATCATACTGTACTGCAAGTAAATAATGGTTACAATGTTAAATGTTCAATATTTAAAGCATTAGTTAAGTCTAATAATGATGATAATTGAAAAATAATAATTACATGATGAGGCAGTCTAAAAATGCCTATTTACCTGATGATGATAATAACTATAAGTGGAACACTGATTACAATAAGCAAAGTTTAATAATTGTATTTAACTGTTTTGGGATATGTTAATTCTGATAACATTAGGTCACTTATAACAATATATTTGATTACAATAAACACTATATAGGCCTATACATAAGGTAGGAAAAAATATTTGTTGTTATTGCATTATACATAAAGTTTGTAAAAAAAAAAAATTTAATAAGTATAGGAGTGCATATTGATATTGAATAAACTAATATATAATAGTTTTCTTAAGATATAATTTTCTATAGGGATGAAATAGTATATATTTTTCTTTAAGTAGTTTAATTAAAGGAGTATGCTAAACTTACTATACCAAATATTGAAGTTCTTTAAAAAGTGTTTGTCAAAATGTTTTTTATGGAGTTCAAATTCTCAATACTGTCAAATAAATAGACATTGATGTAAAGTGATGAGCTTTACTCTTGAAACAGTAATAAACTCACTTTGTTACAAATTTGATAACAAGTTTTAATAGGTTATATTAAAGTACTGATTCAGAATGCCTTATTACATGTTGAATTTACTTTGGACATGGATTTGAAAATATCCTTACTTTTCAATGCCAATTAATAAAATGTTTAGAAAAAACTTAAAAATTATATGTTAGTTTTTATGTTTTTGGCAATTTGCCATTATTAGAAACTTGACCTGTGATTAATTTTAACATATTATTCATCCAAATTCACAATAAATTACAATCAGATTTAACACAAGATTTATGTAATAAGCTTCTATATTTCAATATCATCCAACATTTAATTTTTAAAAGCATTCTTCATGAGTGATATGTATTATCAAATAAATATATCTGATAAATTACTAATGAAGTAAATTGGTAATTAATTAATAAAAATGATGATCTAATATAAAATTTAAATTTTTATTAACTAATAATTTTATGAATGATTTATGAAGTTAAAATATTTTTACTCAGTTATATGTTGCTATTGCTGTCTGATACTTTCCAGATGAATCACACTAAGAATGATTCACTTGGAAGTTAATATGGATTTTTTTTTTAGAGTAAATTCAAATTTGATTGAAATTATTTTTTCTATTATTCAATATTGTTAACCTGTTTTTGAAACTAAGATTACAATGTCATTATTACATTTAAAAGATCATTTCACATATTGCAAATTTTGTTTTAATATATAACTAATGAGTCATGTAATGATTAACTGAATTGTGAATCAGAAAATTTCCAGAAAGTTTAAATCAACAATATTTATAAAACAGATTGCTTGTTTGGAAAAGCCAGAAAGAAATTGCTGAAAAATTGTAGTAATTTGAATAAAACTGAAAATATGCCAAAATTTTCAGCTTTTCCAATTAAATTATTATTTAAAAATTGTAACTGTTATAATAAAAATTTAAATTCTGTATTACATTAGCTAATAAAAAAATAAAACTTAGTTTGTTACCAAAATACTTTTTGTGGCTTTTATTTTATTCTGTAAAATTATTATTTCATTTGTTGAAAAAGATGATACAGTATAATGATTTTAAAAATATATAAAAAATCTAAACAGCATGAATAAGTGTATTTTAGAATTAAATTTATAAATATAGGACATAATTATTAATATTTGGATTCTTTTATTAAATAAAACAAATAATAGAGTGAACTGTAATTTTAAACACTAAAATTAATTTCATGGATCTTTTAATTTATTTTGCCATTTTTCAAGTTTAAGTTGATTAAGATTTACAGTATATACCAGGGATGGCCAACACGTAACCGTGGTCGACTGGTCGACCTCAAAGGTTTTGAAAGTAGCCCGCGAAGCTAAAGTTGAACTATTTGCTTTCACTTAAATGTTTAAAAATCTTAATTCGATAGTTTATTCTTACAATAATAGACTGTCTGTACAACGTACCCGTACTGTTTGTATTTATCCCGATGAACAATGCAAATGAATGTTAACTTTTAAATTAATTGTAGTCGCAATGCATGTGCATATAAATGGCAATCGCATAAAATGGCGCAAAATCAGACAGTAATGTGACAGCCTCTGGCTTCAATCCACTTGTTACTCCTTGTTTGTGCACTTGTATTTACTTTCAATTTTAGTTTTTTATATTTATTCATACAGCAAACAGAATCAGGTATGTTAGTTTATTAATTATTGTTTTAAATGTTATTAATATTTAACCCTATTATTTTAGATTGAATAAACCAAGTACAGGCCAGAAAAAAATAAAAACTTATCATTATTTATTTATCATTATTAATTATTTATTAAAATATCTATGAAAAATCCTAAAATTGTTTGCCCATATTCGCCCGCATATTCATAGTCGCCCGCAGACTATATTTTACCGAAAAAGTAGCCCCTAAGATATAAAAGTTTGGCCACACCTGGTATATACAATCTATTATAAAAATATTATTGTTAATTACATAATGATTTAATAATATAAAAATATTAAAACATTATGTAAATTGTAATTTTCAAATGCTTTTAATTTTAAATATGCTTCTTGTTTCATTTATTAATTCCAGTATAGAACCTGAAGATGGCCATTTAATATGGTCAAAAACATTCTATTTTTTAATAAATATAATTTGTATATAAATATAATATTACAATTTACAATATAATTATTATGAATATAATACATTATAATATTGGATCATATTAGTAAGCATAGTCTCCTTACTACAATGTGTGAATAACTTTCAATCTGTTGTTTTATATTATAATCTGTAATCATTACAGTACAATTAATATAACTTTTAATGATAATCTACAAGTTGTAAATTATATATAGAAATCTTTTGAATTTACTGTTTTACAAGTTCTCTTTGCTTTATTAATTTTAAGATAATTTTCAAAAATTTGTAAAGCAATTTCATATTTTTTTTTCATTATCAAAATATTCAAGAATATGTCAAACTGTTTACAACGCAGTTAAAAGTTTGCTATGGAGTAAATACATGAATATAAGTAGACAGATATTTTTGTGGATTTCAAAAAAAAACCTAAAGCTATTGGCCTTTTTTTCAGTAACGTATCACACAAGGAACAGTTACTGCCATAGGCTTTATCAATGGAGGAAATGCATTTCAGATCTTAATGACCCCTCTTCAGTCCTTATTCTTTACAAAAGAAATAAGTAAAAGAATTTATTAAATAAATAAATATTTCTTTTGTAAAAAATAAGGATTGAAAAGGGGTCATTAAGATCTGAAATGCATTTCTTCCATTGATAAAGCCTACATCAATAACTGTTCTTGTGTGATAAGTTACTGGAAAAAAAGCCAATAGCTTAGGTTTTTTTTTTAAAATCCACAGAAACCAGAAACAGAACAATTAATTAAAAGATAGTTTTATTTATCAAAAAGTTACACACAACATATGTAGTGTTATTGATATGATTAGAAGTGTAACCAAAAATTACTGAATATATGTGCTTTTATAATTCAAAACATTTTCAGATTATATTCTGTATAAAGGTGAATCAACAACATTTAACTTAAAATTACATAACTTATACAAGTAGTCAAAAGATATTTAAATTCAAAATTATATAAATTTACACAAATAATTATACAATTCAGAAGACCATAACACATGCTTACTATAATTTGATTAAAATTTTGTATATAATTTCTTTGTTTTTTTTGTCTTCTGGTTGATAATAGTATTGTCTTCATTCCGTTTATATTCAAAAGAATGACCTATACTCACCTTTTTATTTTCGTGAATGTATCATTTATGTCAATTCTACATAACATGGCTGGTGAAATAACAGGTAGTTTTAACTTGTTAATTTTAATAATTTATTAGTTAGTTGAATTGTAAAAATTAAATAATTGAAAATTTAATACCAATCATGGTTGGAAGTAGTTTAATTGAAGGAAATGACACATAGCTTATTTTGTTGTTTAAATATAAATATTAGGTTCTAGAAAACCATTATAATTACTATTTTTATTATAGAAGTTTACTATCTAACTTCTCATTTGAAGTCAACAAATTTAACTTCTTCAAAATTGGAAAATGAGGAAAATTAACAATGGGTTCCTGAATCAGAATCTTTTATGGGAATGATCAGCAAAGAGTTACTTTTGTGATATACCTTAAAAGAAAATCTATTATCAGAGACAGAAATAAACAAATCTAAAAATGGAAATAAATTCACATTATCTACTTCAACTAAAAATTTAGTACGGTGCAGATTTTAAAATCATAACTGCTTGGGAATTGGGAGGGTTTGGATTTCTGGATTTTTCTGATTTTTAAGTTAACTTTAAGATTTATATTTAAGGAGAGATGAAGAAAAAATAAGTAAATCATGAGTATAAATATATATTGAAACTGTTATAAATAATGAACTTGAAATACTTAACTTAATTGAATTAAAAAGAGATGAAACATTTATATTGCCATGCTTCATTTTAATCTATACTAGTTTTGTATAAAGAAATTTAAAATGGATTGTTGCTGTTTTTAAAGCATTAATATCTACTTTAAAAACAGTTCTCTGTTAGGGGAAAATTTATGCACAGAATATGATTTGTTTATATGTTGTTGAATATTCATGCATACAATTTTTTTTTTTTTAGAAACTTAGATTAGTCATAATGAATATAATCAACTACTATAGTAACTTATTTGTTTATATTGACTTTACTGACTTAAAAAAATTTGTTGCAATGCATTGTTGTTGTTGCCAAGTTTCTGGGAAAAATAAGAGATTAAAATTCACCAAAATTTGCTATTTTAAAAGTCTAGATTTTCAGATTTTTACTGTATATAATATTTGTAAATAAAGCATTGTAAATATTTGTAAACAGAAGTCTCCTTCATTGTTATCCTAATATATAAATACATCTGCTTATCTACACAAAAATTAAGATACATAACACAGAATTGAAAGTGGGTTATAAAACTTAAATTTAAACTGTTTTATTATGATCTTTCCTAAGAATGCTGACAACTGTGAACCTATATGCAAAGACCATTTTTTTTGTAAATAAAATTTACCTATAAATCTAAACTAATTAGACTCACAAATTAAAGTGCAAAAAATCAACAATTGTTGGCATATTACACAGAATATAGTTGGAATATACTTTGATAATAAAAGCAAAAATAAGCATTAATTTTTGGATTATTTGTATAATTTTAATTGTACAAATTAAGCTTGTTGATAAAACTGAGTAGCTATGTCCCATGTAAATACAAAAGTACAGTAATATTGTGTAATGTGTATTATGCACTTATGCTTTATGTACTGTACATTGGAGACAAACAATGAAAAAAATTGTCAGTAGGTAGATGTTAAATGAAATGAAATCTTTAGAAAAACTAAGCTTGTCAAAATTAAAAATTCACAATAATAATTATATATAGAGAAAATGGACAAAAATAATTTCCTTCAGAAATAATTGAAATGAAACTGAAAATAAAATGGCCAAAAGCAAGGCCCAGGAGGAAATTAGAAGGTAGAATTAGATGCAATAAAGTAATACAAGAGAGAAGATGAATAGTATGTATTGCTGAGTTATTGTTACATTGACCAATAATAAAAATCAGAATGACTAAATGATAATGATTAAAATAATTTGTCAGCAATATCATATTAGTAGTATTTTGAAGTAAATGTTTATATACATTAACACATTTAATCCAATTACTAGAAACATATTTAAAGGATATTTGTATGGAATTTAATTTAAATAATTGTAGAATACAATAGAAATTTTAAATTACTGCTTTCCATATATTAAAAATTGATTTAGAATAAAGAATTTTTCTGAAGTATTTTGTATTCTGATGTATTTTTTACTCTTATTGCTTTCATTAATAATTTATTCAGGAATTATGTCAGAAAAAAATTGTAAATGTACAAAAATACAAATGAATGTGATGCTACATAGTTTTATTCTATAAATGTGTTGTCTATAATTTTTAAAAATCACTATAAAAAATTAAATTATATAATTAAGGCAACCAGAATTATGTAAATTTTAAGAGCATATTATGTAGTGATACATGTGAAAATGTTCATTTTTAGTTAAATTTACTTAGTTTTAATATTTTGAGAAATGAGCAATATAACAACACAACTCACTTTCATTTATTTCCTTTCAATTTATACACACTATTACTTATACATGCTACTAGACTAAAGATTTTAGATTTTACTTTTCTGAAGAACAGTTCATATTAAAAACTTATCCATCCTGGTCATTTTCCTTAGACATAGGGTATTCTTGATTCACCACATTGGCAGTATCAGATGTGTTGAAATACATTTGTAAATGCATTTCAGGTTTTGTTCTGTCAGGGAATGCTTATCTGGTCAAAAAAATCTTAAAAATATGAAAAACTTCTGGAATTTTGTGTACTAGAAGATCCTTGTAATACAATACTACAATTGCAAGTTTATTTAATTGGTACATATTTCTAGGCACTCAAACTCAAAAGCAAATATACCTGGAATTTCCTGCTGTGCAAAATGGTTTAATATTTTCAGGAGTTTTATTGATTGTACAAGATCTACATTTGGATCCAACAAGTGGATCAAATTGCTGTTTTTGTATCCAGAAATTACCATATTTACTCGAATATAAGATGATCTCACATATAGGACGAGGTGTGACTTTAAAGATCAAAATAAAGAAAATTAGATTTATTAATACAATTCTAATTTTATTTCGTTTAATCACAAGTAAAATATCAAAAACATGTAAATGCACACATTGTCCTGCAAAAATCTGTAAAATTGACAACATAATTTGTTCATGTAAAGCTGAACAATCGGGAACCTTTCTTGCCAATACTTAACAGTTGAATTCACTCTTCGTCGATTACACTTATGAGTTTCTTCGAATTCTGATTTCTAAATAATCATCTGTTTTCACATGGAATGAATTAAAACTTATATTGGGCTCCCGTGTAATTTTGGAATTCAATTCAAAAGCTTTGCTTTTCCTATTGATGTTCATCTTTACTCCTGACAATACACAAGAACGATTCAAACGACCCAGATAAAATACTTTTGTTTTTAAACATTAGAAGGTGAGAATCTGATAAAAAATGCAAATACATGGTTCACAAAAATTATTAAAAAATGAAAAGAATCCTTTGCTTGCACGTATAGGACGACCTAGGTTTTTCAAGCAGTGAAAAATGGATAAAAACCTCATTTTATATGTGAGTAAATATGGTATATGCATTCTGAAATTTTGGTATAAATCCTGAAAAAATATAAAATATTATAATAAAATGATATGGAAATTTAAATTCCATGGCAGTGTCATACATAAGGAGGCAATGTTCTGATCACTGTTTGTTCTCTCAATAACTATTAAAGCTTGGGCAGAGAGACTATTTTTTTTAAATTCAATTTTATTCATTAGAACATTTTAGCAAATCAATAATTCATAATAAAATCAAATTAATATGAATATACAGTGGAACCTCTGTATATGTCTGCTTTAGAATACGTCCAATTCAGAATACGTCCTGTTTGAACGAAACAAATTTTGCTTGGTATACAACTTTTGTTTAGTATACGACTTAATTCAATTATATGCACTTTCTATGAACAAGTAGCATCTAGTCTGGTCTAGTACTAGACCAGACTAGATGTTTGCGGTGCCACGGTTTATAACTTTGTTAAATTTCTTCTGATTTTAATTTGTAAGTAAAATTTTATTGTTTTTATTAATCATGAATTGCAAAAAGGCAAATGAAAAGTAACAGAAAACTAAAAAAATGACTAGAATCACAATGGAACTGAAAAAAAGAGATTGTTGAGAAATATGAAGGTGGCATGCGTGTTGAGACTTAACTGCTGCATACCGTATTCCAAGAACGACGATATCGACAGTCGTGAAAAATAGACATTATTAAATCTTCTAACGTTGCGGAAGGGGTTTAATCAATTTCTAAACAGATTATTAGTATTAAGGAGAGTTTGATTTAATGATGTAAATAATATAATTCAATATACTGTAATAACTTTAATAATAAAAAAAATTTTATTATAGATTTTTAATGTGCTCAAACAGTGTTCAAATTATTTTACAACCCCATTAATATACCATATCAAGAGGGGTTTTTTTACATGAGAACAGATTAATCATTTTTACATTACTTCTTATGGGAAAGGTTGGTTTGGTATACGTCCTATTCGGTATAAGTCCAAACATCAGGAACGGATTAAGGTCGTATACTGAGGTTCCACTGTATAGACAAAATTTTTTTAAATGTGTGTCTTTATAAATTTAATCAGAAATATGAAATTTGTGAAAAATTATGCAAAACCTTTTATCAGCTGGTATTAATCATATTTCTCAATAACAATATTTAATCGTGTTCTGTATAGTGATTTGGATTACTTAAACCAATATGAAACATATGTTTTTATGCATTTTAATTGCATTAGTTATTATACTATAAAAATAATTTTGTGACTGCCAACAATTTCTGTTATATTTATTTTGTTAAAGTTATAAAACGAATACATAACAAATATTAATTTAATAAGAAAAATTTAATTTTATGAAAAACAAAAATACTTTATATTTATAGAAACTTTACATGAATATGAATAAATGAAATGATTCATATAATTAGTTAAACAGAAGTTATGACAATTTTATATAATTAAGATGCTTGAGTAGTAACTCATGAAAACTACTATATTAGAAAATACAGCATTTTAAATATTTAAATATTATTTTTTGTTTTAGCATAGTAAGGCAAAGTTTCTGACATACCCAAATTTAACACAAATTTATTACAAAGTTTATTTTAACTGAGACTGGAGAATTTTAACTGCTCTTTAATAAAAAAAATGCCTTTTGAATCTTGTACAAGTGCCAATAGTTTAACATAGATTCACTGTAGTCTGAATATTTTTACAATAGTTTTGTTAATTAGCTCTATTTCAAGATTGTGAAATAAGATAATCTCTTATCTTCTTGAAATCTGAATTTTAATTCGCCCAGTTACATACTTGTAAAATTGTAAATTGTAAGACTGTACATTGCCTTTTTTGTTTCTTTCACAATAGGAGTGTGTGAAGGAAAGAAGAGTGACAATTAAAGAGATTTTATAATGTTTTTGGATTGAAATGATGCTTTAGAAATAATTTGTGAATGAAAAATTGAATTTATAAAATCTATTAAATTTGTAATTTATTCCAGACCAAGAAAATTATTTTAGTTGTTTTCTTCTTTCTCATATACGAACTTAATGGAATTAAGAATACTGTTTAGACTACTTAGAAAGGACAAAAGAAATTTTTTTTTCAAATCTTCACAAGCTTTATAATTAAATTATAGTAATATTTAAAATAAGACAAAACTGAGGAATTCAACAAATTTTGTGTTTTTAATTTCAGAATGGATTCATAATTAATAAAATGTTTAAAATAGGTTATTTTTGGCTATTGCCATTGGCCATTTTCAGGATCGCAGAAAATGAAGACCAATCTGCAAATGTTAAACTAATAAAAATAGTATGCTGATTAAGATTCAATATGATAACTTGTAATCATATGATAGTACCAGTTTGTGAATGATACACATCTATCTTTTGCTCCAAAACATGTTGATCAGACTTGCATTTCATACAACAAACAAAAGGCACCTTCCTTACTTTTTCCAGCAATTTTATTATAATATAAATTTTTTCGGCATCATTTTTGGGCCAGGTTTTAAAACAACAAACTTAGGATGTTGTAGTTTAGAACACTATCATTTAAAACAGGGGTCACCAAACTTTTTTCACAGTAGGCCAGATAACTGAGAGAATGACGAGTGTGGGCCACATTTTGTTCAATACAATACACTGAATACACAAAAAGTAAAGACAACCAACATATTTATTTACCAAAAAGTTATCAAAGAAGGGTACATTAGCAATAAGATAGTTTAAACACTACAATGCAGGTTAAAACATGATCGCTGAAGCAGACTTGTAATCACTTCTCTTAGAAACTTCATTGCAGGTACTTACACAAAACACATTGATATTCAAAGTTGCAAAAAGTTGCCAAATTTTTTATTTTACTGATTTTCTTAAAAATTATGTTACTGTCAGATGCAAAAATTAGATTGGATGAATTTGGGCAGTTTTACTTACACTTATTTTAATTTTTTCTTCATAGTAAGTTTATCTACAATCTGTAATATTTTCATATAAATAATTATATTTTAGCTCATTTGTGGCATAGTATGGTGATGGGCTGAATGAACTGACTTTGCAGGCCCCTGCAGGCCTTTGCAGGACTGTAGTTTGGTGACCCCTGATTTAGAATGATGTTTTAAATTGCAATGTTCTATATTTAAGATGGGGTTGCTGATTGTATATTGTTAAGTTAAGGATAACATCTCATTTCCTGTATTATTAATACAATCTCATTAAGTTTTAGTGCAAAATATTTCAAATGTTTCAACTTTTGATCATCATAAACCCTTTTTATAATTTCGGCTTTGTCCCATAGTTGTGACACCCCAGGCTCAAAGGCGTATTGGGCAAGGGCTATAACCAATCTATTTTTAGAAATATTACAGTGATGTTCCTTTTAATCATTGAGTTAATGATCTATTTGTCAAACCAATATATGTTAATCTCCTGTTAAATCTATTGTCCATCATATGGATTGAGTATATTCCTGGGGCTCTGTTAATAGCGAGGTTGAGGCCGAAGTTTTAAACCTGAAAATGTGTACATTGGACATTCAGTGCCACTTTCCTGTAAGCCTAGAAGTTTGACAATGGTGTTTGGAAAGTCAGTGGAATCATGCTCGACATTCCAAACACCATTGTCAAACTTCTAGGCTTGCAGGAAAGCGGCGCAGAACGTCTGACATACATGTTTGTGTTTACAACTTCGGCCTCAACCTTGTAATGCCAATGTCTATATTGTCCAAAGTCAATGTAGGCATTAACAGAGTAATCCAAATGTAGTGGGACTGTGCCTGTAAGTGATACTGATATTTACATGTTTTGCAATCTTGTTTGTATAGAATGCAATCTAGAGCCATATTCTACTACTCCACTTTTTAGATTACATGTCTCTAGTTTAATTAATATTGTTTTCTACAGTATGAGCTAGATCAGAGATTGCCTAGCACTGTAACCATGTGCTAATACTACATTTTCTATCCATTCTAACTTGTGATCCATGTCTCTATAATTACAGCAATGAGTATTTGCCCTTCTTACCAAAGCTCTAAATGCTGACTTTTTTGTATTTTTGCAAGTTGTTTGAAGTAACTGGGATAAAGAATGGATTATGGTTGGGTTTGCAATAAATTCTCATTATTATTTGCCTTTTTGCGAATTCAAAATCAAGGTCTAAAAATTGTATTTGTGTACTACTGTTAAGCTCAATGTTAAGCTATACTGGTTACAATTAAAATCCTGTAGGATCTCATCCTGCTGGATTTTGACTTCCAAGTTATCAGAATATCACCCATGTACCTACACATAAACCAGAATGTTAGATAAGAATTTGACCAAAGCCTCTGATTCCAGGTTTCTAATTACTAATTCACATAAATCTCTTGACAGTGGACTTCCCAATGGGATACCTCATTTTTGTATATATGTTGTGTTGTTAAAAGCAAAGGACAAAGAGTAGCACATTATGTGTCCTAGGTCTAAAATTTGTTAGCAGTATGCATGTGCAATGGGAATTTTTTGGAACAGGAAATTCCTTAAGGCACAAAAGGTTCCAGTTTGATCAATGGATACATTGACACAAAATCAAACACTGTTAGGTACTTACTGTCTTGTAGCATAATACTTTTCAATCTAGATATTAGTTCATGTAGATTTGAGATGATGTACTCATATCTTTTAAGACATTCTATTGAAATGTGGTGCATACCCCTCTCTATAACAATTGTTGGTGATCTGGTCTTGTCCAATATTGGGTTTAGTTGATGACCAGGTTTACAGGATAGGTGAAAAGTAACTAGGCATTGAGAAATATGCATTATAGTTTCTGTATTTCTAATGCAAAGATGATGAAAATTATTTGACATGTATCTTATTAAATATGGATTCAATGTATAGGCACCAACAATATGTTTTCTTCAGATCATGATGTAAATGGATGGCTACTCACTTCAGTTACAGAAAAAACTCTAACTGAACCTGTGGTTAATTTAGCTCCGAATGACAATTTTTGATTGTTTCCAGATGGGACATTGTCGATGGAGCAACATACAACTGGGCTACCACTAACTGGGTGGAAGACATCTGGATGACAAAATGAGATGAACAATAGATAAAATACAAAAATTTTTGTTTTCTTTATAAAAACACCATTCTATTGATCTACTACCCAGTAAATTTAAATAATATTTAAGAGATGAGTTGAACAAGTTAAAAGAACGATTTTGTAATTAATAAACATATTTATACATATTACATACCTTATTTATTTTCACAAGTAAATAGAAAAGGATAGTTGTTATCTATCCCAAAATTTACAAATATAAGTAAAAATAAAGATGTACTTTTAATTTTATGTAATGGTCATTACATTATATATTAAGTACAATATAAATTAAAAGAAAAAAGTATAAAAGTTTTTCAAGAGAATTTGTATCCGAAGAACTGCTTTTCATTGATGTGTTTTGTTAACTGTTCTGACAAAATAAATAACAATGTTACAGTACATTATTTGAAAATATTTCCTTTTCATAAGTTGGAAATAACTCTTAACTTGTAGTTTGTAACTTATACCTCATAAGTCTTGACCATATTTATATATATTTTACCAATATTTACCAAAAAATAATATCTGTCAAATTGTAGGCTGCTAAGCATGCAAAAATTTTTAAGTTTTTGCTGCTCAGAAGACTGTTGCCCAGTTAGCCAGTGCCCAGTTGTGTACTCTTCCAAATGGTTCATGGATGAGTCCCTTTACCACATTCCACTATATCTGCACAGCAACCACTGATTTTCCCATCTCATAGTGTGTAGCAGTCTACACTCACTCCTGAACAGACAAATATTTAGCCATATTTTTTACCACTGCACATGCAATCTCTCATCTCCACTCTGCAATCTCCACAAAAGCCTGGGCACATTAAAATTGAATAGAAACATATACATCACACTACAGAAGGCCACTATATTGAATACATGTCACATTGTGAGGAAATTCCTGAATACAGACATACACACTGATACACTTCTTTAATTTTTGTTTTGGTTATTATGCCTTGACTGTGGTCTGGCATAGTACATAGCCATCGGTGTTAACCGAGTATATCTCACTTAACCCATAATAATAATAATGCAGTTTCTCATTGCCTAGTTACTTTCCATTCATTCTATATTTTAGCAAATACAAAGAGCCTTGGGGTGTCGGAAGTTATTTATTGTGAGGTTAGTCCTAATACTTTGGCACAGGTAAATTCGATTACCTTGTTTTGAAGCTTATTAAGGTGGTCTGTTTGTTGTAAGAAAGTTTTTGGTATAGTATTATTTTTATTTTGAATTATATGTAATATACTGTAATCTTTTCAGTTCTTACAACTACTGAAGATTTTAACCTGGCTTTGTTAATAGTTCAATAATTTTTGATGAACTTTTTTGATGAATCAGAAATGTCTAGAAAAAAGTTGGCTTAAAATGGAACTTAAACTTTATTAGTGTCTCCTAAATATCTTTAGTGATAAATTCCTATAAATTATTCATTTTTTTATAGCATAAAAGAAAACTAGTCTAATAAAGTGTAAAGTTTTGATTTATTACTTGTATTGAAGCTTAACTCTGTTATTAGTTATTAATATATGTTTTCTAATCAGTTTATTAAATAGTATGTAAAGACCAAGTACTTTAGTTTAAAAAATAAAGATATATAATAAAGATATATCATGGTAAAGAAGTCTCACTTTAAACCAGCATAGGTTTTTACCAGATAAGATGACAGATTACCTCAGTTTCACTTTTTAGTGAAACTGAGGTAATCTGTTTCACTAAAACAGGTAATATCTCTTGTAAACTAAAGTCTGGAAATACAGTTAAACTATCAACATACAGTATTTTAAGTGTTGTACTTCCAGATTTAATTGTTAAAGAAGAAAAAGTTTGAAATGACATACTGTAAATGTCAACTCACAGAAAATAATCATTCTGTTGATAAGCAAATTAAACAGTTAGTCAGTTCTTTAGTATGCTGAGAAAAAGGAAATAATTTTAATATATTTTTTTTAAAATATTTAAAAAATGCTTTTATTGGTCATGATTTTTTTTTTTTTGAGATTGTGGTGGAGAATGACAGGGATGGCCTACACTACCAATATATTCATAATACATCACTACAGTGCATTTACACCCCTAAAACATAATTAAAATGCATTGTCATTGGGATTAGATATGTTTTGAGAGTTTGTCATTAGCTTTAATTAGAAGTGAATGAAATTTGAATTGCAAGATTTGAGAACATACAAAGTAAGTTAAATAAAAGTGTTCAAAAAGCCCTCTGCATATGATTAGATATTTTCTGCCAGTGGTATAAAATGGAGGAAAAAAAATTCATTCTTTAATTATGCTTGCAAAATTATCATAACTACAGTGTAAAGCAGCCAGTGCAAAAATATGTCAATGAAAAGTGAAATGATTAAATTTTTCAATTATCTTAGTGAAACACAAATTCTTTCCATTTTTCAATGTCTAGCACTAGTAAGCTAAGTATAAATATGTAGAATATAGATTATACTAGCAGTTAGAATTTTGAAGTTTTAAATGACTGTTTATATAAAAATGATTCAACCAATTGATAAAAGCTGGAAAAGTCCAGTTAGACACAGAATTTGGATATAAAAAAAACTGGACAAATTTAATAAAATCTGGACATCTGGCAGGCAGTCTTCTCTAAGATATCAATTGCCAAAATCCAGTAATCTAGAATATGAGAATTTGAGCTATAGTTTCAATTATATTTATGTAGTCAAAAACAGTCTTTTGATTATAATTTTCTTCAATTTTTCCAGTAGAAAACTCTGTGTCCAATTTAGAACTGGGAGTTTTAGACAATCACTCTAAAACTTCTTGGCATATCAGCATTATCCATATAAAATTTCTCTTTATGAAATATATTATTTATCTCAAAAAATTCCTTTACTGGGGAGTTATAAATATTATATTCATTCCATTGACTTGTTCAGAATTTTAAATTATAATAATAATTGTTTAATTTTTAGTAAAATTTAAAAGAAGCTTATAAAATATTATTTTGAAGATATATAATCATATTATTAATATATGTAATCCTATTAAGATATATACATAAAATGAATGTAAGTAAATTGAATGAATTGTATTTTTATGTAAAAGACTTCATAATAAATTTTATTATAATAATAATATGAATTTCTAAAATGCTTCAATAACATTTAAAATATATAGTGATATTCTATTTTATCAGTATAGTTTGATTTTCATTCTGATCATATAGTATTTGCAATTTATACAGGATAACTAAAATCAATAAATATTTATTTATTTATATTAATAATAATAAATTTTCTAATATTTTTATCTTAAAGATTTATTATACTTTATATTTGTAATTGCAAATTTATCTTAATGCTGTTTGAGTTTTTGTTTTTGAAAGAATTTATAGATAGATTTGATTTTGATTGAAAGTTCAGTGAGGTTTCAGAATATATACAATTTCATGAATTTTTTTCTAATTAATAATTAATAGGTCTAATTAATTTGCAGCTTACTTCACCTGTTAGAAATTATATTTAGAAGTTTCATGAATTTTCAAATAGCAGCATAATTTATCTGTTATTGAAATAAATTCTTTTTAATACTTAAAATTTTCATAACATCAGTGAACTAATTTCTTAATCATCCCTTTTGATTAATTTCAAAATAATTTTATAATAAACCATATCAATTTAAAAGATAAATTTCCTTTGACATATGCAATATAGTAATAAAAAGTAATTACTAATCATGCTTTTTTTTTTGTTGTTGTTGTTATAATTATATTTAATTTTAAAAATATAATTATTATAATATTTCATTTGCATTACTAGATTTATTAGAAATAAAATGTTTTTTTTTTTTTAAATTTATAAAACTGAAAAATAAAATATTAATGTCTAACCATTGGTTTTATTTTGTTTTATTCAGAGAGATACAAATGTCTGGTATAAAGGTAAGCTAAATTTTTTTCTTCCATATAGTTATAAATTTTTTCATTTATTAATTAATAAATAAAAATTAATGTTTTCAGTTTTAGTACTATTTATATTTTTATATATGTTAATGTAAATTATTGATTTTATGTTTTTAAAAAATCATTGATTAGAAAATTAATAATTACTGTAAGAGAAATTATTTATCAGAAGAATTTTAATTAAATTAAAATTATTTTCACGATATTTATTGAAATTATAAGTACTGCACACTTACGAAAATCAATATTGTCTGTATTTCAGACTATAAAATATTAAACACGGAGCAGTTTATTTATTATAAAGGTCAGAACAGATGATAAAAACGAGAACAATAAAATTTTTTTTCTAACGATTTCTTCTTACAACTGAGAATAATTTATCCTACTTATCGGATGTACTGTGCTGTGCTGTGTTGATCTTTATGGCTGACAGAGTGCCCTGCATGCATTTGCATTTTTCTGGAGAGCGCTGATTATTATTTACTATTTGTTCGTAAATATGATAATTAAGTAAAATATATATATTTTTTATACGATAGTTTATACGCGATAAATTCTAAAATTATATAAACTGGAGAAAATTTTCAACTATATATTTATCATTATGTATTGATAAATCTCAGTTTTATATAAAAACAATTTCAATAATTTATCACATATGCTCAGATCATTTCCATTAAATTGATAGCGTCATCAGACATATCATTTAGCTACTTACTGCTCTGTTAGATCGATTTTTCTTTTCTTATATTAACTTCTGTGAATGATTATTTTCACGATGATTAAGAAAATAAACATTTGGAATATCATATTACTGTCTACATGTATGAAAATCATTTAAAATTAATAAATGTTTATTTTTATTATTCATCAGCAGTCATGTTGTGTTAAAATCGAAGGCTTGTATTTTATAAGGAACATAAATGTATTTTATTCACTATTAATCAAGCAAGAAATAACATGCTTTTCTGTTTTACTCTTTTCTCAACGACCAATTGAATCCATCACCGATGTTCTACAGGTGTACGACGAAACATTTGAAGGGAAAAATGTGATAGTCTACGCTCTATTCACTTTATTTATGGATTCGAATGAATTTTAAAAGTTTTTATACTACTTCAATGAGGAAAGTTTTAGTTTATATATCTCTCTTAATTTCTTTCAAAAACATGTTTAAAACTTTCTACTAAAACTTCTGACTTATTTTGAAAATGTGAATTTATTTTTCGATTTATGTAAGATATTAGAAAGTTTACCAGTTTCTAAAAATATTAATCTGCCACTTTTATAACTTTTCAAAAATTAAATTAGTTTATATTGTAAAATATTTATCGGATCAAAGTACCTGTTATCAATCATAAAATGAGTTTTTAAAAAATTCACTGTCGTTTGATTTAATCTACCGAATGCTTATCAAAAAAAAATGTCCTATTATAAACAGGATGTCTCTAATCTTGCGGTCAAGTACTGTACAGTACATGTCACGCCCACTATGCGGGATCTTTATGGTTGACAAAGTGCCCTGGGTCATATATGTTAAATTCTTACCGATCTAACTTTTTATTTTATTTTTTAATCTTTAATAGGAATATTTTGTTTTTTAAATCGTTAATGTAGTTTATAAATTTTTGTATAATAGTGTTCGTTATTATATTAAATATTTTAATGTTTTAAATTTATTGTGTTTATACATTTTTGCATTTTTTTCTGTTAAATAGTATTTTATTTAGGTTTATTTCATCTTTAAAAATTAATTCAAAAATTAGTAACGAAGTTCGTATAAATAACTTACTTATTATTAGCTATATTCAAATCAGTAAGTAAAGTACGAGTATTAACATTACATTTGTTTGTGAAATATGTTTACACCTTCACTTAAATAGGCTAAACGTGATTGGGTGGAAGGAATTTTAGAAATGTTATTTCATACATATACATTTTTGTGAATTGAATAATTTATAAAACACATTCCACAGTTTTAACAAATTGAATGATTTTTTTCATATCAATATATACTTATAAAATATCACCAATGCTAGCAAACAAACTGGAATGCCATCATATTTAACGTAACAATATCCATACGATATTTCTAAATTGCCCATATATTATTTTTATGTATAGATACATAGTCTATACATTATGTCCATACAATATTTATAACACTTGATATATACTGCAATCTTGATGTAGGTTGTTGCATTGAGATGCGGGATTGAAAACAAATAGCTACTACTTAATAGCTACATTTGAAAATGAGGATATATATATAAGTTAGAAAAGAACACTACATGGTAAACTATAAATTTTATAAATATTGCGACGTAGAATAACGCTAATACGAGAACAGGCAATACTGTACACTATATTTTTTTTCTAATATTACGAATGCCGGTATCAATACTCTTCGTTATAAGAGTATGAACTTTTAATATTAAAATTGTTTTCATTTGATATACACTTTTTTAATTAAGATGAATAGAAAGATTGCAAATATGGTCTTAAAAGTAATCATATAATATTCGGATCATTTTAAAACGTGTACTATTCACGTTCTCACTTTTCTTGTGTACTATAAATTACGTTGTAGTAACTAACGTAACGTAACGTAATTTATACTACACTAACTATAAATTAAGTTCTCACTTTTCTTGAAATTTTAACTCCCCTCCCCCCTTGTCCCAGTTTGTCCAAGTCTCCGTAACCTCCTCCCCTCTCGGGACGTCCATCAAAATTCAACTCCTCCCTTAAAATGATAGATACCATAAGTAGAAACAAAACCAATAATAAATTTTGAAATAAATATAATAAAATACATACATAAACTGTATAAAATTTTATGGAATAAAACAGACGTCCACTGAAGTTTAATCCCTCCTCTTCCGCCTTGTCCAACTTGTCCTAACCCCCATCCCTCCCTTCCAACGTGGACGCCATTTATGGACAGTCCTCCTCTTCATGTATAGTGTAAAAAGATATCAAAAGCGGTATGAAAACCATTTACTTTTTTTCATTTGCAGTCAAATATATAATTTTTGTAATCTATCTTTATTATATATCAATCTCTTTCTGTTCAGTATTATAATTTTTCGTGTGCTGTTAAATATCTATTTTATGTTAGTCTCAAAGATAATTATTAACTAATTATAACTTTCAAATGTAAAGTTTTAAAGTATATAAAAAATTTATGTATTATAAAATGCGGGTTTTTTTAATAATAGTAATAAATAATAATAATAGATCATTATTTAATGAGAATTTATGATGACTGCACAAAAATATTGAGTAGTTCTCTATATGCATTTAATAAAATTCACTATTAGTTCAAAATTTTGTCTTATTTTAGTTCTTGACATTTTGTCTCGAAAATGTCATTCTTCATTTTAAAGCGATTTGTTGATTCTAAAACTATATCTCTGCTATTAAATTCAATTAACGTTAAAAAAAAAAGCTTTACGGTGTTTTTAAATTTGTTTAAAGCTCTTTATATTTGTTTATTAAAGTGCTCAATTTTTGTATTAGTAAATTATATAAATTATTTCTCTAGGAATTTATTATATTTTTAATTATTAAAATATCGTATTATATAAATAGGTTCTGTTTGATGATTTAAATTCAACGGTGTGAGGAATTTTTCACTATTATTTACTGGGGATTTTTATAATAATTTTTTATCGGTATGAATTATCGATTTAGTAAAAATGTTTTAAAGAATAATACTCATAAATTTATTCTTAATTCATTAATCATTAACTTTTTAAATTTTGCTAGTTTTCAATATTTAACAATGAAGCACAAATGCTTTTTGAAAGATTATTTTTTAACGGAAAATATTCGTGATAAAAAATATAATGTTATAAAAATAAACTCGTTGCAATATATTCTATTAGACATTAAAAACAAAAGAAAATAATCCGAATAAAATATAAGCTGCTATTTTAATGTAACTGTTGTCTTGTATTATTTTTTTCAAGATTAATGTGCCGTCTGGCAAATCACCGCGAATAAGTTATTTTTCTCAGAAGATATTTCAATTTTAATGTTCGAATACTTAAATGAACATGCGAACAAATAATAAATTTCTGTTTTTATTAAGATATTTTTCATCCGTTATTATTGGAAGAACTCGTAAGAAAAAAAAAATCATTAATTTTTTCCCCTCCATTATATTCTATTTATTTTTAAAGCAATGAACTAGTTGGAAACATTTACTGTAGCGTGTAACCTTGGCATTAATAAAATTCATAGTAAAATTCATCTATATCGAGCCGCGAGTCGTCGCCCTCAATACGGTAGATAAACGGTAGTTGGGCGCATGGGTGGAGGAAAGTAATAACATAATGATTTTATCTCAGTTGGAAATCAATAAAAACTTGAGATACATTCTCGGAGCATGCATTTTTGGTACTTGAAAAGCATTGCTTTAATTTTAAAATTCGAATGACGTGCAACCCAGACAAGATTCAAACTGTAATTGGTTCGGCGATCTGAGACGTCATTTCATTCGAGTCTTTAGACTGGTTATTTGACAAATGATAGAAGTGTCGAGTAAGTACATGTGTATAAATTATAGTTCGTTAAAATTAAAAAAAAAACGGATTTTTGTTTAAAAAAATTAGAATATGTTTTTTAAATCCAGAAGAAAACTGAATAAATTTATATTAATATACTAGAACTTCGATTTTCTGTCACGTTTTTAAATATCACTATGTTAAATGTCACCCACCGTCTCTTCGTTTAGTTTTGAAGTCTGAAAGATTTCTGTTCATGAATGTGCATTAATAAATACGCATTTAAAAAAGATTTCTGGAATAGGATAGTGTTTATTTTTCACAAATTATTTTTAAACTAATGTTACTTTTTTATTGTCATTTAAATTTCTGCGAAAAATTTTAATATATTGTTATTCTATATCTGTAAAATATCACTTCACGAATTGTGGTGAAAATCGAGTTTCTGTTACCTAAATAAATAGGCTATATTTCCGTGAAAAGTCTATTTTAATTTGAAACTATCAAAGCAACCTATCGTTCTGCGAATTGGGTTTTTCGTTTTTTATAAAAATTCTATATAAATCTTGTAAAACTCAGCTTGAATAAAACGTTTTTATTATTTAATGATGTTTACATACTACTATTGTATACGCATATTAAACTTCATTTACAAAACCAATATTGAAATATCTAGATATTTTTTATAAAGAATTATAAAGCTAATGATGTAAATAAAATTGAAAATTAAATCTACTTTAAAGTTTCAATATTAAATTGATTTGAAATATATTTTCAAATTTTAGAGCCTGCAAAGTGTATACATGCAGTATTATGGTATTTGGTTCACATGATTTTTGATTTATAACTGGAAGTATTCATTCATATAAGATCTATAATTATACCCTTTCAAAGTTACATTTAATATTCTATATTTTATAATCAAGGATAGGAAAGGGTCATTATACGTTTTGAGTAATGACTTCTCTTTCAGTTGATATCTTTCACCTGCCATCAGTGGCAGTTTTATTTTTATTTTTTTAGAAATATATGCAACAAATTGATTTTTCTTTTCGGTTTTACGATATTCGATAGATACGATAATAAAGTTTTTTTGCGCTTTATTTATTTTATTGGTTTAATTATATGAAAATATGAGTTTTTTCCCTTCATTTTTAGCTAATGATATTAGATAGATTAGCTGGTAATAAACGTTTATAGTTTTCTTAATTAAAAAAATTAAACAGTAAATATGTATTTTATACAGACTTAACTAGTAAAAAAGTAAACTGTCGTAAGTTTTGCATAAATTGTTGGACAGGTATGTAGCCGGTTCTGACAGCCTCGAGTGTGTTGAACTTCGAAACATGTGTCCTCCACTTGAGGAACGGTGTAATTTTTCATTTGTATGATAGAATAGGGTATCGTACTTGTAAGAAATATAGTAAAGTCATTTTCCTATTTGGAATGTTGCCGATCTGTATTTATCGTTACTTATCGATATTGGTAGTTCAGGTTTGAATCGTAGTTCGTGTCATTAAATTTCTTTCTGTCTCTTTAATTTAGCTTCACTTTGTTACACAATCGTTTTGCGTGTTTTACGTACGAGGCGAAAGAAACACATTTGCATATCCGACAGCTTTCTTTTTTATATATTTGTTGTTAGAGAATTAATGGCTTTATTCCGCCGGAAGATAAGGGGAAATGTGTTTGACCTGATTCGATGTCATTGACATCCTTAATTTCAATAACAGAGAAAAAAACCAACAAGGTTATCCCGTGACAATTCAAATAAATAAATATATATATATATATTTACTTTTTCCCTTCTATTTGAACTGTTATTATTTTATTTATAAGCTATTCTCTTTTGATTTTCCGAATAGTCTTAGTTTAATTATAAAAATCTTAAAAGTATTGATGGAAATGTTCATGGCATTCTACATTAATCAATATTTTTGAACTTCTACATAGACGAATCTGGTTAAGCTACAGCTGCCGTTTAACAACTGTATTAGATTAATGAAGTCGTTTTAGAAATGTTTTAAACTCGATAGTATATTCTCTTTTATTTTGTTTAACGTCGAAATTTTACTCCCTTTTACAAATATCGATTAAATATTCTTTAACGATAAATGCTCATTTGATATATCGGTGCTAAAAATATTTGCTGTTTTGTTATTAAAATAGCATTTGCTGCAGTTGGAATATCTTGCCCAAACAAAATTTAAAATATTAGGTTTTTCATTATATTTCGATTTTTAATAAACGTTTAAGGCTTATTAAGAATTTTCATTTTATAAAAGATATCCGAAAGTTACTTTTTGTATTTTATCTGTTTAGTTGCTTGATTAAATCTTGATATAATAATGAAATTCGATAAAATTTTAAATGAGATTTTATTTCTTTTGATAAATAAATTCCAACAAATTTCTTAAATTTTGTTTATAAATACAAGAGAAATGAAATTTCGAATTAGTTGATTATCCACGGATACTTTAAAAAATAGCTTGCTGAAAAAGTTTGATTAGATACGAGAGTATTGTTTTTGGATTGAAAAAAAATAATTTCTTTTTATGCTTACTATTAAATATACATTGAGCGATCAGTTATAAAAATACGTAACTTATGACATTAATAGTCTAAATTATATTAATTATGTTAATTTTATGTCAATATTTATTAAATACTGTATATTAATGATTCTGTGTTAAATAGGATATAACGAACGTAAACACTCATTTAAATGTAATTTGCGAAATTTTCTAAACACTAAAAAGAAAGTTTTATTGATTAATCCGTTTTGATGGTTGTGCATTGATATTACTGTGAAAATGCCAAAGGTTTTTCCATTATAAGAGAATTAATAATCAGCTTTGGATTTATGTAATAATTGACTCGTTAAGCGGACGATTTTATGTTGTATATAATTTCTCAAGATAAATTAAATTAGTGAAATTTGATAGTGTCTCCGTTCTTATAATAGAATTAAGTGTCAAATTCAAAGGATTATATAAGACAAAAGATGTAAAAGATCTGTCATTTTCTGCTGAGGTAAATTATACGGAAAGTAAATTGATGTTAAAAAAAAAAAGTGAAAACGTTTTACTTGTGACAAATTATAAATGAAGGATCTGAAAGATATTTTTACTGTGCTGCTTATGCCAAAACAGTCTTTTTACAGAATGATAAATGTATTTCGAAATTAATTACAAATAAAACGATATAATTAATTATTTCTTGTATTAGATGCAAAAAAACAATTAAGATATATATACATATATATTCTAAACAAATGCATTCATTCTTAAAAGTAATATTAATAGTGAAATTTAAAGAGAATAAACTGAATTTTTTCTTAATCTGCCTACTGTACAGGCAAATTTGTATATACTGTACTACTAGTTGATCAGCTTATTAAACATTTACCATATTATGAAGCTAAATTTAGTATATGTAATTAACTGGAAACGATGTTATCTATTATTCGCTTAAATTTATTAGCTTATCTAAAATACGATTTAGATTAAGAAACCATTTTTATAATTATTATTTTAAATGGACCTATCGTATTACAACAACATCATTGTTACGAAGTTTTCATGCATAACCTTTACAAAACAATAGCAGTTAGTTATTTTCGTTTTATTTCTTATTGTAAAACAGACATTAAAGTGTTGTTCCAAAATATTTTAAGCGGGTTTCGAAGCGTATTTGAATTTATATTTATTACTAAGCTGCCAGTTTGAATAAAAATTCATTGAAATCGAAAATAACTTCATTTTCTCATGATATAGTGCACTACTAAAATTCCTAAACATTGTGTTCGCGATATACAATGGCGTACAGTACGTTAACAATCGCAACAAAAACCAATACGATCGATTGCGATTAGTCATAGTCGTCATGTGTGCCAAGTTGAACTCGTAAACACGGTTCAAAGTACGAACTACTGTTCCGTATAGAATTAACTTTAATCTATAACCAGGTGGCAAGAACATTTTTGATTTATATCATTAATTAATAAATGAATTTAGAAGGAAATCACAAATGCCTTTTTTTTTTCGAATTTAAGCGAGTATGATATATTAATGTCGTCATTTCATTTCTCGAATTTGTTTACAATTCATGTAGTGACACGGTACAAAAGAATGCATACATATCTTCAAAATGTATTTTTCACTTCGTTCCTATCAGAATTCGCCTGGGGATAAAGTTCTGTCTTCTATTCTCTAAGGGAATGAACTTGTTCTTACGGTCGAGTCGATTATAAGAATAGGTATTCGTAATAGTAAATTTCGTAAATTTTTCTGTAGATGGAAACAAAAAATGAAGAAAAATTGAAACAATTCTTGAAATAATAATAATGGGGAGCAGTGACACGCGTAAAATTACTTAACGCTTTTCATTTGTCATCCTCTTCCGCCATGCCAGCTCACACCGTCCCACCCATGCTTTCGAGTGGTACGGTCTATCCTCGTGGCACAGCTCACTTCTTAGTCAGAGGAAGGGACAAGGGTTGAACGAGTTTTATCCATAGTAGGGAAACGTTCGGTTTGAAAGAGGATATCGTTTCAAGGTGAAAATATGACTAAGGTGAGTAACCGATTCGTAAAATTTACGTGGTAATACCAGTATAGACGTTAAAGAAACCTGTTGCTCGTAACGCACGCGATTTTATAGGAAACGTAACGTCATGGCGGTGACTGTTCCTTTATCGTAGTCGGGCGAAAACTTTAAATATGAGAACGGTTTTTCGGCTTTAGATCGCTAACTACAGACTGTCTTTATAGTTGGGAGAATACCAGTTCACTTGTGTTTTGTCGTTCTAATAGTTTATAGTCGATTGTTTTATAGATAGCGATCTTTAGACAAAGAGACTTCAGTCTATAATCTCCCTATCGCATTCGCTAACACATTTCTCAAAGATTAAATTTCAAATTCTCCGTAGTATGAAATATAATATTAACGAAATAAACACGGCCAAAATATTGATTTCTAAAAAAGAATTTAAAAATTGAACCGATTAAGCGATTTTGATATACACGTGGTTTAACACAAAGTATTGGTTGCTATCTTCTCATTGTCTGGGGCATGCATGCCAAAATGCTGATTGATGGTATATTATTCATTTAATGTTGTGGTTTTATTTTATACTTTATCATTTAACTATATAAATGAAAATCGTAATAATAAATTTTCATAAATGTACTCGAATTTTGGAATTTCGCTGAAGATTATGTCGAAGTTTATCTACTTTCTGATAATTTTTATCTATCATACTTCATACAAATAACGATCAGAATTAAATATATTGACCAATAAATCCTGATTTTTATTCGATCTTTGATTTAAGAAATACTTTCTTTGTCGTTCAGTAATAAATATTTATAACGATTTTTATTTTCTAAATCACATTTTAATTATCTGCTAGTAAATTTTTATACACAATTATATAATTTACAAATGCAATATACAGCATGTTTTTCAATTTGTAACGAATATATTTTTGGTCTAGTATATATAAGTTCATCTTTTGTTTTAATGTAAAAATTTTATTATGTAATGTCGTCATTTATTGTAATAACAAATATCAGAATAAATTATTATATTGAACTTTGATGTAATAATGAAATTGTTTTCGTTTGATATAATGATGATTGTTTTTTCGGATTATAACTAAATGACTGACTTTATATATTATGAAATCAAACATGTTGACTGTTATATTGAATAATAATTCAGTTTCGGTGAAAAAAAGATAGATTGAATAGTTACGAAATTATAGGCTGCCTTAAAGTACTTATAATACATATAAATTTGATTTGGTTCATTTTTATTGAAAAATGACTAGAAAATTTGTCAGAAATGCTTACACAGATATCAATTATAATAATAATGATTTTTTTTTTTAGTTGTTACTGCAAAAAAATTGAAAAAAAATTAACAAATAAAATATGATCTACTTAGTTGATCTATAGTTTACTTTTTTTTTTTTCTTAAATTATCCCAAGAAAGTGTTTTTGCATTAAATTGTTTTTATGTAAGGATACAGAATTTGATCTCTGATCTTTTCAAAATAGTTTAAGGTTGTCAATTTTTTTTAATAATAAAATGTGATCATTTTGGTCTGTCTAAGAATAACAATGATTGAACATTTATCTTGCTTATTAAGTGAAAATGATTGCTATGTGATTTTGTACTTATGTGAATATATATCAAAATAAATTCCACTAATCAATGAAGTTATTTATATATAAGAAGTGATCAAATTTTATATGCTTAATAGTTTTAGTAATGTTTATAATCTGAAAATAGAAATTAATATAACTTGGAAGAAATTTGGCCAATTAAGTAATCTCATTTATTACTTATTAGAATATTAAACAAAAAACTGTATTATTGTTCTTAATATCTCATTCTGAACAGAATTATGAGAAGGTTCTAAAAATTCCCATGATTGTCAATCTCACTTGCTGTTTAACAGAAGCATTGTGTATAATGTGCATTCACTTGGATTGTCTACACTGAAGTTGGAGATTGTTTTCTTACCATATTTCTCTCCATCTATTCTGGCTGTGGAACATTGTTCCATAGGTGCAAGGTTAATAGTGTCAAGTGTAAACTTCATTCCCTATTTGATATGTCATATTAAAGCATCAGCTTAATTTAAGTTTATAGTGGTCCATAATATAATGGAGGTATTTAATTTAAGATCCAGGATTACTAATTAATTATAATTATATGATCTTTGCTGCTCTTATGAAATCATTAATCTGGCATACTTTTGGAATTAAACAGAGAGAAATTCAAACTGGAATATTGTAAATATTAATCATGTCGGTAACCTTTGCTTAATTCCAGTATTACTTTTTTTTTTAAGTAATACTGGAATCAAGCAAAGGGTACTGATGTGATTAATATTTTCAGAAATAAACAAAGCATATCAACCTTATTGCACTTTGAACGTAGTTTTGAAAGTTATCATGTTACTAATGTTTTCAGTTGAAGTCTTAAGACCTTCCTCAGATAGTCCTTTTGAAAAAGTGATTCCTTTTGGTGCTGGTTGGGCTATTTTGCATTTGGCTCCAACGTATTTAAATTTTTTTTTTTTTTTTTTTTTTTTTTTCTGACTTTTTCTAAACTTGTGCACGTGCATCTTTTGTTATAATGTTGGGTCGTACATAGTTTTCTATGCCTTTTGAGATTTGTTTTACATCTTTAAAATTGATTGAAAGGCCCTGGCGGTCGTGTGCACACATTTAGAGAAATTCATAGAAAGAGAACATTCAAAATTCAAATACGTTGGAGCCAAATGCAAAATAGAACACTACCAGCACCAGAAGGGATCGTTTTCAAAAAGATCTATCTGAGAAAGGTCCTAGACATGGACTGAAAATGTTAGTGATGTGATAACTTTCAAAACTATGTGCAAAGTGCAATAAGGTTGATAGGTTTTGTTTATAATAATATAATTCTCCAAATGCTTTGCTTAGAGGATTGTTTTATTTTTGGAATCAAGTGTGCCAGAATATTGGTGGTTGACCTATTAATAATACAGTAGAGCATTGTTTTATCCGAATCAATTGGGGACTGGGGTTGTTTATTTTTTGGATAACCGATTATACACGAAAAAATATATTAACCTATCCGAAGTTGAAATTTTTTTTCCGTTGCGTGTCGCTTCATGTTGAATTTCTGTCAGTTTTAAGCCTAACGAAAATTTTTATAATAATAATCGTGGCTATTGTATCATTAAAAATTATTTCTTTATTTTGTACAAACAAAATAAATATATTGAAAAATATAAAAACAAAAAACAATATATACTTTAGAAGTTAATCTAATATCAGTAACATTCGATTCAGCATGACAGTCTGACTGGAAAGCTTTTGGTTAACCGACGTTTTGGTTGATCGGCTTTCGGATAAACGGCACTCTACTGTAAGGTAGGATTAGTTGATTATGATTAAATTTTATATACTATACTATTATTGGTTATCTATGACCCATCAATAGTGTAAAAAATAATATTTAGAGACCTAAGGGCTGTTTGTAGAATATGTAGTGAAATCTTAACTGGAGACTATAATATAAAGATCCAAAAAATTACGTACCCAGAACCTTTTACGATGTGGTAACTCATAAATATCATCGCACAAATGTTTTTGAACCCCTTCTGGGCTCTGCTTCAGGCTCCAAATCGTTTCTAGCATGAATGTTCCAGAGCCCAGAAGGGGTTCGAAAACATTTGTGTGATGATATTTATGAGTTACCACGTTGTAAAAGGTTCTGGGTACGTAATTTTTTGGAAGTAATTCCGGTGTGGTTAGTTGTGAGTTATTTAAAATAAACATCTTGCTTGACAAATACAGGGTGACAATAATTAACCCGTACAAGTTTTTTGTATCGTAAATTTATTAAAGAAATGAAAATTAGCAAAACAACAGCATATAGCAGTGACAATACTTTACGTATTAATCAGATATTCAGCCAGTTTCAAAGCGGCCTTCTTTTGCTTTGATGCAGAGCCCCAAATGCGTTTCGAAATTCTCAGCGATGGGCCGCGCTCTTCTGGAGACAGTTTGTCTTACTTTCAGCGCAAGGATTGCTTCAGCGACTCCAAACTTTCATGGCGCTTAAAACAGGCCCTGGCCTCCAAAATGGACCACACACTGTAGTCCATTGGGTTCAGATTCGGCGAGTACGGTGGCCATTCCGCAGACGAGATGAAATCGGGAAAATGAGCCTTGCACACTCCTGAGTCTTCTTCGCCCTGTGTGTCAGCGCCGAGTCCTGCTGAAACGTCCATTTCGCACTGCCAAAATGCTGCTGAGCCCACAGAAGTACCACAGCCACGAGAATGTCACAGTGGTACACATCTTGATTGATTTTGGCCCCTTGATCGACGAAAACAAGGGGTGTCTTGCTGCTCACACAAATTTTGCCCCACACTGTGACTGACATTGGATTTTGTGATGTTCGATGACGGCTGAGCGTCCAGGAGCCCCCGCGGACCAGTTCCTGTCGTTTTGATGGTTGTACGGAGAAAAGTTTTTCGTCTGTGAAGAGAATGCACTCCCATTGTCGACCTGCGGCCCGACGCTTGAGTTAATGGGATCTTTGGAGTCTCACGCACTTGTTTTCATTGGTGAGGAGCTGAACCTTTTGGAACTTGTAAGGCTTGAGTATGAGTTCCTTTTTCGCCATTAACCGCACCAATTCGTGATTGATTCTGATCTCACGAGCAATTTTTCTCATGGAGACCTTCGCATGTCAGTCAACTCACTTTGTGATGATCTTGCGGTTCCTAGACGTGTTGACAGTGCGCTTTCTTCCAAGTCCGGGACGGTCACCATTGTGGCCAAGCTCCTTAAATCGCCGAACTGCATCTGAGACTATCATTTTTGGAACACCGAGCAGACGAACAATTTCAGATTGATGCTTTCCTTGCCGGAATAGCTCCAAAATTGCACAACATTTGTTCGACACCATTAAAAAAATAAAGAACTAACTCTTATTACATCGAAAGTACATCTACACAGGCAGGAAATCATGGAGAATTAAACAATAGTATGTAAATTGGTGACAGTAAAAAAGTTCAGGTGCAGCATTGCTACAAACTTTGTACGGGTTAATTATTGTCACCCTGTAATAGTCTAATATAAATGGCTCAGGATATACAGCAATGGAAAAATAAGCCTCAAACAATATGCATCACCACAAAACTGATTAGTTATATACTATATATCTCGGCAGATAAGACGATAGTTGAATCATAAAAAAAGGCCCCAAAAATCCAGGGTCATCTTATAGGACAGATACTAAAAAATTAGATATAAATTCATATAAATTAAAACCATTATAGTAAAACGGACAAACCGTAATTATTTACTAGTAGAGAGTAGAGTATGTCCGCAAAATAGAATAGGCCATATGATGTTTTTGTGAATAGTCAAGGTCATTACCCGAATGCCCAAATCAGTGCAAATGTTTGCAACATATACTGTACACTGTGTGTGGGTTTATGGTGTTTGTATATTATAAAATATAATTATAATGTAGAGTGATTATACTTAAAGTGCAGGTGTTTAGAGCTCTGTTAAAAAGAACCATTGGGCAAATCTCAACCAAATTTGGCATACATACTGTTCTGAGTATGCAGTTTTGTTTTTTAGAAAAAATTTTACTTCAAAATTTAGCTGCTAAAGGTAAAATTTGTCACTACTGTCTCCTCAATGTGCATATTATATATATCTTATAATAAATTTTAGGTCTAAAAGGAGTTGCAAGATGTTGTTCACAATTCTTCAACTGGTGAATAGTCATGGTACTTACTTTTCCTGATTATATTTTACTCTTCTATCAATGAAACAACAGTTGAAATTATTGCACTTTGTTTCCTAATTCTAACAAATTTTTGAGAAAATTATCTAATGTGCACATTTAAAGGGACAACACTGCCAAATTTTGTGTAGTAGTGATTTCAAAGTAAAATTTTTTCCCAAAAAATTTGAAATATATTCAGGACAGTATAGACCAAAGTTGAGATTGTCAATTAAAGCCAAATAATTACTGGATTATATCGGGCTATATTAATAAATGCTAAATAATTTGGCACTAGAAGTAGGTGTTAGGTGCCCTCTCTCGCTAAATTTAATAATTATAATTAAATTAATATTTTAATAATTAATTTAAAATGTTGTGGAAGAAAAGAATTTGCCCAAATTGGGACTTGAACCTGCAACTCCCAATTACCATGTGGTCATGATGCCAGTTATGCTATCTGGACCTTCACTTCCAAAACTATTAATTAATTTAGATATAGCCATACTCAGTTACTTATGGTGGTGGCTGAGATCTGGGCAAAGGTTCAAATAGCATAACTGGCAATGCAACCTCACAGTAAGCAGGAGTCCAGCTTCGGACCATTTTTTTCCAGAATCTTCTAAATTAATTATTAAAATAAAAATTTAATTATAATTATTAAATTTAGCAAGAGAGGATGCTTAATGCCTGCCTCTAGTGCCAAATTAATTAGCATTTGATTCTTAATACAGGTATATCTCACCTTACGTCGATAATTGGTTCCAGGAGAGGCGACGTAAGTCGAATTTACTTGTGTAGTTATGATGTAAGTCAAAACTATGGTGGAAAATGTCAATAACGAGCACTTAAAGACAGCTAAATAAGACGACAACACAGAAACATAGATGTTTTCATGTTTTGTTCTCTAGAATTTATGATGATTATATTAACATTTACTGTAAATGTACATATTTTAATATGATTTTATGTGCTTTTAACACTTTTCTAGTGATATTATGACTTCAATATTTGTGGTGGACAGATGTAAAGTCGAATAAAATGACTTAAACTTGATTTTTATTTTTCCATATACTTTTTTGACAAATGACGTATAATTGGGAACAATGTAACTCGAGGTATACCTGTATTGGTAGTAATATAGCTCAATATAATCTGGCAATTATTTGACTTTAATATATAACTATTGGATTTTAGATATTGATATTTGAGATTGCGAAAACTTGTTTGAAATCATTGTTATTATGTTACATTGCATTACGTTATTTTTACCTTTTAATAACTTTTTACTCATTCAGTGATGACACTTGAATTTTTGTGCACGAATGTGTTTTTATAGTCTTTCATATAGATGGCGAAACCAAACTTTGTCTTTGTCCCCAAACATATCCTTTCCTTGTCAGCATTGAAGCAACACTGGAAGATAAATAGTTCAAACTTATGGAAAGTATTAGATGCATTTAAAAATGATGATAAAGCAGTTGAAAATGCATTTTAAACTTATTTGAGTGAAGTCAAAAGTGTGACTTTTTGTTGTGTGTGTGTGTGTATTATGGGAAATGTTAACATAGCCATTGACATTATTTTCTATAATGTTTTAGTTCAATTACCAACATTATTGCTTTTCCAAGTTGGGTAATGATGATACTAATTTGTGTTATCTGTCTTCTGTGTGATCACTGTTCCCCTGTAATTCTACTCCCTACACCCTATATACCAGCAGTCAGCAGCTGGTGGTCCACAAACCACCCAAATTTTCTCGCAGACCATCAATGGTCCACGAGAAAATTTGGGTGGTTTGTGGAGAAATTTGGACATTGATCAACTAAAGGTTACGCAAAGTATTATGAAAGAAATGCAAAATGCTTAGTTGCTTTTTTCACTCATTGGGGGTTTTTATTTGAATCTAAAACCAAATATGAAGTGACTGTTATCAATAAATAATGAACAATAAAGAATATTGTGAGTGTGATTGTTGTTCTTTGTGGAAAATACTAAGAATCCATAAACTTATTTCAAACAAGCAGCAATGAACTGTAATTATAACAAATTAATACAAGCCTAAACATGCAAGTTTTATATTAAAATACAGTGGAACCTTGTTAAACGAGCAATGTTTTACATAACAAGTGATGAGGAGAGGGAAAGTCTCGATTGTGTTCATGCCTCATAAGTCTGTGTTTATCATTGGTTCTGCTAGCATCCTACTGTCGCTTGTGATCAGATATTTTTCAAACTTGTGTTCACACATATTATGTATAAACATCAACAACCATAGCCTGTTAGATAATAAACACTCCAAATGATATGCCAAATTCTTGGGTTATGTAAAGACTATAATTAAATATTAGAAATTAATTAATATTACTAGAGATAGGCAGTTATCCTGCCATTTAGTATTAAATTTAATGACCAATTCCAAAATAAATTTTAGAAATGTCTAAAATAAAAATTATTTTATTTATTATTATTAAATTTAATAAGAGATGGAAGCATAACTGCCTACCTCTAGTCAAATTAATTAATTTTCAATATTCAATTGTAACCTTTACATAGCCCAAAAATTTGGCATGTTTGAAACATACTATTTCGATTATTTTTTCCTGCAAATCGAATTTGCATTCCAGGTTGGTTCATTCTGTGCTAGAAAAAAAGATGATGATGATTCATGCTCCTTAACAATGTATATTTCATAATTTTCTTTGAATAAATGTTATACATAAAATATTTGAGTATCTTTTCGGCTAGGAACACATTATCATATTTTACATTAATTTCTATGGGAAAAATTGTTTCCCTTAACGAGTAAGGTTCTGGAACGAATTATGCTCATTAAGTGAGGTTCCACTGTAGTAAAATTGAATTTTTATGATCATTATTCTACATATTTTGTATTGTTTAAAAAAATTCATGATAGTGGTAGCAGGATTCAAAATTGTGAGTTTATGGTCTGTGAGGTCAGAAAGGTTGCTGACCACTGCTCTATACTACAGACTTTCTGCATAATATGAATTTGTATCTCTGTCTGTAGATAGAGGTAGAGATTCATATTATGCAAAGGTAAACTTTTTGAGTCACATGATGCTCTTTAGTCAATCACACCCAAGGTTTATTGGCAGTAGTTATGGATTTGGAGGAGAACTAAAAGCTTTGTAAGTTTTCCAAAGAGTAGTAAGAAAAACTCTCACCATTTCAATATATTCTGTTCTCATGGTTATTTAAAGGTAATAAAAATTTAAAAACTATTTTTTCAAAAACCACTGATTAAACTCAGCTTTTTATACTTAATGAACTATCAAAAACACATTCTATTGCTGAGAAATGTTTAATAAAACAAATGCAAATGTTTTCAATGTAATGCAATAGGCCATCTTCAGTTGTGACTGAAAGGGCATTTGAATTTGGTTACACCTGAAAATGGCCCATTGCATTACATCGAAAGCATTTGTTGCTGAGAAACATTAAACAAACACAAAAGATTTTAAATAGTTTGTTAACTATTTTTTCATCACAAACACCCATGGGTATTCTAAAAACTTAAAGTAGAGGCTGTGTAGCCCTATAGAGCCGTGGTACAGCCTCATGGAGCCAGGAAAAAATCAGTATTTTAATTAAATAAAATTGCTTTAGATGTAGTGATATTATTGGTTAAAGTTTACCTAGGGAACCCCAATGGCCGCGCTTCCGGTTGCCATTTTGTTTACTGTACTACGCATGCGTACTATGTTCAAAAACTTATGCAAATTAGTTAGTATTTAGGGTTAATGTTACCATTGGTGCCAAGATGGCGGCTTGTCTCTGATTCCAGCAAGGAAACAATGGGACGCACGTTCTAACCTAACCTAACCTAACCTAACCCAACCTATTCTAATAAATTACCATAATTATTAGCAAACAAATTATTGGTAAAAAATAAGTGTTTCAAGATTATTTTACAAGTTTAGCTAACTATGAAGTAAAACAAACTTTTACTCACATGTTTGATGCTCTTTTATACATTTCCTTTTTGTTTTTTCTCACTTTTATTTGATTTATGATCCTTATCGCTGAATTTTCTTTTTTTACTTGATATTTTTACACGTGTTTTAGTTTCACCACATGAATCTACCTTTGTTTTTTTTTACCTTACGCTCGTTGCTTTGTGGAGCAGCTGAAACAGACTCTGGTTCTTTCCATTTCAGCTCAATCCCAAATTCGGGATAAATAAAGCTCAAATGTTTTATAAAAGTTTGAAAACATTTCCCTGCAGATTTCAATTGCTATTTTTGATATTTTTTATACATAAAAGAATATAGATAGGATTCTGACAATTCCTCTGTATAATGTACCGGAAGATGTTTCCTGTTTTTTTAAAAACCCCCACAATCTTTCGATTTTCTGAGTGTTGGCTCCTGTTTTCGGATCTACAAAATTTTTCAAATGATTTACAGTTAAATGATCTATATCCAAACCTTCTAAATCATTTATACTGTTATAACCTCTCCACTCATCTGTAATCACTGTGCTGCCTGAATTAACAAACTTTGAAATCACCCAACTCAGAGTATGTTCATTCCTATTGTTTACTTGGCATATAAAACAGGTATCATCTTCTCTGCTAACACCTCCTACAACCCACCTCGTCTTCTTCAATTTTCTATCTTTCTCATTTTTCTCTTTGCAATTACTGTTTCATCTATTTCCACAACTTTATTTATCCCGCCAATCTTAAAAGTACATAGGTTATTAATAGAAACCATCATAACAAAATGTAAAAAGTTTGCCCAATCAACTGCTGTTTTTTTTTGGAGATTCCTGAAGCTCCAGCAGCAATAGTTAGCGAACACTCTAAACACAATAGGTGCCAGATAAATGACAAAATACTCTCCCACGACAAACGACCACATTTCCCTTTAAAGGTTCCTTGGAATGCTGAATAATTTGTTTTGCAAATATTACATCGCATCAATACAGAGTTTTTTTTTTCTGCTCTATACATTAATTTACGACATTTTCCACATTTGTTGCATACATCTTCTACATGTTGCAAATTCAAGAATATTGCAAATTTCACATCACTCGGTATTTTCGTATCTATCGCCAAATCATCGAATCCAGAGTACATTAATCGAAAGAATTGACCAGAAGTACAATTATTCCAAAAATTTTCTGAATTAATGTCTGCGGTAGCCATTATCTCACCAAAAAAAAAAAAGAAATACTTCTGACAACAAATATGAATATGATAAAATTATTAAATTTGCTGCACATTGTACCATTAAAACTAGAGGGAATAGAAACTTACCTATTTACTATTAAAAATAACAGAAAGTAGCACTTTTTCTTCATAAATCTTTAACTAGTCAAAAGGACACACGCAGGAGTCTTACTGTCATGCAAAACAAGAAATTTACATACGATAGCGTTATTTAAAAATTGCGCCACCTACAATGAATTTCTAATATCACATGCCATCGAGATTACCGGAAGCGTGGCCATTGGGGTTCCCTAGGTAAACTTTAACCATATTATTATTATATAATAAGGAAAATATTGAAAATAAAAAATGATTATACAGTGGAATAATACAAAACTGCAGAGGAAAAATTAGACAAATTTATTTAATGGAGCAGTCCTGGGGTATTGTATTGTACACAGGGGCTGCAAGTTATAATTGTTGTTCTTAGAACTTTAGTTCAAAGTTTAAAAATTATTCTTCTAAAACAAAAATATCTACATTCTCAGTTTCTTTTATAGGAAGAACTTGGTGTTGAAAAGCGTGACCACCGCTATGGGTTTTTGCATCTCATCTTCATGTTCTGAATCTTATGATAATTTCTCTACGTTTCATTGAGTTTAAGCATTAGTAAATTAAATAATCATTAATTTTTTTGAGTATGCTTTTCAGACTGACAGTTTTTGTCTTTTTTTTTCCCCTGTATTGGAGTGCACCTAGGTTGTAGGTGTACTCAATGAACTTTCACAAATGAAATCTAAACTTGCTCCAAATTTGTATTTCTGTAAAAGTTTACCTTTCATCCAATTCTGTTTTTATCAGTATGGCTGTAGTCAGTGGAAAAGGATATAAACTTTTAAGGCCTACTATCTATGTCACACATTTAACCTCTTTTCCACATACAGGATGGTAAAAGTATAGTAGATGATTTTTAAAAATCTTGTCAGTCCTGACACCAGTTAGGATCAACTAGTATCTCTCAATGAAATTAATTTATCTCATCTGAGTGGCTGAAGATATAACAACTTGACTGGAATTTTAGGAGGGTTTATTAAATACAAAAATTATTATGTGGTTTGTGGGTCAACAACGAAGTTAGGTTTAAAAAGAACAATTACAATACATTAGGAATATATCTATCTATTTATTTCTTAAGATATAACTATAATTACTATTTATATATAAGGGAGTACTGTAAATAAAACTATGAACAAAATAAGTAGTATCAATGAGAATGCAAGTAAGAGGACTTATAATCTAACCCTTAATTAATTAAACTAGACTAGAGAGAGTTTACATAACTATATCATATTATATTACCTGATGTTAACATACATCTGAGGTGGAGAGTTGAGAATTTTTGGGAATACATACAGGTTTGGTAAGGGTGCCAAACCAGACATTGGCTAAGCATTTGACATCCAGTTCAAATGTCAAGTGCGAGCAATATTGGAAGGTGACCTTTCATCTTTTATACTAACCTTCATCCAATAGCATCATTGCAATATCATGCCATGCTTACAACATGAGGAGGAAGCCTGGCAGTTGTGCGGATAGACAAGTGAGACCTTTCACTCGGAACTATCATTTCAGGAAGAACTAAACTGTTGTTCTCTGTGAGTCAAGAAGTGCTTCCTGTTACAAAGACAGATAATTTTTTTATGAAGTTCTATTTGATATAATTTTAAAACATTATTTTAACAAACTCGTTAAAATATCTCCTTTAGCTCCAGATTCTCACACAAGCTACGTTGCATCTGTGGCTGAAGGAGATTGCTAATTATTCATTCAAATACTAATTCCAATATAGAAAATTCATTTTTCTGCATCTCCCATTTCTGATGTACACTTACTTGAAGAGCACAGACACCCTAATGACTGTGCTGACTTTTGGTGTAATCTGAGCTATAGAAACCAAAAGTAGTTTTGGTTTTTGGGCCTTACATTACATGAAACAATTAAAAAAAATCTTTTTTGGAAGCATTAATAGTCATCTTATTTCCTGAAATTGGTTCTGCCTCTGGTAATATAGCAATGTGTGTAGGATAAGCATATGGTTACATAGTGGTTTCTTTGTCTTAAAGGTCAATTTCTGTAATCCAGCAATGATTAAATCTGAAGGTCACTGGTTTAAGGAGGTTCAACCTGTATCAAAAAAGCCTGGAGTGAAGTAATACCACATTGTGAATGGAGTCTGAGGAGGCATGCAGCAATATGGATGAATTGGAAGCAAAGTTGTTGGTGGAAAACATCATTTCAATTGGCTCATTAAGTGAGAATGGGGGACATGAATGAGGAAGATGTTTAGAAACTGCTACAGCCTTATCTTGAGTCTTAAAAGAACTGATTGGTTCATTACAAGTATTCGTTTCAGAAGAGGATTCACCAGTGAGAATTAGTGGTACTCAACAAGAGCATCACCAAGATCACAGAAATTGTAGACCAGATCATAGAATATGACCCTGATTATGAGCAAAAATCCAGGGCGCAGCAAGATGCTCTTAAAATAATTTCTTGATATAAAAGAGAACTTAAGAAAAGACATGTTATTTTCAAACCCTAAAACTAAAACTTGTATGTAGATTTAATCACTAGACATAATTTTTATTAGTTAAGATATTTTAGTTCAACATCATGCTTGATTTAGTATCAGTTTCAGAAGTAAACAAATGGTGCTAAGTTGAAGACTGTACTTTCAATATTGAATAATGCCAAAAGTGAATAAGAAAGAAATACTCCCTGTTAATGTTATTTGCTTTAAGATTAAAAAGCTGCAAAGATGTAACTATCAGCGAATAATAATAATGTAAAGCAAGGTTTAAGGCAAATTTAACAATAATAATTTGCTGTTATTATTGTTAAATTTTTTCATAAATAGGAAAAATGATTCTGAAAGATGGAAAATAAATGCTGGGAGGTTACAAACATGATCCAGTTAGACTAATAATAACTGAATTATATCATATTTATATTAGTTAGTGTATAATTAAATTGGTTTTATTACATGTTTTTGCTTAATGTTGCAATTTCCAAGAACCTATTGATGATGTCAAGTGTATTAAAATTTTTTAATATATAATTAATTATTGAGTATCTTTTTCTCTTCTTTATTAAACTTTCCTTTTTTTTGTTTTTAACATATAGTTAGAAATTCATATGATGTTTGACAGATTAGAGATCAAATCTTCTGATATGTTCACTTGATATTCTTCTGAATCATCTTAAATGCAGTTTGTTTTTTTGTAAAATACAAAGAACATTGTTAGTAGCCAATTCTCCTATTGTTAGCATTTGATGATGTCAATCTTTAGTAAGGGTTTGGTGCCACTTTGAGGCCATTTTTACTGTTTAAGACATAGCAGGCAATTGGAGGTTTAAGTTTTGTATGTCAGATAGTCACAGAAGGAACAAGTAACAATGTGTAAAAACATACTTTACATATTTACTCTGCATGTAGGGTTTAGCACAAGCTTGTTATTTTAATTTGGGAAGTGACAGAGGCTGTTTGGATTACTTCAATCATACTGTGTCTATGATTATAATAATCAGATTCTATGATGTATTTGATTTTAATATCTCAAAACGATACTTTAATACTGTTAAAAATAAATATGACTGTCATCTTTGGAATGTTAAGGGGGAAAATATTATGAATAAGAATTCTATAATTTATAGTTTTTATTTAATTATTAAATTTAAATGATATGAATTTTAACTGAAAATATATGAAGGATTGTCAATAGAGTAGGACTTTTCCACCAATATGCAATAGCACATTTAGTGTTCTTGTGATTCTACAAATTGAATTTGTAGAATCACAAGAACACTATTTGGAATTGATCCTTTATACTGTTTCTTTATTGAAATTGATGCCTTTTGAATTGAATATTTAAACCATACATGTGAAGCTTTAAGATGAAAGAACTATTATACCAATCATGCTGAATGACCCAAAGCACCTGAAATATTAAATGCCCAGGAGATACAAATATATTAAAGAAATGAATCACTTTTTTCACCATCTTAAATTGTATTTCAGGGGTTTAAAAATTATTCTGATAATAAATTGTTGTAAAAAAAAAAAATTAGTGTCACATCTTTAAAGTAGGCAACAACAATATCTACAAAAGGTACTCTTTTCAATAATACAAGTGATTTGTTAACATAGAATTTTAATGTCTCCTCTTTTGCTTGGATCTACATTCAAAAACTTAGATTTCAGTCATCCAATAGCTTATGACAAAGCCATCTTAGGTCCAAGGAGGAGGACCATATAGACTAACACTTAATTAAGAAACTCAGATGAGACTTGTGAAGTCTGTAGTTTATTTGACAATTACAGTCAGGCTTGATTGGTTAGCTTATGCAAAAACACATTATTTAATATAGGACATGCCTTGTTAAAGATTAGTGTCTCGTAGGTTTAGTATGGAGAGTGACAGTACTGTTATTTAGTGTGTTTATTTAGTGCTGTTATTTAACAATACATTTATTTAGTGAAAATTTACTAGGATTTACATTGAATAACTCTTTCACTTATCATGCCTGATAATTTCAACATGTACAAAGAGAGAATAACAAATTGCTTCACCTGTATTTAGTGGTTGCTTAATAGCACAACACATTTTTTAGAACTGATTCTTACAACCAACTATTATAACTCAAATTATAAAATTTCAGTGTTATCAGTTGAATTATGTGATGTTTCCAATTAGTCCTTTTATGTTGATTCCATTGCACGAAATTTAACCAATATGGATGAAATTTTCTGAAGCTTTGGCTAATCTGAATTTAGGTTATTAGTTCCTAGTTTGTTTGTAAGAAGGATTGGACATTATCATTGTTATCTGGTAAGAAAAATCTTGATGTGGATGGTAGGTGTCATTCATAAGGATTTTAGGCTTGAGTGAAAGTTGCAGAATTTAGAGAATAAAACAATTAGTATATGTATACACAATGCTAAGTTTGATAGTTAAAGCCAAACAATTGCTGGATTAGATTGGGCTATATTTCTGCTGCTATTAATTAAATGCTCAGTAATTTGGCCTATAGGTAGACATTAGGTGCCATTTCTTATTAAATTTAATAATTATAATTAATAATTTATTAACTAATTTTAAAGGTTCTGGAAGAAAGTTGCAGGTTTGAGTCATGTTTAGAGTCAATTTGTTTTTTCCAGAACCTTTTAAATTAATTAATAAATATTAATTTTAATTATTAAATTTAATAAGTGATGATGCCTAACACCTACTTCTAGGCCAAATTACTTAGCATTTAATTATTAATAGTAACAGTAATATAGCCTGATATAATCCTGCAATAATTTTGGCTTTAATGTAAAACAATTAAAATATAACAAAATAAATCAGTATGTCCATTAAGAATTTTGGATCTTACAAACTACAGGTATACCTTGAGTTACGTCGTTCTCGATTATACGTCGTTTGTCAAAAAAGTATATGGAAAAATAAAAATCAAGTTTAAGTCATTTTATTCAACTTTACATTCGTCCGCCACAAATATTGAAGTCATAATATCACTAGAAAAGCGTTAAAAGCACATAAAATCATATTAAATATGTACATTTACAGTAAATGTTAATATAATCATCATAAATCCTAGAGAAGGAAACATGAAAACATTTGTGTTTCTGTGTTGTCATCTTATTTAGCTGTCTTTAAGTGCCCATTATTAGCATTTTCCACCGTAGTTTCGACTTACGTCGTAACTACACAAGTAAATTTGTCTTACGTCGCTTCTCCTGGAACCAATTACCGATGTAAGGTGAGGTATACCTGTATAGGCTTGATAGGAAATGGCCCTTTTAATTTTTTTGAGCTATAGTACTACAAGGAGCAGGCTCGTATAGAAATATATAAAGCAGTTGATGATCTAATCACTTGGCCAATCAACTGGCAGTGTTGCCTTCAAATCTACTGTAACTGTGGTTTGAGATGGAAATTTCCTTGGATGGTATAAGTGCAAAAATGTTTAGCCATAATGGCAATCTCTACACTTGTGGAAAGACTATTTTCAAAAGTGGGTAATGTTTTAAAGGCAGAAATAGACTATTGAAAAAACAACTTGAAAGCTGATGTTTTTTAGTGCTGATGCTGAGAACTTAATTTTACTACAGTTTGTTGTATTTGTATTGTCAGTTTGTAATTTATAAGTTATTACTCAAGATTTATTAAATTCATATTTATTTTGATTTCTAGTTTTCTTTGCGAAAAATTTAAATAGAATCAATTTTCTCCTTTTCACCCTGGTATCAATTCTTTTATAGAATCTCAACATTCATAAATAAGTCATTCTAAAGTAAAAATTGAAAGGAAGCAAGTTTTCAAAATCAGCTCTAAATTAGATAACATTGTTTTTATTTTGAAACACTAAATAAATTTTAGATTTAAGTATAAATCTTGCTTAATTTGTAGGCATTGAAAACAGTGAATGTGATCCTAGTAACTATGCATTGATATAAAAGAATCAATTGATTGAATTTATGCATAAATTGTTGGAAAGTGGACTTGAGCTGCAATACAAGAAATTACAGACAAGTTTGAAATAAAACAAAAAAGTGTAAGCACCCAAAATCCCAAATTAAGCCTACGACAGAATTTTCCTGTGATATTCCTCAAGGACACAATCCGGTCAGGATTCCAAATAGTTTGACATTTACTGACCTGGAATTGATGTCCATACCAAAAGTGGTTTTAGAGCAATTTATTTAAATCCAATGACATTAGAGTTTTAAAGTAAATGAACTTCATTTGTTTCATTCACTCAACTGAGCTGAGTGAGTTCCATAAACCAGTTATTTTTAGCAGACAAGTGTTGATATACTAAAATGCTGCTGAGTAACTCTGATGATCTATCACATTTCAACATTATAATGTTATAAGTGATGTCACCATCAGCAGATTTCATTTTATGAAGTAATAAGAGTAAATATAACAAACCAATTGTTTATCTTAATGATTTACACTCATGTTTCTAGTTTGAATTTCAGTTTATTTCAGATTTTGTTATAAAAAAAATAAAGTTTGTTTATATATATTATATTGTTATGTAATTATTTGATTAGTTTCATATATACAATCTCTGTGTACTATTGTAGTATAACAGATCATATTTATATTGAACATTTAGAAATTACAATGTTCTTTGTATTTTTTTCTAATATTTATGATACTTAGGATAACTGATAAAATTTAGGAATACTGTAAAACCTTTTTAAAATTTAGGAAATACTGTAAAACTGGAATTATATAGGAATTATGAACTTTGTCTTAAGCAGATTTTGTAAATTAAGCAGGCTGAAACAAAAAAAAAACAATCACTGCTTCAAAATGTGAACATAGAGAATGTTTTAATCTACACATAGTATTTATATTACCTGATATTATCTAAAAATAAAGGAAAAAGGGCAGATGAAATATACATTCATGTATGTATTCTGAACTGGAAAAAAAAAGGTGCATACTAAGCAAGTTCTAAGTAAAACTTTTGTATTTTAATACTGAAAATATAGACTTCCAGATGCCACCAATTTTGGTGGTTACTTGCACATATTTGAGCTCAAAACCCCCAAGCTCTGTGTTTATCTTAAGCCGTGGTTACATCTTGCAAATTCCAGCCATGCAGGCAACTGCAACCACAACCACTGTTCTCATTAACTAGTAAACCCTCTTCGAAAACCAGTGTGACTGCAATCGTGACTACAAACAAAAAATTTGTTCTACTCGCATCGATTGAAAATGCACATCCAATCAGCAAATGCCTTTGTGTCACGTCATACAGTAGCAACATCGAAAATAGTTCATTATCATGGCGGAAAGTAAGAGCATTGATACTTTTACAGAATCGAGATTGATTGAGCTTATTCGGGCTCATGAATATCTGTGGGATTTTAATTCTTTGCTTTATCGAAGATTTTATCTTTTTGTGTATTCTCACCAGCTCTAACAAAATGATTGCCTTTTTCTTTTATTCATTGCAGAAAAGTAACTGCTTGTCATTTTAATAAGAAAAGTGACTAAAATTCTGTAAATACTCTGAAGTAGAATGTTGGTAAACTTATGAAAGTAGTCAAAAATAAGCTACTGTAATTTTATCTGTTTATTATAAGGTCATGTGTTTTTGAGTTGCAATGCCAATGTGACCATGACAAGACGTGCACAGCTTGTGCTTGTTGCAGTCATCTGCGTGGCTGGAAATCGCTAGGTGTGACCACTGCTTTAGTAATATTAAAGGAGAAGTATTTGACAGTTTTGATAGTATATATACATTTTAAAAATGTATTAATACATTGGGAAAGTAGAGCAATCTTTTCACTGTTTTAAAAGCCCATCATAACATTAATTGTAGTTTTTTTTCAATAGATTTAAAATATTTTTAAAAGAAAATTATTATATTCATCTTATAAATATTACAATGTATATTAAAATGACTATAATTTTAATAAGTTTATTAAATAATTTAATGACAAATGGGGAAATTCCTTTCATTTTTTCATATAATTTTTAAATGAAACTTTGTTTAGAACTTGTTTATGTAGGAATAGTTAAATCATGAAAATTTGTGTGATTAATTTGGTTTAATTTCAAGAAACGTAATATAAAAAAAAATGCCTTCAAGTTTTGTTACTGATTTAAGTAGTATATTGTGTTCTTGCATGATTTTAAAAAGAACTAAAGTACAGTATATTTTCCGTAAATACTTTAGTGTGTTGTACTGCATAAAAAAATATATGCACAATGTAGTACTACACAGTACATCTGTTAACTGGTTGGTTGTTTTCGTAGCTTTTTTTTTGTAACTATTGTTACAAATGAAGCAACATCTGCATTTTTGAAGGCTTATATAAATACTGCTTACAAAGGGTTAAATATAGATAAATATACTATTTATATGTTTTTAATTCATTTATTTTTTTAGTCTTACTTGAGCAAAAAATTGAAGAAAAAAATAATCACTTTTTACAGTAAAATTTTTGCTTTTATATTCTCACTTGTCTATCAGGGTACATGAAAAATGTGTTTTAACTGTAGTGAATATAATGAAAATTTTATATACTATTATTGTTTTGTAAGCACTACTAGAAAAAAATCTAGTCTGCATATCATATTTATTAATTTTTTCGTAATAAATTACATCATTATATCTATTAAAATTTATTTGTCCAATAATCATTTTCTATGCAGATAATCTCTTAGTTATGACAAGAGTACAGTTCCCAAGGTAGTGCATAAGTCTATACAATATTGCTCATGTATGTGTTTTATGATGAAAAATAGTTTTATTATTAATTATTGTTTAAAATCAATTCCACATGAAGACCAATACTGTCTCAGATTGATTTTTGGTGTCTGAACATGGTTTTCTCCCTGCATGTTTCCATGACTGTGTGTTAATTTTTTTAATGTTTACTACTCATATTGAGTTAGTATCTTATTGCAGTAATACATTACTTCACTTCTATCATTCTAATTTCAGTTGTATAATAAAGCTAATCTTCGACTGAGTAGCTCTGCTAAAAGTTTTGTTTTTGCATTTTGAACACTATAATGGCATGAATATGAATTATAGTTAAACATGTCCACAGAAATAAAATTCATCAGTTTAGAGTATGTATTTTTCACTACAATATTACACTTAACAATAGTTATACTGTGCCATTAGTGAATATGACCATTTGATAGGACTTTTAAAGTAATTTGTATTATTACCGTTTTTACCATTGTAAGTATATAAAGTTGAAGACAGTACAGTTAAGTGGTATTGCTTTACTACACTATTTTCCTTAGTTTGTTCCTTTTATCATTCCACTTCTCCTAAAAGAATCTGTATAATTATGATTTTGTTTTTATTTTTTTTAGTTTGTCTAAAGAAAACATTTCTTTTCTAGAATATAAAATGATAAATAATCTTTAAATAACATTAATCTTGAATACTAATTATTAAAATAATTTATGAACATTCTACATTATGTATTATCTTCACAACTTCAGTTATTAATACAAAAAATAGGAATTGAAATATATACTTTTGAAGTTTCACATGTAAAGTTCAATGTATATGTGCATGTAACATGAAAATGATACTAGACTTCTACTCATGACTATATAAGATTATTCTTAAGTACTTTAATTCATTTGCCTTGTATATATAGTGCTAGATATAAGATATGAACAAAATCATGTGCTATATCTGGAGTGTGACCAGACTTGACTTAATGAAAGTTTCACACGTTATTAGCATTTACAATTTCTTTTAAAAATTGACAACTACTTCAAAATAAGCCTTTTTGCCTTTTTGTAACACAAACAATTATTTTTAAATAAAATCTCATAATAGATGGCGCTACGTGCAACTTTAAGTTAAGAGTCGGAAAAATGCAAGAGTGCTAGTTCTTGCCGGTTTACGTCGTTTAACTTACGGTATGATAAAATATTCCTTGACTAGGAAACACTTAGACATTTTAATAAAAAAAAAATATTTTTTACTTTATTATCGATATTTAAATCTAGTAATAAACACGTTGAATTACAGTTTCGAATAAAACGTTTGTTAATTCATTATTATTATTTTAAATGCGTTTGGCTACGAAGTTTTTATGGCTTCTGATTGGTTTTTGTTGAGAGAATTTTTCTATGAAAGCGTTGGCGACTGTTTTAGCAGTTCTGTCTTTTATTCGTTTATGCATGTAATAAAAAATATTTGCGTTCTAACGTTTCTTTGAAAATTAATTTGTTAATAAAATATTTTTTATTGGATGTTTTCTTAGTTCTGGTATTTAATTAGATGTAATTGCCGTAATTTTCTTATTTGATAAAACGGAATAGATGTAGTAGTTAAGTACTGTTATTTTTTTAATTATTAAATTACGATGATTCAAACGACAATTTCATTTCTCCTAAAATATTGACTTTTTTTTTAAACAAATGAATTAAACTCTTATTTACGATTAATGTTCAAAAAATAAGTATTTTTGTTAGTTCTGTAAATTAATATTCTTTCATTCATATCAAATTCCAATAACCTGACGAAATTGTATTGTTGAAGTTTTTTTTTTAATTTAAGTAATAAAAAAAATTAAACGTTCTGTCATTGTCAACTGGCAATTAAAAGTTTCATTATTAATTATTTTAATAGTTATTTAAAGAGGTTTTTTTGGTTGTATCTGCTTCAAAATTATATGTAGCCAATAAAACAAATCCATGTCAAATATATAATATAAAAAAAATTCAAAATAGAATTTTCACAATTATTTACTTTATTTACTATTATAATAAACATCAACAGATTTTTCTGTTTTCGCTAAATAATTGTGAATTTTTGTATCTAACATAACAGTTTCAGTTCGTCACTTCGAAATGTCAGGTTAATAGACGATATTCGAAAACATGTTTGGCCTGCATATCAAATTAATGATTATTGACTTCTAATTAAAAAATGACGACTTTAACAATTTATTAATAGTTCATTAATATATAATTTCGATCCGAACGCCGAAACAATAGACGTTAAGAATTATTTTTAGCGTTCACAGTAATAAAGTTATTGCATTCAAATACTGTATTTTTATTGATGGAAGTTGAATGGAATATTAAGAGAGAGACACTTATTGTGTTAATATAAACTTTCGTTTTTTTAAACAAATTTCATTTGTTAGCAGTTGCTAATATTATTATTATAGCAGCTTTGAAATTTGAGAAAATATTTAAACTTTTGATGAATTAAGTTAATTAAGTTATCATTGTTTTTATTGAACTGATAGAAGGAAAGTTTTTAAAGAATATTTTTTATTTCGTTTTGAATCGGTTGTTCGAATGTTAGAAACTGCTGAGAAACTATTTCTGGTTTTTTGGAAAAAATCTTGCTATTTAAAACTGAGGAATATATCATAAAAATTCTGTATAATCTTGTTAATTTTAAAATAAATATTTAAAAAAAAAACTAGAATTATGAGAGTCTAGTAGGTACGCCAGAAATCCTACGAAGTATTTAGCAGTACTGTACTATCTCAGGAACGATCAACGAACATAAGCTGATTATGCGAAATGAAGTTCTAAATAACATGTTAGACTTAATGCTTCCAGGAATATACATTTCGTAGAAACGTTGTCTTATAGCATAATACAGGTATTATAGTTTAGGCGTTTGTTTAATAACACTTTTAATGTGAAAATTCTGAATTCTTTAAATATATTTCTTTTCGAATTGTGTTGCCATCTGGTGAAATAAATGTGAAACACGTGTTATATAAAATTTATTTTTAAACCTATAGGATTTTTTAAAAAGTAATGTTTTCATTGAACATTACTGAAGTATGTTAAGAGATGAGTTAATTTTTTGTTGCGTAAGGGGGGATTTAATATTTACGACCTTGAAAAAGAGTATTGCCCTTTAGAGATCTTGGAACAGGCATTTTTATTTGGCTCATCTCCGGTTTTTCTTATTTGCTCCGACTTTGTTTCTCGTCTAATTGTGTATGAAAAACAGTGATCTCGGTGTTAACACTCGATTCGCGTAGTTAAACATGTGTTATCATCAGCTCATGTTCCCTGTTAGCTTGTTAGAAAAGGAGATTTATACAAAGTAATTACGAATATGTCACGTTTGGAAAGTTCGTTATTTATTCGAATTATTTTTCTATGAATTCAAAGAAATTGTGCTTCATATAAATTACGCAGTAGCTAAAAGCAAGATCACACAGCTAAAGCAATTATACCTCCATTTGAATTGATGATAAGAAGGGGAAAAAAAAACAACTATAAAAGGAATGCAAGAGTAAGAGACATGCGTGATGTATAACATAATTACATAATATTTTAATCTATTTTTAAATATTTAAATAGAAGACCAATCGGGAATGTAATTTTTATATAAAAATAAATGCATTTTTAAAATATAAACCAGTTTTTACTTAGATGCTGATTCTGGAACTCGAAATAATGATGGAATGTAGTAGAATGGAGTTAACTGTATAGTTAAATGTCTAATGATTCTATTTTATTATGCTTCATTTATATATTTACATATATATATATATAATTTTATGATGGTTCATTAGACCAGTATTTGTCCCAATTAATTGAAATTTCACAATTCTTAATATTGTATCGATTAAACAAGGATAGTTTAATTTGATGTTGCGTAAAAGTATAGTTATAAAAAGATAAATGCTGAAACAAAGTTCCGTTTGATCTCTTAATAAAAAAACCTTTAATCGCGTTTAAAATATTTTCGGCTATAACGTTACACAAGGAAGTCATTATTCGTATCATCGCTACGTAAATATTTCTTTCAGTTGGAAGTTTTATATTATTAAATATATACTGTTATTGTCCTATATACTTTCTGATAGTCGTTTTAACTTTAGCGCTTATATGTATATCAGTTGATCCTCTTTTATTAGGAAAAAACAATTTGTGTTAACACAATATAATATTTAACTATATTTTTTTAATACAGATATTTTCACAATGGATTTAAATTCAATTCAGAGGTGGTTTCATATTTAAAGCATAACATTATGAATAGGAAATAATATTTTCTGAAATTATTATAGATATACCTTATTAATAGTTTAAATACCTTTTTATTTTCATTCGAAAGTAAATTTTCATATACATTTTTTCTGAACTGATTCAGTTATTAGAACTTAAGTAAAACTGATTTGATTATTTGAGATTTACCTAATATAACCAGTTTTTAAATTATACTACGCTTTCATTTCGAAAATAGTACGAGAAAAACTCTAAATTTATGCATACAAGCTGTTTGTTTCAATCGTGACAGCCTAGTAAATAGAATGTAAAATGTTACTTTGTGTTCTTTTGGTAAGATAGTCCCAGGTGTTATACTGAAATTTTCTAGCGATTCAATAGATAATACATGAAAATTGCAAAATATTAAAATATGTGTTCGTTTCGACAATGTTTTAAAATGGATTCGTTTTAAATAATTGGGCTGAACATAAAATCTGTTAGTACTTTCTCGGAAACGGTATCTCTACTATCTGTGTGCAAGATTTAAGTTTTTATATACATTTGCAAGTATAGTTTTTTTTAAACAGAATTATTTAAAATAGTTGATTACTCTTATAAAATAAATATTTTATGTGGACTATTTCAAACGAAAAGATACTATATAAGTATTTAAAATTGAGTTGTCAAAAATGGCATTGTAAACGCACTTCACGTGTTTTATCCATGTTTCTTGGCCTCCGACCAATCGGGAAAGTTATGAAAACTCACCTAAGCTAGAGGCTACCGATATTATTTCATGTATCCTTTCATTTCACTTTCTCTACTGCGGTCTTCCCCCTGTGCTTTTTTCCCTTATTGTTTTTAAACTGAAAATAACTTCCTCCCTATCTTTTTAAAAGTTTTTAAGAATTTATTGCATCGTTTATATCGTTGGATTTTAATATATATCTATATCTAGATATATCGTTTCTATTTGTCTACGTTAAACAAAGATCTAATATAAAAAAATGGTAAGTTTTTATTTTCCGTATTTTAAGAATTCGTCTGCATTTTAAAAATTGCGTGTTTTTATAACTTGTTAGATTAGTAAAATAATGTTTTGTCACTTAATGATTGAACTGAACTAAAAGTGCTGAGCCACTTCGACGCAAGAACATGATCAACCTTCCTGTTACACACAGACCAACGGAAGTGAGAGGTGCAGTTTAGGAACATTGGACTTTTCAAGCAGATGCTATTTTCGATTTAAATTGTCTGTTATAATTAATAAATTTTATACGTTTTTGTCCTACTTAAAATTTTTTTTTTAGTGTGCAAACAAATGCTTTTACGGCATTTTTGTTTAATCATCTCCTTGAGAAATAGTATCGTCTATATGTCTGACCGTCGAAAACCTGTTCTTTTGTTCTACAAGTCTGTTTTATCGTCGGGTCCTTGAAAACTATCATTAGAAGGTCACATCTGAATGAATTAGATATTTGAAGTTTCGTTTTTAGATGTATGGCCATATTAAAAATAACCTATTATTTGAAATATTTCCATATATAATTTACTGTGTTGTATATTATTTTGTTTAGAGTATATATAAAATAGTTTCGCAGCAGTTAAAAATTTTCTATTGTGTATCTAATTTTATGTTTTTACAAATGAAGATAATATATCTTAATAATAATGATAAATTAAAAAATTAACGAATAATTGCAATTGTGACAGAAATGTCACCAAAAGAATTCTGTTGACTAACTTAGTTTATAAATTTTTTAAAAACTTTATCCCAAAATTTAAAAAATCACTCGTTTCTGTTTTTGCATACATAAATAATTATCCAAATTACGTCTAAATATATGTCAAATACTGACGAATTTATTGGTTTATAATTCCTGTATTATAGCACAGTAAGTTTGTCAGTATCTGACTAGGTATAATTTTTTTATTCATTCCGTATGTATTAATATTTTCATATGAAATTTCATTCTACATGTTTTAAATCAAAGCAAATGTCATTCTATAAATTTTATATATCGCATATACAATGTTCTTGCGTTGCGATATTTTATTACAATAAACTTGTATATGTAACCTTAATTGCAAAATTGAATATGTATTGAAACATTTTATAACCAGACATTCTGTTAGCTTAAATTAGTTTAATATCTATTAGCTGGAAATGATATTAAGCAGGAAATCCAGTTATTCGATTTTTTTTGTTTTCTAATCTTTTATCTTTTATAATAATATTTGCTAATCAAAGTTTTACTTCAGTTTCATAAAACGAATGAAATTAATGCACATTTATTTACTATTAAACGTGGTCAGGTAGGGTAAGTGCACCCATCTTACTTATATAGTCTCGACAGTTATCTTTTTTTCTGATTGGGTGTAGGTAAACTAACTTTTGTATTTAAAATGAGTGTTTTTAAGATATAATATTTACATGAATATTGTAGAAAGATAGGTACAAATACTCTTAAAGTTGTGAAGCGTTTCGTCCACGTGCTTTGTCACAACAGGCCAGGTTGCATTTACCCCATATGTTGATCTTTAGGGTACTGCATCCATGCCAGTGGGGTAAATGCACCCCATTTGTGCTCTACATATAGACTCTTCCAGATACATCTCTGTGGCACTAGAACACAAGAAAGTACGGTATTAGACTAACAGTTGATTATTCCGTCATTGCGAAGTTTTCAACAGTGTTGGTCAAATCATTATTGACTTGATAAACACAGTGGTTTGTTCTTTGTCAATAAGAAATCTAGGGAGAAACACTTGTGTTTCCTGATGGCCAGATGTGGAAGATTATGCAGGCATTCCTTTCCAAGTCATTGTCAAGTTTTTCGGCAAAACGTGTCATGATGGAAGACGTGATTTATTTTTTGTTGTTACTTCAGGCCCTACCGGGGTATAGTATACTTTTGAACCAGTGCTAGACTGTCAAAAGTTCAAAAGTAGTGCTAGACTGTCTTTTCATGAGAGTTACTCTCAAGCAATTTCATCTTGTTTCGTAAATAACTATACATGTAATTTACGTCCCTAGTCACAATAAATAATAAATAATGCTGATTTAACGATTTTACTATTGCGTTTTAGTGTGCATCATTACTTCATTACTTTAGTTTATTATTATTATTATTATTAAGGACGAATGAACTTGCAATTCGTGTTTTGTTAGTTATTTTATGGACATTAAAAAGTTACACCGAAACTTTAAAAAATTCAATATAAATACTCAGTTTTAACAATTAGTTCATTCAAACGAAAAAGTTTTTACGTGTTTGCAATTGACAAAATCGATTACAAGAAGCAACAATTGCTGAAGCGATCGCGACGATCCATTATTAAGTTTACTGAAATCGCGCTATTATTCAAATTTACCAATCATTACAATCGATTACGTCAAAGATGGTCGAACATAATCCATCATATTTGAAGTAATCGTAACTGAAGTCTGAAACATAAATATCGGAAGTAAAAACTAATATTCATATTAGATTACACACACAAATTCCTTAATTTTTGAACTACACTCTCTTTTTTCCCCTACTTTATTATTGATAGTGTAATAAAGTGTAAGCAATTCTGGAAAACAATCGATGACAATATAACAATAATTTACTTTTTTTGGAACGAACTGTTAAAATTTTATTACTTAGCGCCGATATGCGAAACTTGCATAGACTTATTTCTTTAAGCGATTAATATAGAATAATCGTATCATTATACATAATTTGACACTCAATACAAACTCTTAGAAATTATTCGGACATATTTATCTCAATGACATAATAATAATAACTTTCTAAGTATAGAATTGTTTTTAATACGGAGTTATTAATCGATAATAATTTATTTCAGCCGTATAAATAAATATTATTTAATAAATTACTTATTTGATTTTTTTCATTGGTTAATAATTTAATAGTTTCGCGCCGAAAGAGAGAGATTGTACGGGAGTTATTGAGAGAGATTTCAGCTGAGTTATGACCTTGAAATTCGAAACATTTAGTAAAATGTCTTGCGACAATCGTGACAAATCGTTTTTGTTTTAATGTTTATATAGTGCTGAAACATAGTTTAGTTAATATTTTTAAAGATTTCAGTATAAGAAATAGGATAGCTTCATTTAAACTGATGGCTTTGAAATTTATTTTAAATTTCAATATTTTATTCGTTATAAAAATTTTTTTTATGTTTAGATATAAATATTATAACTGGTTGTTTGGGGGGAAATTTACTTTTTCAAAGGACAAAACCTACATACATTTTTTTGTATGTGTACTTAATCCTTTATATATATACATACATACAACAAAACTTTCATATTAATACTATGATTTCTGTAAGTACTGTTTCATATTAAAATCTGTAGTCTTAATAATTTATTGAAATTTAAAGTGCAGATATTTTACACAATATTGTTATTGGAATAATGTGATGAGACTTTGTTCTAATTTTATATAAAATATTTTTCATGTGTATTATACATATGAAAAATATTTTAGTTACATCAATGGGAGATTAGAGTATAGAAAATTTGAAAAAGTGAAGTTATTTCAGTTATAAGATTGTAATTACAATTAGTCATGACAATTTTAAAAGTAAAAAACATTAAGAAAATTATTCATTAAAAATTTATGAATGTTATAAGTGAATTTAAATCAAAGTATGTTGGAATATTTTAAATAACAATGGAGAACATTGAGTTTAAATTTTTTTGATGCTATTTCTAATAATCATATTATCCAATTAACTGCTAATTACTCTATGTATAATTTTAACAACAATGCCATTCACATACTATTATGGCCATAAAATGGAGAATTTTGATAATTGTATTATAATTATTATGTAGTAAATAGGCAGTTTATTAATAGGTAGTGGAAACTTTCCTTTTAAGCTGGGAAGTAAATAAGACTAAAATTAGCAGAAATTCTGGATTTATTGACTGAATTAAGAGACATGTTAAAGTAATTACCAAATTATAAATTTAAGTTCATTACGTTCTTTTATTGAATTTATATAACAAGTAAAACAGTTTGTTTACAGTTTAATCACAGTATTAACATGAAACATTTCTAGAGACTTCAGTTACAAGCAATTATGTTTTTAAATTAAATTTTCTGTTACTGGTTTTGTTGTGGATTTTAAAGAATTAAAAGCTATTGACTTTTTTCTCAGTAACACATCACACAAGGAACATTTGTTGATATAGGTTTTATTGGAGGAAATGCATTTTGGCTCTTAATGACCCCTCTTCAGGTCATTAAGAGCCGAAATGCATTTCCTCCAATAAAACCTATATCAACAAATGTTCCTTGTGTGATGTGTTACTGAGAAAAAAGCCAATAGCTTTTAATTCTTAAAAATAATTTTTTTTCTTGCAGAGAAGCTGGGGATCTTATTTTATTTTTTTCTGAGACATTAACTAACTGTCTCATCTTTAAGACTAATTTGTGACTATTCAAGTCACCATGTTCCTAACTCCAGATCAAACTTTTTCCCCCTCTACTCTTATTAAGTTCATAGCTGTTTCAAACTTTCATTGACTGTCTTTTCTTTGGGTGAAATTGTTTCATTATTTTACGTTGACTACAAACTCTGTTGAGGATTGTTTGACTGTACAATTAAGTTTCAAATGTATACAAATAACAAATTTTGTTATTTCTCTTCTAAGGTTAGAAGACTTATCATTATTATCCATTGAACTCTCTTGAGCTGTTATGAGATTTTTAGAATTTTTCATTGCTCTTTCCATGATTTTTCTCCAAAATATACTGCATTTTACAAATTAAAATCATTTACTTATGCAGATAATTACAGCAGAATTCTAACATTTGAACATTTATTAATTATAATTATTATAAATATCAATTATTTATCTAGCATATAATGAAATAAGAAATACCAGAAATTTAAACTATTGAATGTGAGCAAATAACAATTAAAACACTAAGTATTGATGATGATAATTGCTTGTTATCAGCAAATATTGTGCTGATAATACAAAAAGACAGCTTAAAATATGCCTGTTTATCTGAATATAGTAACTATAACAAACTCTGATAACAAGAAGCAAAGTTTTGTAACTATGTTTTAACTTAGGTTTTGGGACAACACATGTTAATTTCACTAACATTTAAGTTTCTGATGATGATATCCACAATTACAATAAATGGATTCTTCTATATTATTTTACTGGCATGTGTACAATTTACTAGTAAACAATTCAGTGTTAAACAAAAAATTAAATACCTTCTAAAACCGATAACCGGTGCGAACTATTTTTCGAAATGGCGAACGTTTTCACTGCCCCTCCTGGGCTCTTCCTCAGGCCAATTCTGGATTTGATAATCGAACAGTATAAAATCTATTTTATAAAATTAGTATAAAATCTATTTTATACTGTTCGATTATCAAATCCAGAATTGGCCTGAGGAAGAGCCCAGGAGGGGCAGTGAAAACGTTCGCCATTTCGAAAAATAGTTCGCACCGGTTATCGGTTTTAGAAGGTATTTAATTTTTTGTTTATACAACCCGGTGTGGGAGAAGTGTTAATTCAGTGTTAATGTAGTATTAATATTTGTGATTGTGATTTGCAGTTGTATAATATTTAAATCATTCCAACTTTAATGTGTTATGAAAATGGAGTTGGATGCATTCTAAAATCTTTAATAAAAATCACTTTTAAGCTCTTCTTTAAGATTTTAAATTATCATCTGCAATTCTTATTCTATTAATGTTTTTACTTATTCAAGTTTTATGTCATATAAATGTGTTTTGTTTTAAAGTATTTATTAGTTATATATTAAACATAATAATTTAAAAATTTAATTTCTTTTAATAGCGTGGAGCTGATGAATTATTATCACCTTCTGGAAATGTTAGTAATGGATCTGTTATGAGCCCTCATCAGAATCATGCAGAAAATAACAATGATGCAAAAAAAGTAATGTTTCATTAATGTTTGTAAATTTTATAGCAGTAATTTTTTTGTTAATTGTTTTTCATTATTATGTTTGAATTTAAGAGAATGAATTTACTATTATTGTTGCAAGTGTAGAATTACTGATTTAATTAAATTTAATGTGACATTAATTATTTTAGATCAGAAAAAAAACAAAACTTAGAGAATTGCTATAGTTATTTGGAGCATCCCTAGTAATAAGTGAATTGTTTTAAAAATATTTGACATATCTACTATAGTTACTGATCATTTAATGTTAGAGAACTTCACATGAATAGTTTATGAAAATATTAAGTGTTATTATTTATAGATAATATAAATTTTAAAAATACTACATAATATGATATTATGATTATTATATATGGTCAATTTTTAATCTTTTGTTGAAATTATTTGATCCTTGATATGACTGTTGTTCACTGCTAATTAAGATAATTAAATCTGAGCTGAGAAACATGTATCAAAATTTAATTTTCTGAATAGTTCCATGGTTTGCATGCATTATATGAGCCGTTGATTTCGAAAGTGGGGCAAGTCCGTTTTATGTTATTGCTAGATATTTAATGGTTTGCATTTGAATGGATTTAAAAATATTCGTAAGCAGTAATAGACTTATTTTATATTTTTTGTGGTCTTATTTCATGTAAATTTAATATGCAATAATGGTTAGGTGAAAAAATTGTGGTTTTGGTATGCACCAATGGACTTGCCTCACTTTCAAAATCAACTCACAATAAGTATATTCTTCTTCATCCTGGCTTATATTCTAAATTATTTGGGGTCAGCCCGGCATGTCAATTCACGCCACGTTGATTTATCCCTAATTGTTTCTTCATCCACTCCACAGTCCAGCATAAACTTTTTTTAAACATTCAATCTGTCTCTTTCTAGGTCTTTCTCTACCTCTATATCCATGTACTTTCATATTTAGTGCCTTTTTGTCGCATATTTCTCATTCCTTCTCACCACATGTCCAAACCATGTCAGTCTGTGGCTTTTTATTTCTTCTGATGTAGGTGCTACCTTTAAACTTCCTCTGATGTAGTCATTTTTAATCCTATCTGCCCTCATGACCCTGCACATCCACCTCAGCATTCGCATCTCTGCCACATGCAATTGCTTCTCTTCGGTAGCTATCATCAGCCAGCACTTGCACCTATACATAAGCATTCTAAAATCTTTAATAAAAATTATTTTTAAGCTCTTCTTTAAGATTTTAAATTATCATCTGCAATTCTTATTCTATTAATTTGGTCTGACGACATTTTTATATATTAATCCTCTTATTTTAAGTGGCATATGTTTGTCACAAGTTATACCTGTCACCTGTTTTCACTTTAACCACCCTGCATTGATTCTCCTAGTAATCTCCCTATCAATGTTGCCATCGTTCTTCAGCAGAGATTCCAGATAACGGAATTCGGTACTTTCTGGCAATGGTATTCCATTACTTTTTATGTACCAGTACCAGGGAGACTGTCAAAATTACAAAACATGTACTTCGTCTTGGTTTGGCTGATTTTTAGGCTTTCATTTTCCAGCACATGTTGTCATTTGTTTAGTCATCTCTGTAGTTCTTCCCCGACCTCGTCAGTGAGGAATATGTCATCTGCAAACAGCATACACCAGGGTAAGTCCTCTTGCAAAGCAGATGTTATCACATCCATAACTAATAGGAAGAGGTATGGACTATGGCATCCATAGTACTTTTTCCAGGCATAAATCCAAACTGGCATTCAGTGACACTAGTTTCCTCTCTAATCCTCCATTCAATTACCTTTTCAAAAAGTTTCATTGTGTTGTGTGAGCCAATAGTTTTATCCTCCTATAATTATTACATTCCTGCACATCTGCTTTTTCTTAAAGATGGGTACTAAATAGCTTCTCCATTCATTGGGTATAGTTCCCTCTAACAATACTTTGTTAAATAATTGTTTAACCAGTCTCTTCCGTCCTCTCCCAGGACTTTCCGTACGTCTATTGGTATCTGATCTCATCCCACTGATTTCCCATTTTTCATTTTACTCAATGCCTGCTTTACCTCCCATTTCTCTATTATGCCTACTAGACCAATATTTGGCTCAACATTTTCAGTGTTAGTTTGTTTGTCATTCTCCACGTTCATAAGGCCTTGAAAGTATGTTTTTTACTGTCCCTTAATTTCTTCATTTTTAGTTAGCACTTTGCCATTTGTGTCTTTTATACACTTGATATAGGTCATATCTGTACTCCCTCTGTCTCTCATTTTTCCAAGTCTAGATATGACTTTTCTACCTTATGTTGGGAAGATAATTCCCATGAGTGCTCTTCCTGTCTTGAGCTTGAGCCTTAGCTATGGCGACTGCTGTCTTCACCTTTTTCATCTGCGCATAGACATCTCTTTTCTCTTCCCTTACCTTATCATCTCCTTTCTCATCCTGCCAACTTTTAAATGTTCTTCACATTTATCAAAATAAGTGTTGACCATGATGACTAGGTGGTGGCCATTTGCAAAACACATTCTCCTTTGAAATTTCTACCACCAAATCCTTTGCCTCCGTGTACTCTTATGAAAATTTAACTAATATTAAATTCTGAATGAATAAAATTATTACATTCAAGTATTTTGAGAAAAATCAGCATTTTATATTTAGATTAGATTGCAATGTTCATATACAGAGACCGAGAAGATCATGATTCATGAGATCATAATGAGGTCTGAGAAGATTTAGTTGTTTTTTTTCTTTCCTTACACTAAGATTTTTTAAAATAGTTTTAACTTTGAATCTAAGAAATTTAAAAGTTCTCTCTTTTTTCTTTTTTTAGAAGTTTAAGTATTTCAGTAGTTCCATGTTTGTCTTGTTAGTTTTTGTAATAAAGGAAGTGTTATCCTTTTTTATTCTCAGATCCAATATCTTAGGTATCCAAAAAGATTTAATATTTTTAGTGTTGCTGATTCTTTTATTGATTGATTTAGACTAAAATTAAAGTTGACAAGGAAAATCAATTTTTCCTTTCTTAACTGATTTTTTTAAAAGTCAACTTTCTGTATTTTTTTGATTAGGGTTTGAATCAACTGTTGTTTTGCTTTATGGAAATACTCTAATATTGAAGTTTCTTTTTTATGCTGGATAATAAATATCCAAATTTTAAATACTGTTACTTCTAGGAAGGAAAAAAAAAAAAACAGTTGTTGCATGGAATTATCTTGATAAAATTGGAAGGTTTTCATTGTAATGGATGAACAGTTTGAACTTATGAATGAAAAAGCAGCATTAGGGGATTTGAATCCTCACAAATATCATTAAAAAATTTGGTATTAAATATTCAATTGGCTTTTTTATTTTTAATTTATATGATGATGTTGATAAACATTTAATAAATGTCACACATGATTTAGAAATCTTATGTCAAATACACAATTTTTAAATTATGTGACAGCTATTTTTTATTTTATTTTAAGCATTAGTGTTAAAGTTTGCAGTAATGCATGAATATAATAAGTGTTGTTCAGGTAATAAAGCCTTTAAAATATGAAAACAATCAATTGTAAATTATAATATTTTGTGTGTGAATATAAGAAATAAAATATTAGATAAGACCTAACCTTTGGTTTTTATTACTACTAGAATTTGCTTAAAAAGGCTTTTTTTTTTTAAATAAAATATATTATGAAATAGCCTACTAAAGTTTTATTATTAATAATTTTAAATTTATATTTGTTAATATTAGTTTCATATTTCTTTACCTAGGTAAAACTTGAGAAAAACCAAGTAGGGAAACCATCTCGCGTAGTTCATATCCGTAACATTCCAAATGATGCTACTGAGACAGATATAATTCATTTGGGTATGCCATTTGGACGTGTAACTAATGTACTTTTATTGAAAGGAAAAAATCAGGTAAATATGAATATTTAGTTCATTATGTTAAAATTATATTAAAGAAATACATTAATTTGTTTAAATACAAACTCTTGTAAATTTAATGTTTTGAATAAACTTTTGATTTCTTAATTTGGTAAATTTATTTTTTTACTCACCATGTTGGATAAATTCTAGGATGAGGCACTATTTGAAAAAGGCATTACTTTATTTCCCGAAACATCTATAAGTTTTCATAATAGTCTGCTTAACTGTAAACATTGCTCTGAATGTTTAATGAAGTTCTTAAAACACTGATTGTACTGTACATTTCTGAAGTTATTGTCATTATTTAGCATGTTGCTCCTTTTTGAATGGACAGAATGTTATAAAAATGATGACCATTCAAAACCCTTTTCATTTAAGAGGGAAAAAATAGTATCAACTCTGGCAAATAAGAAGGGTGCTTCAAAATTAGCATTTATTTCCTGTTTAGAAATTCTTTCATCTGAACTGAACAATCCTGTGTACTGAGACATTATGCAACCACAATCAAAATAATAAAAGATGGTGCCTAAGAAGGTGTAATTTGGCACTAGATTTAGGTGCCTAACATCTACATCTAGTTCCAAATTACTTCATATTTAATAATTATTTGTAGCAATAATATAGCCTGATTTAATTTAGTGATTGCTGGGCATTAGCAAATCAGATCTTCTGGGAAACAGTGTAGATACCTTAATTTTAATTTCATATTGATGAATAATTAAAAGATCTAAATTGATTATATCTATAATGTGAAAGTATCTCATTTTTATATTTGTGTTTTTAATTCATTATAGTTTAATAATGTAAAAAGTATTAAAAAATATTATCAATAATAATTTCAATTTTCACAGGCTTTTTTAGAAATGACAGATGAAGTTTCAGCAACTACAATGGTGAATTATTTTGTAAATTCTGGCTCTCCAGTCGTTCGAAATCGCACTGTTTATGTTCAATTTTCAAATCATAAAGAACTTAAAACAGATAGTTCACATTCAAATTCAGTAAGTGTTTTACAATTAATAAGAAATAGTATCATATCAGTAATCAAAAACAGATTTAAAATATATTATCAATAATTTTATTAGAAATACTTGAAATTTAAATAAAATAGTAATTTATAAATCTTCCTAAATTATAAAAAAAAGGTGCAAATTTATAAATTCCCTAACTTTTACACAAAAGTATTAAATTATTAATTAAAGTATTAAATTTATAATATATAAGTATTAATTTTATGTATACTAATATGTTGATTTTTATGTTGCAAATTTTAAAAACCAATAGTAGTTAAGATAGATATAGCTAAATATTTTTGATAGTAGTTTTTGTTTGTAGTCTGTATTTTCTTACTAGTGGCTGATAATGTATAGTTTTAGATATAAATGTTCTTTATATTATTTAAAAAGATGAGCAAAAAAGAATTTTGGTTAATAAGAAATATGGCTATTTATGTGAAAATAAAAAAGAATAAAGTAAAATCAAAAGAGAAAATAATGATGTTTGAGATTTAAAGTACTTTCCATTATTAATACTGCTTTAATTATCCAAGGTAATGTGGACTGATGCTACCTCATTACTGAAAACTGGGATAAAGCAGACAACCACAGTTATTTTTGATTAAAAATTACAAATATAAAAAAAAAAGGATTTATATAGTATCATCTTTAAGCCTTTTTTTATTCTTTATTGAATTTAATCATACATGAGAACAACAATTTTACATAATTTATTATATAGATAATAAGTACAATAGTTTTCAGATTAATAATGTATATTATAGTTACAATTTAAACATGAATGATTTGTTTCGCATTGATGTTAAATGATAAAAGGTAACAGAAACAATTCATGACATTGTTTTAAATTTTCTTTGTAACTTGTATGTATTTTAACAAAATATTCATATAGTTAAAACTGATGGTATCTGTAATGAAATTTTAATTTTTTTTAGCATGCAACTACACAAGCAGCTCTTCAAGCTGCTCAAGCATTAATAAATCAGACAGAGACTCAAGGTGGACCAAATACTGTTCTTAGGGTCATAGTGGATAATCAGATCTATCCTGTAACTCTTGACATTCTTTGTCAGGTATGTAAATATTGTCATGAATTTTATTAATATAGTACATGGATATGTAATTAACTTGCAATCATCATGCATAAGGCAGTGATTTCCCCATTAGTATTTCACACAGTTATGCTGTACATAATTGCAGTTCCTCAAATTGATGATTTTGAAAAATCTTGTTGTGTGTGTCTTTGCACATTACACATCTCAACATTATATGCTATTTTTGTTTTTAGAACAATATATCGCTGTTTCAAACTTATATAGTGTCCTTAAATAAACAATTATTGATTTTAATGATCTTTAAGATCATTAAAATCAATAATTGTTTGTTTTTGAACTACATGTTGGTGAAGCTTATTATGATTATGTTGAATTTTTTTATTTTGAATGCTAGAAATTTTAAGGAAATGTGTTTTTTGTTCTAATTATGTACTTAATTTACTTTAAAAAAAACCTTCAAATATAATTAAATAATGAATTTTTACATTTAATTCAAGTGTAAAATAAGCAAATAAGATTTTATGAAAAGGTCCATTATTTAACACAGTTATTTTATAGACTCACAAAGAATTTAGATATAAATTGGAGTTTTCTGTGTTCTGAGCTTGCATATAGCTTGTTTAAAATGCTGATAACTTAATGAACATTCCCTCCTTACTTAATAATTTAATAAAATTTATCTAATATAAAAATAGTATGTACATTTGTAATAATAATTGTTTTTATTTTTTCCAGATATTTTCTAGATTTGGGAAAGTTCTGAAAATAGTTACATTCACAAAAAATAGTAAGTGCTTTCTTTCTTCTAATTGTGTACATTTGTATTGGAATAACTTATAATAATTAAAGTTTTATATAAACACAAACACTTTTACTTTGTCTGATTTCAGTTTTTAAAAAATTTATCATGGGAGAAATTAAAAAAGGTCTTTATGAATTATATAACATTTTTCAAAGATAAACACAAATAACTAACATAGAAAATTAACAAGAAAAACTTATTAAAATTTGATTCAATACTAACCTACTTCCAGAACATTCAATTTTCTTTATATTTTGTAAAGAAATTCATTTATTAATTTTATTTCCTAATTTTTAGTTTTTATATAAAATATAGTAATTTGTAGTTTGAGTGGTTATAATTTTAGGTAAATTACAAAGGGTTCAGAAAGATTATCATGCTTTGGTTCGGTTTGATAGGATATTGATAGGATAAAGCAATGCAACACAAGTGCAATCTGCCAAGGAAAAAAGTACTCCCAAATGGATTTCTATGGCAAACCAATTCCCATTTAGATGTAAGTCACATGAAATAAACTTGAAAAACTCCATGCAGCCAGGCTATTGATCAGTTGTGAATCTGAGACCAATTCCCATTTGTTGGTGGATTTATCTACTTGGCCACTAGTGGCTAAGGAATATCAGACCCATTTCATCTTGTTTTCTTTTTATTTTTTTGCATATTATAAAAAGCAATAGATATCAGTTTACAACTGAAAAGATTCAGCTGATGTACTAAAACATGAGGAATTATCTAACGAAAATAATTTTTTTAAATGCTTTTGATAAACTTAATTTCTATAAAATGATAGATCATTCACTAAACTATATCATTACATATTATTTTATCTCAGATATCTCAAAATTTGTAGTAAGTAGATTATAAAATATTTATCAATTTGATTATATTAGCTGTTAAATTTTAGAGTTTTTATTAAAATTTTGCATCTGTTTAGTTTTAAATAATCAGTAAGATATAAAATATTACACCAATGTTACATGAATTACTGTTAATGAAAATTATTGTTCTTAAGTATATTCATCCAATTATTTGAAAAGTTAAAATTATATAACCAACAGTAATAATATATTTTAATAAATGTAAATATTAGAATAAAATTTTTGATTTTTTTTTTCTTTTATTGTAATTAATTTGTAAGTAATAAGAAAAATATATTCATTATATAAGACAGAATACATATAATTTTTACAAATAATAAAATTGAACATTTTATGTGGAATTAATTGTAAAATTTTTTAATATTGTTTGATGATATTTTATTTTTACAATTTTAGACACATTCCAAGCTCTCATACAGTATCCAGATGTTATTACAGCACAAGCAGCAAAATTGGTTAGTCATAATTTACTGTTAAATAATTAAATTGAGTGTTTGTTGGAAATATGATCAGTTGTCTGTGTTTTTACTATCATTTATAGTTTAATAATAATCTATTTTTAGTCCCTAGATGGTCAAAATATATACAATGCCTGTTGTACTTTGAGAATAGAATATTCCAAACTCACAAATTTGAATATTAAGTTTAACAATGACAAAAGCAGAGATTTCACCAATAATAATCTTCCTTCTGGTGATGTAACATTAGATTCATTAGGTATCACAGGAATAAAATCAGGTTTGTATATTATTATATAATTTGTTAATTTAGCTTGCTAAATTGATCTTAACATTACTGATATATTGATAGGTTCTATGGGTATGCTTGCATCTCCTTTTGGCACACCTGGTTTAGCATCACCACTTTCAGCTTACGCTGCTGGAGGTAATTAGCATATTAAAATTCATTTTATTAATATCACTTTTAATTTGTTTTTATCGAGTGTTTACTGTAAAGTCTAGATAGCATGAAATTTATATTGCAAAAAAAATTATAGAATACATCGTATTAACCCTTTACCACTACCATCTTGTTTACATTTATTTTGTAAACTGTTCTATGGCAATATAGGTCAGTCAGGTGATATTATTTTAAAAATTCACCGAAAATCAGATTATTATATTCATATGAAAAAAATCATATACATTTATTAATATCTTTAGTTTTAAATAAAATATTTTTCAATACATTTTATTAGAAAAATTTATAAGAAAAAAATAATATATATCAGAATGGACATTTAAACTTGACAATTTGTAACTTTTTGTCAAAATTAACGTTGTCTAGTTACCTAGTTTTTTGCTGGCACTGAGCCAGAAAGACATAAAATATTGTTTTGTACAACTCTATATAACACTTATGCATGTATGTTTATTTGTTGTGAAATTATTGCACATTATATCAAACATTTGTTTAAAATCAAAACTTTATTCTTTATACTTTATTCACTTCATATCGAACAAGAATATAAATTTTTGTAATAAACATATGATTACCAGTAGTAATACATGTAACATTTGCTGATATATTTTAGATTAAAATAAAAAATATATAAAATATCAGAACCAAAGGTCACAACTTGAATATTTATAACATGACTTATTATAGCATGAATAAACTTATTATTGCATGAATATGCTAAAAATGAAATAAAAAATTATCAGGAAAAATAAATTAAGGAAAAAAAGCATTAATTAAAATTTTTTAAGCTAACAAAACACCACCTGGACAAAAATATGTGAAACCGACTATAGACAAGATGCTGCCGTCAAGTGCTGACATCTGTTGTCAATAAATTTTCAAAAAATCAATTTTTACTAGAGTGCCTATGAATTGGTACCCTCGAGGTTTTGCTTAACAATGGGGGTACCGAGCGATCAGTACCCTCTTGAAGAAAGGGTTAAGTGTTGTTTTAACTACATTAATATATTTAGTTTCTTGATTTAGAACCTATTCTGTATTTTGGTTTAATTGTTAAGATGTAAGGATATAAAACTAGATAATTGTCTCTTTTATGAAAATATTGGTTCACTTATTAAAATAATTGTGTATCCAGAGAATCTTAGTGTGAAAGTATAAAATAAAGATTTGAATTTACTTGTATTGTTTTTTTTATGATTTCTAACAAAAAGTAAGAGAAAAATATCAGTTTAAGTAAGATTGTATAGTTCTATTACTAAAAATTTTTTAATTAATCCAATAGTTTATAAATTGAACAATATTTATTTTCTTCAGTGTATTTTATATAAAAAAATAATAATGTTACAGTAGAAAATGAACTACTGCTAAAATAATAAAATTGTACACTTTAAGATAACTTTTAATAGAAAGAAGAATGATATAAGACATTTGAATTGACTGACTCATGTACAGTACTTGTTAGTGAAGTAGATGCTCCATTATATGTATAATTCCATACAAAACAGATCACACTATATGAAATATGATTTTCTGTATAAATATATTTTTGGAGTATATAAAATTTTATACTATACTTTATAGAAAAATATTTTTTGTTAATTAATTTTTAAGTTTTAATTTTAAAATAAATTATATATATATAATTTTATTTGCCTTAGTTTTCTTAAATTGCAATATATTATGTAAGCAACTTTTTATAATTTGTTGTATTTTTTGTCATCTGTTTTTTTAATTTGAATTTACTTAGTTTTTTTCAATTAAAATTTTTTTATTATTAACTCTTTTCATATTCTGTATTGACTTGAAATTTAGAAAAACAAAAATCTATGCTCTGAATCTCAAAAATAAGTGACAGTAACCTTGTTCTATTGCTTTATTGAATAAGTTTTAAAAAATTTAAAAGAAAATAGTTTAAAAGCTATATTAGAGAGGTTAAATTGCAAGTAAATTGTTAGAATCAGCAAATTTTTGCGTGTCTTAAGTTGTATTTAATAAATAAAAATATAAATATGACTTTTTCACACAGGTAAACTTTGCTTTAGTCCTTTTTTGCTGTTACATCATCAGCAATCCTTAAAATTCAAAAAATAAAAAATAAAAGACTAAAGCAAGGTGTTTACCTGTGTGAAAAAGTCATATTTTTATTTTTATTTATTAAATGTAAATAACGCCAGCCATGTTCCTTTTATTTTTTTTCTCAAGTCATATTATTTTACAATTGTAAATGTAATTCAACTTATATACAGTTATAAAAATGAAAACACTATATTAAAAAATTGTTTTGTTTTGAATAAAAGTAAAAATATAGAATTTTTCATTAGTTTTTTTTTTGTTAATTATCAAACTTAATTATATGGATGATTTGAATGTTAACTGTAAATAAGAACTAAGACATTTCAAATTATTTAATATTTAAATTTATAGCTTAGTCATATTTCGATCTATTTGCTAATACATGGATTAAGATTTACAAAATTAAATTTACTGAAGTGTTTAATATTTGAAAAATATACGTAGTATAAAATTTTATTTAAAAAAGAAAATGTGATTTTATTTATTTATTTCGCAGCTCTTCCTCTTGGGAGTTTTACACTGCCACCTTCTGCTGCAACAACTGCTGCTGCATTAGGTCTTTCTGGCATTAGACTTCCTGGGCAGTCTTCTGTTGGCAGTGTACTCTTGGTTAGCAATTTAAATGAACAGGTCAGTTATTAATATAAAGCTTTCAGTTTTTTTTTTTTTTTTTTAAATTATAGTGATTCAATAACTTTAGTTAAATTTAACTTTTGGTATTACATACAGCAAAACTTTAATATCCTAAATTTTATATATGTATTTTTATTATTTATAATTTAACTAACTAACACAATATAAGATTTTTAGGTGTTATTTAATAAAACTGCTATTTATTTATAGTAAGTTAAATTAAGCTGTTTTTATTGTAGCTATGTAATAAATATATATGTGTGTGCTTTTATGTATTTGTCAATAGTTTTTAATGAATTAAAAATAATTTTTAAATTATATTTTAGATAGTGAATGCTTTATGATAACGATTTTTGATTTTTTTGTTTTTTTATGTATTTGGTCTTTAGTTGATAAGTTGGGATTGTATATTCTTTAATTCAGAGTCAGTCATATGGCTTAAAAAAATTATTGCAATATTAAAGCTGTTTCATTTTATTATTACTGTCAAAATGATATAATATGCACAATTTTTTAAAATACTAGAAAAAGAAAATTCTAATTACAGAGCACTTACAGCTTTTTATATATGTACAGATACATATTAAGCACACACTTGGATTAAGCATTGACTGTAAATAACATTTTTGTAGAATGATTTTTCATGTAATGTTCAGTAAAAATACTTTCCTGCGCATAACTTTTGCTTGATAATTTTGTATTTGTGTTATGTTATAAAGGAAAATACAGTAGTCATGTTTAACATGTAAATAAAAAGAAAATTTATCTTTATCTCTAAGTGTTGTCTTAATAAACTTGATATATTAAATTATCGTCAGTCAAATACTTGTACATCTATTTGCCAGTTAAACTAAAAAACAAATAATTTGAACAACATAAAAAATTTAATCTGTTTTTCTTAAGAACAGATTTTACCTAAGAATTTGCTATTTACAATTCAATATCAGTTTGCAGTTTTTATTTGAATGTTGAGAATCCAATACTAACAAATTTAGTGCTGCATTAGCTAAGACAGATATTGTATAAAAGATTTGGATCATGCAAGATTATCAAAACTTCAAAGCTGTAGTAAAAATAAAAATTTCAACTATATTTATTCTTGGAATTGTCAAATTAACAAAAAAAAACACTTAATATTATATGTATTTTTTTAGATGAGTTTTAAAAAATTTATTGGATTAAAGATTTAAAGTTATTTAATGAATAAAACTCAATTTCGTTTTTTCCTCCTTTAATTATTAAAATAATTTATTCAGCTATTATTTTATAAGAGAAAACATCAAATGCATTTATTAGAACATAACTATTCTGCTATTGACATGATGAAAAAATAATGTAAGTTAATTGTTGTAACCAATTAATTCTTTATTTTATTCCACATCTGAAACATTGAAATTTCATTATGTATGTCATTGTATTTGGAGGGAAAAACTCTAAATAGAATAATATTGAACAAAAGTTTTATTGAAATGGAATGGGTTTTTTAAACAGGACCTTTAAGTGATTACAATACTATACAATGACAGATTACAATTATTTAAAATTATCATTATTAATGTATAATTTATTGCTAATATTATCTTTATAGATAAACACTTACTCGAAAACCTTTAAAAGTGCAGCCAAGGTTTTCGAGTAAGTGTTTATCTATTAAGTTATATGCAGTGTCGGAAGAATTATCCTTATAATACATACTTTTGTACATTAACTGTTTTGAACACTTTATCATTTATAAGCATTGTGTCTTCTCAACTTTAATTTTATAATTTTAGCTCTTAATTATAATTTATAGTTAATTTTTATTAAGGATTCTTGTTTATTACATTTAATGTTCGGTTGACTGAAATGTTTTGACTTATAATTATGAAAAGTGTACTGTAATTTTTATATAAGTGATTTTTATTTATTACTCATGAATTTCATTTCAGTATAAAAAGTGAGATGATGATAATTTATTTAAATTATAATTTGGTTAAAATTTTTAATTGCAAAAATTTATAGAGAAATTTCTGTTAAAAGTATCTTAAACTTTAACATATCAGTTTAATTATCTATGGTCAAACTCTTGTTGACATTAGCATATTGAAAAGTATTTACTATAATTGAAACAATGTTCCTATATCAAAAATTAACAGGAATTTTTCTCCAGATGTACAAATTAATTATTAGGTAAATTTCTTAATTAAAGGTATTTAAAGTTTTGCTGTATTTGCATAATATAATGCATGTTTTTTTGATAAAAGTTTTATAGCATGTTAATCAATATGTAATTACTAAAATTATTTTATAAAAATTAAAAAAATTTATAAAAAAATTTTTGTTGTTCTAAATCTTTTTCCCTGTACCAATTGCATGTATTTAAAATGCTTTTTTTATGCATGCAAGAAATTATTAAAATTATTTTGATTTTTAATATTCTGCTCTTAATAAATATTTTTTAAAAATTTCAAAATACAAGCTATTTTGTATGCAGTTTAGAATATGGACCATAATTGCTGGGGAATTCCTATTTTCCTCTAGATTCATCTTATTCAAATAGATCATCAGCTTAAAACTTTTTATCACAATTAAAAACATTTTATTTCTATACTATCATCATATTTTTATTTATTTTTTTTCTCTTATTAATCATTATAAACACATTATACTTATAAAGTACCATTGTTCTTCCCTTGTTTACAAAAATGTACACTTTTTTTTAAATATCTAAATTTATTTTAACTTTTTTGTGCTTGTTTATTGTTTTGTAAAAATACATTTAAAAAACTATGTCAGTATGCATAAACGAGTGAAGAAAAATGGTATTTGTAATGTTTCCTTCATTGGCAGTTTTTCACTTAAAATGATTATTATTATTATTATTTTCTCTCTCGTCTGCTGGTGTTTATCCCCATGTTGGACCTCTTTGTTCATTCGTTCGCTCACTCGGGGTCACTGATTCCTTCCATCCTTCTGCTCTGCCGCTCTCCTCCGTACCTGTTGCTCTGAAATTGTAGATGATCACGCCCGATGCTCTCTTTACCCTTTTTGGTATGTTTTGATCAAGCACTCTATTTTTCATTTTTTTTTGTTTTTTCCCTGTTAATCTATTTTAACCCCTTTTGGGAATAGTTATATTTACATTTTCTCTTTGACTCATTTTATCAAAATGATCCATGCAAATTTATACTTCTAATTAACATCATTTATTTATTTATTTTTTATTTTTTTTTAGTTATGAAATATAAACTTAACATTTATTTCTTCAGGCTTGATTAATGAAACAGATTTATGGTATTCCCTGCATTTAAAGAAGTCATAGTTATATAGTCATTTAGCATTGTGAAATTTAGCTAGATGATTTTCAGTGAGTTATTAAAAATACAGTGAAATTATATGCCATATTTTATGTTATATTACATGTTGCTTATATATTATTTAGAATTAATTTGATATGAGTAAATGTATTTTTAATAGTTATTGTTTATAATCAAATTTCATATATGTAAAAAAAAATTACAATGAAGCTGTAATAAGCAACTGTATTGATATAACAGTTATTTAATTAAGAAATACATTTAAATTTTTAATTATAAATTATTTAATTGGTAATTAAATGAATATTTAATAATTGAAGGTGTGTGGTGTGTCTGCATGCATGTATGTTATATCATATGATGATATTGTATTTTAGTATATCTCCATTAATTTCATTTAGAATCTTGTTTCTTTTTGTAAATTTTTTACTGTTTTTATATATTTATTTAATTTGAAGATTTTTGCAAATTTGTTTTCAGTTAATTTTTTCTTATCAATTATGAAAATCTATTTACAAAATATTTTTAAAGTCATTTATAACATTTGAACAAACTGTTTGAATTTAATCATGTTGTTTTATATTAAATTACTTAATTTTTTGGATTTTTACATATAATTTAGATTTGATATTTTATTCAAATTCCCACAGAACAAAAATTCTAAAATTTGTATTCATTTTGGAACTGGTAATAGTAAAAATAAAAGTTTTCATTTTATTTCATTAACAAATATTACAAATGCTACAAATATCTGTATTTTATGTTGTCATTATTTGTTTTATCTTATTTATAAAGCTAATTCCAAATTTTAAAAAACTTTTGAAAGAAAAGTCATCTTAATGATTATAATAAAAATTATTTTGATGTTTTGAACAGTCCTTTTTTTATTATCAAAGAGCTGTATTATCTTCATACTTTTGTATACTAGAGAGTTCACATTATTGCATCACTGAAGAGGAACTGTTAATTGATATAGTTTAAAATGCATATGGTGTAAGTGCATCTCTTTGATTAAAGAAAAAGGATTGTTGGAAAGATCAGAGTAATTTTTATTATATTTGTTATTTTAAAGTGACATTTCTTTCAAAAGTTTTTTAAAATTATATATATAAATGTACTGTTTTTTAAAAAATATATATTTTAATTGATCTCCCAAATTTACAAATTTTATTAATAAATTACTAACTTTCTCTGGATGGATGGCTGTAGCTTTCAGGTCAAACTGTCAAAAAACATAAACTGATCTGTAAGAGACAATTTTTTTTGAATTTGCCAACCAAGTCTGTTAATCCAAGTATATCAAAGTTAGTTACCAAAAGTAATTGAACTTGCTTTATTTCTTAGCCCTCGGCAATTCCAATTAACAACTTTCAGATTTCTATATGTATTATATTTAGAAATGAGTATATCTTTGCCTAAATTTTGTAGTTTTAATTAAGATTGTGACAATGATAAATGTGAGTAGTTCTCTGTATTTACCAAATAGTATATACTAATACTATATGTTAATTTTTCCCTTTTCATAAAGGAGATAATCATCATGTAACTTCAAGTGGTCCTGAAATTTGAGACAATTAAATAACATGTCTGTTTTGATTATTAATGAAAATTGAAGAATACCATACCATTTAAATTTTAAGTTTTCTTAATTGCAATTTTTTAACTATTAACATCTTGTCTAGCACATCAATTTTCTTGTCAACTACCATAAATTGTAATTTAACTTCATTAATATTTACACAAATGTAATTCAAATCCTCTTATTTTGTTAGTCAATCTGTAGTTTAAATGTCTTTAAGTTTGACTGATTGTAGTTGTTTCTATGACTCCAAAAAAGTTGGCTCACGTAAAATTCCAATTACTTTTGTTATTTTTTTAATATTCAGTTCCATTGTTTTTGTGTCACCAGAGAACATATAATGTTCAATTTTCTCAAATACCTCTTTGGGTCATTGACTTGTTTTTAGCAACAGAGATCATGCTGTATGTGATTTTGTCAATGGATCAGGATTGGCTCAACTCCAGAAATAAGTAACAATATAAAAAATAAAATTGCTACTACATTTTACTTTCCTTAAATTTAATAAAACAAACTGCATTTTTACTTCAACTTCTAAAAGGTTCACTTGCTCTGATTTGATGACTATAATGATGATAAATATAATCATTTTTGTAATTTCAATTTATATTTAATTTAAATATTAAAATAACTTTACTAACTTTAAATACAATTTAACTTTTAAATTTTATTTAAAGTTACAAATTTAATTTTAGATAAGAATATTTAAAAAAAATAAAATAATCAAAAAGAAAGCAAAATGGTAAAGTATAACAGATTTCACTTTGATCAGAGAAAAAGTTTCTTTAATAATAATAATCTTTCAGCAGAATATTGAAGTTTGTATTAACTTAAAAACTAAATAAAAATAAATTATTGTTTTTAGTTCTTTATTCTCAAACTAAAATTAAAAGTTGCTTGTAATTACTTGAAAATTGATTTTGAATTTTTATTTTTAAGAACACTTTTACTTTATTTTATTTTTTCATTGGGTTATCGATCTATAAATAACATCGCTAGACCCGATATACTATAAGCTAGTCTATTAGCCATATCTAGCCGAATAGAATTTGGCATTTGGTTGGAGTCTATCTAAAAGTGCTGTAGTTTGGCTGGCATCAATCAATTAGTTTGGTTGGCATCAATCTAAAAGTGGCAAAGAACATTTTCTTTAGATTTTCTAAAAAAGATTCTTTTTAAATACAAACATTTGTGTGGGAAGAACTAAAAATACATAATAGCCTTAGATTGAGTTCCCAACCTAGTTGCCATCAATTGTATTTTTCAATTGCTTTATCATTGAGGCTGATAAAATAGTTATGGATCATTTAACAGTAAAATTATCTTCTAAAACTAATTTTCTCAATATAGTTTGATAATTTGCAATAAAAAGACTATATTGTGTATCTGGAATAAAATGACAGTTCTAATTTTGTTTTTCTAATTTCAAAAATATTCCAAAGAATTTAAATTCTGAAATTATCTTTTGGAACTTGTTTGTATTTTAACTTATTTAGAACATAGATTTGTTTATTACGAACTGTTTGTTCTATAAGTATCAGTAAAAGGTGATGAGAAATGGCATTTAAAATATTCTTTATAATTAATTACCATTATTAATAATTTCAATATGATTTGTATACATCTGCTGGATGAACTGTTGCATTTGTCTACATCTGTTGAAAACATGTTTTAATTATTTGTCAAATTACTAACTAATGTGTGAAACTAATTTTTATCTAACTTGTTTAGCTTACATGAAGTAGTTATCAACTAATTGTTGATTTATTATTCAGTCATTTGAAAGGTTGTGAATTAATTGAATTTGTATCATTATGCATTGTAATATATATATCCCAACACAATAGTTAAATTTATATTCAGAGACTTCAGCTCCTGTGAAGAAAATATGCAACTTTTCTGAAATAAATTTATTTTATTAAGAATCCTGATTAAATCCAACAGTTTGATTCTGTATTTGGCTTTAACCATAAATAGACTTGTTATACATTAACTTAAATGATTCATTTATTTTATTTTATTTAGTTTTAAAGATTATTAATTTATTGATCTCATTTTTATAGAAACATTATAGAATGTAATATATTAACCTTTTAATGTTATATTAAGATCTAAAAGTAAGTAGTTTATTATTGGTTTTTGTTTTCCAATTTTACTACTAATTGTATTTTTCATTTTTATTTCTTGTTTGAACTGAAGATAAACCAGTAAAATTTGCATGTTGAAGTGGTTTTTATATATTCACCATTTAGCTTCTCTAAATCTTTTAGACTTAAGACTAGACCTTGAGTTTTTCACCATTGGTTTCAGATTGAATGAATTGAATTTTGCTCATTATCATCATCATATTGTGAATTTGACAGTACTCTTAATAGCATGCTACAGAAGATCCTCTTGCTACCATTAGGATGGAGAAATTGAAAAATAAATAATGAAATCAGAATTTATCTTAATTGAAAATTAACGGTGTTCTAAAATTTTCAAAAAATTAAAAATTTGTATTAGTGAAGGAATTAAACAAAACAAAGAACAGGTGTCAAAATTCAAAATAGCTGTATATTCAGCACTTTATCCCAAAGTAACATTTAATTAAGAAAAACTGTCTATCCACATTAAATAAAATTTAACAGTATTAAAACTTTGTGAACTTTAATATATTTAAATTGATATACACAGTTTTTCACTAATTTTTATAATTCAACACATGGTGTTACTTCTGTTCTTACATAAATGTGAACTGTTATATACTGTGAATATTTTAATTACAATTATCCAGTATGTTGAAATTATTATAAAGTTGTCTTGATTTTTTTTTTTCGTGCAAGAACATAAACATTCTTTTTATTTTGATTATAGCATGTAAACATGTCTCTTTTAGGAAGATTTTGTTAAATTGAAACCATACATTTTGCATGTTAATGGAAGCAAAATATGAAATCAGCTATCATTTCAAAATTTTGAATGAAGATACAAAAATAGAAATCATTTTTTCCCCTTTCATTCATCCTTTATTTTTTTTAATCATTTGTTTACATTGCATTTATCAACCATCTAAGCACAATCATGCTGCCTGTGGTTTTTTTAATTATTATTATTATTATTATACTTAGAATTTAGACAGAATAAATATAATATTGTTCTTGTCTGAAATAAACAGTTTAGATTAAGTACACAAAAATTAACAGTTTAATACATTGAAAAATTAGATATAAAGATATATTAATGTTGTGAATGGGTTTATTTTAATAATGTTGTTTTTTTTTGTATTATATATAATATCAAAGCAAGCATTTAAAAATGAAAAATTTATTGATATTTTAAATTTTAATAATCATGTCATATTTCTGAGGGTGAGTGTGTCTGTGTGTGTGTGTATATAACAAACATGATGATTAAAAAAATCATTGTAAGCAAGCAAGTTCATATTTCAGTCATCTATAGTCTTTGTTGCAAGAAATACATGAAATGATGTTCACTAGTTGTATTTAAATATTTCTATTCTTCCTCAGGATTACACAAAATTAAATGATTTTTGTAGAACGAATTCAAAATTTTAAATCTTAATCTGTTGGATTCATAAAGGAATGAATTACAAATGATTAAAAAAATATTTAATGCATTAAATCTGTTCTAAATAAGACATTGATAGTAAATTGAAAAGATATAAAGATTATTTAAGAGGCTATGTTTTTTTTAAATTTAATGTTAGTGCACTATTAAAATAATGCAAATCACAAGATTCCTGGATATAATCCATTTAAAACAGGCAATTGTTTTTATTAAAATTAACAAATGCTCAAGTTCTTACAAATTTTCAAAGGAATTCAGTTTATCGGAGTTTGTTAAAGTATTGCATTTGAAAAGTACTTGGGATATAAACCTTTCAACTTTAAGTGAAGCGTGCAATGCCATAATGTTGTAAATGCCAAAAAACAAACTTTTCAGGAGAGAGAAAAAACACTTTTTCTAATGAACAAACTTTAATCAAATGCTATAAAAATTATTTTAACAATTTACACTTTGGAATAAAACATTGGGTTTAATTTCAAACACCTAAGTATGATGGTAAGGAAACAAAAAAAGTTTAAAAACAGGGTTAGAGCCATAACGTTGTAAATGCCAAAATTGTGCAAGTGCATAAAGTTGTAAATGCCAAAAACAATTGCAATCATAAAATTAATGTTTCTACAGCTGAAAAACAGTTTTGAATACCAAAAACTTACATTTAAATTATTAAACACAATTTACAAATTCAATATCAATTTTAACATTAAAAACTGGCAATAATCTATTAGTGACTGCTTCCTGGCTTCAACAATGTTGGGCCCACAGTTTTGGTACTTGAACTGGGCTATAATCTTTATCAATTGTAATATAATTATAATAAATAAAGGAAAATATAAACAATAAGGTATTAATTTAGTGTAATAAAAGTTAAAATGTATTTAAAAACTTCAAATTTGAAAGATTAATGGAAGTCCGAATATCATTTTGAAATATCAAATAATAAGGTGATACAGGTTAACTATTAATAAACTGGCATTCAGTTATCTGGTTCTGCATAAAAAACTCACTGCATTACAAATTGAAATAACAAAATGATGTAAATGTAAACCGTAACATTTTACGCGCCAAAAGTCACGTGGCTTGCACTTTGTCGCTTAAAACGTTATGGCTTGCACATAAATTCATCTTCAAACTATAGCCACTTAGAGCGCCACTATCACCACAATATTTTTTTGTAGGAAAAAACATTGCATTTAAAATTCATTTCTTCAATAAAACGTATTTTGAGAAAAATGGCATTTACAACCTTATGGCATTGCACGCTTCAAGTGTTTTAGATTTAAGACATTTTAAATGTTGTTAATAAAGTCAGTCTAGATTTAATTGAAATAATTGGTGTTGGAAACTTATAAAAAGAAAAGGTAGACTGATTGCATTTCTGTAATCTATCTACTGTATAATTTATGTTAAAATTGTCTTACATGTTATGAGCTGCCTTTTAGTCTTTAATATCTACATGAATCAATCCTGGGGTTACACCAAAATTGAAATGCTGCCATTTTAATAGGATGTTAATAAATTCTACCCGATTATTTTATGTATTTTGTAATATATGACTAAATGACTATTGGTTAAATTGAGCTTTAAAATTATGCTTTACAGTTATTTTTTTATATAAAAATTTTCAGTTATTTTACTATTAATCAATCTTAACAAAGTAGCTTTAAATTTATATAAGGTGTTAATTATTGAAAAAAAACCTTTTGTTATTATTGGAAAATAGTTTAAATAATTTAATAAAATTTTTATTTATTACAGATTGAATGGCTGACATATTAACAAAGAATTTTTATTACAGCTGCTTTTAAAGTTTCAGTTAAATAGGCTAATCAAAACTCATAAAAGCACTAAATTTTTTTAATCAAATTAATAAATTAATTTTTAAAATAAAATTTAATTGGTGTACTAAATTTCACTGTATTTTTGAAGAGTTTTGCATTTATTATTTATATTATGCTAATCATATCAGTAAATTAATTTATTGCAATGTAGGGGTATATGGTGATGTCTTGCGTGTAAAGATATTATTCAACAAAAAGGACAATGCACTGATACAGATGGCTGAACCACAACAAGCTCAAATTGGTATGTACTGCACATCATCTATAAATAAAATTTTCAATGTTTAATATTGATAATTTGATTTTAAATTTTATTAGCAATGAGTCACTTAGACAAATTGAAAGTTTATGGAAAAGCAATTAGAGTTGCCCAATCCAAACACCAAGTTGTACAAATGCCAAAAGAAGGCCAGCCTGTAAGTTATTTTTGAGTAAAATAAGATTTAGTTTAAAAATTATTTTGATAGACACTATTAAAATTTACAGTAGAAAATTTTTAATAGTGTAATTTTGAGACACCAAAAAAAATCAGTATCTTAAGTTCTTGTAAGATTATGGATGATGTGTTCTTTTTTGAATAAATTTCTTACAAAAGAGAAAAAAACAAGTAATGTGCTTATTATTAAATTATATTAAAAATGTTAAGAAATTTGTGAATAAAAAGGAAATTAATGAATATGTATATGCAGTTTGGGTATGTATATTCATGTATATACAGTGTATTGCATTTGTACATGTTTATTCTGATATCTTGCCTAGAGTAAATAATAATTTCATAATTATGTAACATTTAAGGAAACTTAGGGGAAAAAATCCTAAAATGTTCTAATGACATGACTTCTCATATATCATTAGAGAAGAACTTTCGTTTGAATTTAAATAATGGAAATAGTTTGTTTTGAATTTTTTGAAATAATAAAAATTATATAGAGTTTTCCATACATAAATTGGTAATGGATATATTTGACTCAAATAAGAGAAATGGAGATTTTCTGCTTTTAGACTACTGTACTTCTTCAATGATGAATTTTTGAAATTAAACAATAATTGCTGCTTATATATGTGATGTGAACTTTTTTTATTCTTATTGAAATTTTATTAATAATTTTAAGGGATATTTTTGATGTTAATGTTCCTTTAATTATAATAAATATAACAATAGATACATATTATATGAATATTAAAAAATTTAATGTTTGAATGTAATTTAATGACTTATTTGTATATTAAATTATAGGATGCTGGTTTAACCAAAGATTACACAAATTCACCATTACATAGATTTAAAAAGCCAGGATCTAAAAATTATCAGAACATATATCCACCTTCAGCTACATTACATCTTTCAAACATTCCGTAAGTAGATATAAATTTTGCTGTTAAAATTCATTTTTTCTTATTTGAAATAAAATGTCATTAGTCTGTTAATTTAAAACATTTATCTTAGTATATTGATATCAAAAATAGCTACAACAGATGTCTGTCTAATACTCGTTGTTTTTAAAAAGAAATATAAAAATATCTAGATTATTAAACTGCGAATAGGTTCAGAAACCGAGTTTTTTGTGCACTGTTCTGCAGAAAACTTGCATCACTCCTAAATAAATACAGTTTAACCCGATTATAACGTTATCAGTAACGACAACCTTACTATAATGTCAAATTTTTGTCAGTTTTATGATTTTACTATACTAGATAATGTTAAAAAAACCCCACTTGCAATGACATAACATAATTTGTCGTTAAAATAGGGTGCTATTTTAACGTCAAATTTGAAGCACTCCCAAATTACAAAATTAGATTACAAATTTTATTTAACAAAGAAAATACTACATGTTCAGAGTCAGAGTCCACTTCCTAAAATGACTGTGGTTGGTAATTCCCCATCTGACTTTGGTGGGGTGAGATTTGCCACACTTTTTTAAACAATGTGACGATCGGTTATTATCAGTTATTATGTACTCATTTTTAAATTACTTTATGCTAAACTGTTAACTATTCTGTTATTTTTAATATAACATATTATATCAAATACAGTAGAGCATCGGTTATCCAACCCCCGATCAACCGTCACATCGGTTAACCGATCGCGTTCTAGTCGGCAAATTCAAATGTCTGCTAGTGATGTGGTGCTACAATATTTAGCTATGCCTTGGCTACTTTAATATTATTTTTGTTAAATTTTTGCGTGTTTTAGCTGGTAACACTGGCTCAACCATGAAAGGGAGGCCAGTATTTATTTTGTGCAAAATGAAGAAATAATTTTCAATGATACAATAGCAACGATTATTATTTTTAAAAAAAATTCTTAGGCTTAACATCGATGATAATTCAATGTGAAGTAGGTTAATAGCAATATACTAATTGCATAGGATATACTAATGTATTATACTAAAAATGTATTTTTTCATACTTTTCGGTTATCCGTTTTTTCAGTTATCCGACCAACCCCAGTCACCAACTGAGTCGGATAATCGATGCTCTACTGTAGTTTATAAAGAAATAATTGAACCATATTTAATTGGCATACAGTAGTTTAACCTTTTGTTGCCTTTTGATTTGATATTATTCTCAAAACCGGAAGTTCTGCCATTATTGAAACTTAAGACAGATAGAAATTTCTTAATTAAAAATTTCAAAAATTACCTTTTATATGTCGATTTAAACTTAGACATAATAGTGTAAATAATGTCGATTTAAACATGTAATTTGCATTTCTATACATACAATAATAAAATATTATCATCATAATAGATACAGTATACTGTATTACCAATAAGAAATAATTTTATGGTAATACATACAATGTTAAATTAGAATGGATTTTATAATAGATTCTTGAACACACTTGGTAGTTTTTATGTGACTGAAATTATAACCCCACAGATAACGACACTTGGTTATAACATCAAAAAATTGCCGGTTCCATGGATGACATTATAAATGGATTAAACTGTGTAATTATTTCTGTTCTTTCAATTTATCTAGAAGATATTATTTTAGATTAAAAATAAAAATGGGAGTTTTAAGTTTTCTGGCAAATTTAATTTTATTTTGCTTTTTGTTTTTTAGTTTTGTGTAAGGTTATGCTATATAGTATTACTAAATGAATATAAATAAATAAAGTGATGGGCAAAATTATCTTAAACTTTAGAAAGTTTATATTTTGTTAGACAGACTAGCATTTAATAAATAAACAGTTGGTTTTCAAACAGTTTTCTGAAATTATTATATACAGAAGGAAGATTTATGAGAATTTTTATCAGCATTCAAGATTCAAGAGCAAGTTGAGGTGTTTAGTAATATCAGAGTATGGAAAGTGGCACAGAAAATGAACCAAAGAGGATTATAGACATGGGCATTTGTATATTTGTCTTCGGTTGTTTTAAGAAAAATTGTGACAGTAGATGAATATATCTGTATTAAACAAAGAATTTTTTACATTCTCTAAAGATGCACTTAGTGATTTTAGACAAAGGAAATGATGTTTGATTAGTTTGTAGTTACAAGTTAAAATTAACAGATAACCCATAATCTGTGTTATTTCATTTGATACATTTTTGAATCAAAATTAAAATCTTTTTATTTAGATGTTTATTTTTAGAATAAGTTATTGTATTGTGAGCACAACCTTATTTACTTTTTAAAAATTTCTGTATGGTTTTACACAGATCAAGTGTTGATGAAGATCACATTAGAGATGCTTTTGCTGAAACAGGAGGAACAGTTGTTGCATTCAAATTCTTCCCGTAAGTTCTAATTCGCAGTGTTCTTACATTCAAATTTTTAAGTTAATTTTTATGGCTTGGTTTGGAAGGTGAAATATTGTACATATTTTATAAGATGTTACATATGTTGGAGTTTGCTTTTTCTGAATAGTAAAAAAATAACAAGTTGATTTTTTTTTTTTAAATTTTTATTGTAATTTTAGAGTATAAAAATATAGCTGAGCAAGCTTTCAAGCCAAATTGTTATTTAAAATCTTGATAAAATTAAATGAATTGATTTATTATTAATATGTTCTATTGAATTATTTAAAATATATAATTAAACCTTAATTGAAATCTTATTTTTAAACTCTCAATTAAAAATTAATAGAGTTTATCAAAATATTGAAAAACATATTTATTATAATAAATACAGTTAAACTTAGTGTAATCAGCATGATTTTTGTGAGGAAATCTTTATTCTGATTTTAGTTAAGACATATTTTCATGTAAATATTCATGGTTATAATGAGTTTACTTCATAGAATATTGCAAAAGTTTTTAATTTTTTGAAGTAATTAATGAGTGGGAAAACCATTATCACCTAAATTGGATGTCCAGTCTGCGGGTTGCACTGCGGCCCACTTAATATTTTTATGCAGCCCACTGTACCCTATATTTTTTTAGTTATATTTTTATTCATTTTGGTAAAGTATATTGTAAAACTTATTCATGTTTCACTGTATACACTTTCATGTCATAATGACCTAATTAGTGTTAGAAAACTTTTTTTCTAGAGAACTGTTATGCATGTATTCTAGAGTACGTACTGTTGTGAACAATTCTTTTCATGCATGAAAAACATCAAAACTGCCAAAAGAAATAGGTTGAGTGATTCCCATTTAACTAACATTCTTAGAATTAAGACTAGTACCATAAAAGCAGATATTAACAATATTATAAAAGGAATGCAATGTCAAAAATTGCATTAAATTTATTTTTATTTTGTGCAAATAATTTTTTTTTACTGTCAATAATACAGTAGTTTTTGTAATAATATATATTTGTTATTAAAATTTGATATTAACATTTTGAGCTTTTTAAAAGCATATATTTATATAAAGTGCCTTTGTGGCCTGCCTAAATATACCTAAATTTCTAATTTGGCCCATTAGGAAAAAGGTTGGACAACCCTGACTTAAGTGAAGTGTCTGCTGGGTTGTCAAAACTATGTTAAAAGTGTTTTATGAATCATTTTTACATTTACACTTCAGTTTCAGTCCTTTTTCCATTATAAACATGTTATCTAACAAAAAAGAAATGCTTTTCAATTTGTAAAAAAAAAAATTGAAATTAACTGACAGAGTGCAGATTAAGGAAGATTGAATTTTTACATGATTCCACTATCATTTTTGATACTATGAACATTGTGGAAGATCAAGGATGTCTATTTAAAATCACTGGAATATAACATCCCAGTAGAAATTTAGAAAATGTATTTTTCAGGTATTGACAAATTATTAATACAATGATTTAGAGTTCAAAGAAGTAACACATTTTCAATTAATGGGCCAATATTAAAAGCAAAAACTGCAAAGTTTGCTAAGAAGTTTAGACTTCAAGATTTTGTTTGCAACAATGGATGGCTCAATTGTTCTAAAAACAGATAAAATATTTTCCTATGTATAATACTGTATCAATAAAGTAAGTGTTTTTTAAGAAGAAGAGTAAATAACACAACATTTCAAATAATGATAAATGAGTTAGAAAGTTTCTTTGTAGCATTTTAAGATTTTATTTTATTGGTGTGACTAAAGAAGCTTAAACACAAAAATGTTACATGTAGTCATAAACTCTGATTTGCTTATAGTCATAAGATATTTGGTGATTTATAAATCGGCTGAAAATGTTAGTTATAATTTTGAAAAAGTAAAAGCTATATATTGGATTGTTGCAAAGATTCTTTTAATTATTATATTAAAATTCAGTAGTAAATTGACATTTTTTCCTTAAATATAATATCAAATTTCAGAAAATTAAATAATTTAATGCAGAACAAAACACACATAATTTGGAGTGATGTTTTTATAAGGAACATGTTTAGGTTCTAGATCATAAATAATTTTAAAATACAACAGTACAGAACATATGCATATGGTAGAAGAAAGATAAATATTATGTTTCTTTTATTATGTGCATATTTTCCTTGGATGAATGATTACTTGAAAGTGTATTTAGCTGGCTGAAAATGTATTTAATATAAAAAGTTTATTGCTGGCTACAAGAGTTTCATTTAGAATTGTTCATAGAATCTTTTTTAGAGATTTTTGTAAATGTGTATTTAATTTACAACAATTTTAATGGACCTAAATCTTTAAAAAATAATTAACATTTTTCATTATAGAAAAGACAAGAAAATGGCTCTTATTCAGATGGATTCAGTAGAAGAAGCAGTATCAGCTTTAATTGTAAGTTGAAATTTAAAAAATTTATTTGTATTTTATTTTATTGTACTAAAACTTTTCTTTTTATTTATTAGCAAATGCACAATTATCAGTTGAGTGATTCAAGTCATCTAAGAGTTTCTTTCTCCAAGTCAACAATCTGAGCTTGCAACTAGGAATTCCAGCCGACTTTTGTCGACTGCCTTGGTCTGTGATACACAGAGAGCCAGAAGAATTAACATATTGCTGATTTTGATAGAAATTAAATATTTACTAAAGAAACAAAACCTGAGAAGCAAAGTGTATCTGACAATTTCCAGTTTTCTGAACGAGCACACCACAGTGCAACATACCGTCTACTGTCAATTATAAACAAGACAATTCTGTCACAATAGAGAGATTAATACTCTATGGTTTTATACACCATATTTTTCTCTTCCTCATTAATATTTGTCTAGATGAATATTTTCCAGATAGTAGTGTGCAAGAGCTTGCTTTGTATCACAAACTGAGGAGACCCCTAATTCGTGTTGGTGACAAAAATAGGGGAATTGTTGTATTGTCTTTTATAAAGTATAAAAATGACCTGTATTTTTGCAAGCTTTTTGGTCTTTTCTTAATGGCACAAGCGATGGTGACATTTTGAAAAAATTCCATGTTTGTAATCTATTTTTGCATATTATATCCAAGTATATTCCTCTACCTGTTAATGTCGCCTATCGTGTTTTTACCAGTAGCATTTAAATCTTACTTTTGTTATTTGTATAAATAATAATTATCCTATACTTCAGTTTAATGCAAAATATTGCTTGTATTTTTGTCACCATGTTCATCAATTGGCCAGTCTGCCAAGTGATTGGAAAAGGTAAATTGGCAGCCAGTATATACCTCTTACCAATTGTGAATTATTTTTCTTACCTATTCTAGACTATGTACAAGGAAATGTTTCATAGATCCTTCAAAAAGCAAAATTTAATCACAATTTGTGTACTTCAATGTGTTTAAATGTCGTGTTGCAAATTTTAAAGTCATTCTTTGACTTGACGAAAACATCTGTGGAATACCACTTGTTCTTTTTGATATCATGTTATTCTAACAGTTTTTTATGTATACATCAATATATGTAATAATGCTTTTTAAGTTTGACACACTTTCTCCTGTCAGGTATGGTTAGTCTACAAAAGGGAATTCTTCCTTGTGCATATTAATATTTAGAATTAAATTTTAGTACATTCATTTATCATTGCATATCTTGACAACCATACCTGTTAGTAGAAATGCACTACTAAGAACGTATTGATAAACCAACATTTGATGTCTAATGGACCATTTTCAAGATTATTTTTGTCTCTACACTACTATTACCATTCCTTGTTAAGATTTGTAATCACCATTTATGTCTTGATTTATGTATATTTGTAATCCCGCCTCTTTATATATTAGATGCTTTCATCATGGCATATAGGGTGTGTCTTTATATACCCATGCCATATTGTAAATTGTGCCTTGGTTATAAGAGAGTTCCAGTTATACACAACTAATCTTGGGAATTCAATTTTTGTTTCTAAAATGGGGTTGTCTACCATATTGAACTTCATATCAACTTATGGCTCAAGTTACAAAATATTCCCATCCCCAATTGTTAAGAGCCATGAGTTGATTCTTGTCAGTTTTTCTTTTTTTTGTCAAGCAAAGAAATTGACTTTTTGCACCATACTGGATCAATTCATATCATGCCTGCTAGAAAATAGATTAAGATGAGAGATCTTCAAACTCAAGCTGTGCCTTCTAAAAGGGGTGCCTATATTGTTGTAGCACCCAAAAATCCCTCACACACAAAAAAAAAGAAAACCTATGACAAGAAAACTTTGGAGATTTTTTTAAAATTGTAATATCATTGTCATACAAACATAATAAAGTTTTTTAATGTTAACTGCACTGCTGCCAAAGCAGGAGATATTTCAAAACCTGCAGAATTATTCTTTTGTAATAATATGAAAAAAAAAATCTCTAAAATTGAAAAAGTAAATAAATAAATGGAATCAATGAATTCTATCTTTCATTAAAGAATTTTAAATTTAATAAAAAAAAAAAATTCTCAAGCCCTAAAATTGATTGAATCAAAACTAACTTGCAGAAATATTTTTTTGGGATCAGATGTGGGATCATACAACCAGGAACATTTTATACAAGAGATAGTTTGTGTTAATCTAGTTGACAGATTAAATTGAATAGTTTCTCACCAAATAAATAAATTGCTTTAGTTTTTTATTCTAGTTTTTTTTCTTTAATGAAAGAGAGTTGCATGTAAGTAGTTACAGTAGAAATCTTGTATATTATTGAACATTTCTCCTCTGTTTTATCACCCCTCTTGTATTCTCTCACTACTTGTATCTATTTTCTATATCTATCTATGTAATGCCATGTTTGTTATTAAACAGTAGTCTTTACTTTTTGCCTTTTTTTCTTGAAACATCAATATTCTGTTCAAGTACTATATTTGCTGTCTTTCTTGCACTTCTCTCTCTATGCATCTTAATATAAAACAAATCTTGCTTATTGGATTAATTTGCTTAATAATATGCAGAGTGATAACTAAAATTCTCCAAAAATTTTTAAAGAATTCTAATTAAACTTAAAAATAATAAAATTTTAATGAGAATTTTTAAAGATTCTTATCAAACTTAAAAATTAGATATTTTCAATTTTCATAAAAATTGTTGATATTTCAAAACATTATTTTTTTACAAAACACACGTTCATGCGAATCTTTTAGATATTTTACAAGATGAATTACAAATAATACTACTATTTATATGAGGATATGCTGCTACTTTGCATTGCAATGCTTAGTATTTAAAAAATTATGTGTCTATATTGTTTTTAGTTTTCAAATATTAAATTACAAAAAATTTATTGCTTTAAATTCTTATTTAGGATAGTATACGACAAATCATTATAAATGATTAATCCTGTTTTGTCCCTCAAAGTGAGTTAAGAAACTGAAAAACATTTTAGTCTAAACAGTAAAAAATATCAATTTTTTTTTTTTTTTTTATCAATCACCTGATTGAATAACAAGATATGGATGAAAGTTTAATGAAGTCATACAACTAATTCATCAAAATTTTAAAATTATATTGAATGATGAGAATCACGATAATTGAAGTAATTTCTGATGATAAATTCTCAGCCGAATAGGTCAGAAGATATTTCACTTAAATGGTGGTGTTAAAAATTTACAAATATTTCGTTACCTTCCTGCTTAGACTAGATAATCGTAAAAACAAAACCACCGAAATGAAGACATAAGAAGTTAAAAATTTAAATCATTTTATAGAATGTTCTGTTAAATAACAGATACAAGTTTCTGGTACATTGTCTTTAGCCCTTTTATTGTTTATATATTCTGTTATATTTGCCAGATAATCTTGTCATCTGTTGCTATATATATATCATTTTACTTATCTAATGTACTAAGAGAACTTGCGTTTATTGCTTTCCTCCTCTTTTTAATATATTTTGTCGAATTTTTTTATTTTTCTACCAAGCTTTTTAAACATCATTTAACATGTCCTCCAGCTAATTCACTTTATCTCTTCTGAAATGCTTCCAGTCTTTATTTTATAGTCTATATCTCTAAATTGTTGTATTAGAATATTTTAATCAAGCATTTAATAATTCATTTTCTCATGAAAACTTTTTCAGATATAACTGATTTATCTTAATTTTTAGTTTTATTTGTGCTACTTCATGTGTGTAAACACTAAAATAGATATCTACCTTCAGAAGAAATCTGGAATATAACTTTGATTTTTTCGATTTAATTAAGGTCATCTTGTAGCCATCAGTATTCAGTTTCTTGGAATTCCTTTTAAAATAGAGATTTATTCAATGATGATTTATATAGGAGTACAAGATACATTTTCTGGGGATAAATTTTGTTTGTATTAACTTTAGAAGTTTTTTTTATTATAAATTCTTAACATAGACTTTTTATATTAAGAAGTGAGCATGGGTGAATTTATTTACTTAAAGGCTTAATTTGTCTCTAAAGTTAGACTGAAGAGGTTGTTCTTTAGTACAAGAAAACTGAATGCTCTATTCCTTTAAATTATATATATTATATTTTTCCTCAGAGTGTATTTAAAAATTCAAGAGTATTTTGGGAACAGAAAGATGATATTTACTATAAAAGCATCAATATTCATGTTTAGTCATTTTTGCTATTGTAATTTATTAGTTGCACTTCTCTTATGAATCTAGATGTTTTTATGTAGGTGCCATTTTGATGTGCAGCCATTGCTGTTATCTGAGTTTGTTCATAAATTTAGTTTTGTATTATTCAGGCAGTAACGGTATCTGCCTTCTGCTTTCCAGAACTTAAAGGTTTTCATTGATAGTTTGACTTTGGTATCTTTCACTATTCAGTAGTTCTCATTTTATGTCTCTGGTTTAATCATAATGACTAGTAGTAATAGTAGGTGGTTTCTTCTCAGTGTATTAATTAACCTTAACAGGAATCACCAAACTAAGGCCTGTGAGGTCAGTTCATCTGGCTCATTGCTGCACTGTGCCACAAATTACTCAAATACAATTATTTACATGGAAATGTAGATTATAGATAAACTTAGTACATAAAAAAAAAATTAAAATAAGTAAGTAAAAATGCCAAAATTGGTCCAATCTGATTTTTGCATATGACAGTAATATAATTTTTAGATAAATCAGTGATATAAAAAATTTGGCAACTATTTGCGACTTTGGATATCAGAGTGCTTTTTGTGTAAGTACCAGTACCTGCAATGAAGTTTTTAAGAAAAGGATCGAGCTTGCTGCAGCAATCGTGTTTGTTTATTGGTAAATAAACAAACACGATTGATTGTCTTTATTTGTTGTATTCAATGTGCTGTATTGAACAAAATAATTATATGGCTCATGCTCATCATTCTCTCAGTTATCTGGCCTGCTGTGAAAAAAAATTTGACCCCTGAACTTAAGAATCAGTTTTCAATGTTTACATCCAACTGACCTATAATAACAATTTAACTCCATTGCCAAAATTTAGACAACTTTGAGTGGATATGGGGGGAAAAAATAATAAATTAAGAAATAACATTTAAATATGACCTTAAATTTTTTCTACCCTATGGGCACTAAGAGAGTTTTTCTTCATACTCATTGTGGGTTTGACCAGGGGTGAGAGGTGGGAGTCTGACACATCTAAGAAAAATCCCTGGGATTTTTCAATCATATCACAGATCCCCATAGTAGAGACTGATACCTTAACTGCCTTGACCATTTGACTGTTCTAAGATTATAACTTTTTGGTTGATCATTTTGTAATGGATATTAGTTTTCATGAGCAACCAAAATCAATCTGAAATTGTCTATTCCTTAATATTGATTTGCCACTGTTTCAGTTATGAGGTATATTTTACTCCAAAAATTTGAAACGAATATATACTCTAAATTGATGCTAGTCTGGATATTCAATTGTTTAGAGAAGTGGTTCTTAACCGAGGTCCGTGTATCTTCTAAGGTGTAAGACTTCCGAGATACTTTTTCTGGGATGGAAAATATTTTTCTCTGAACATTTTGAATCATTTTAACCTGTTTTTTGTGAAGTGAAATTTTTAAAATAGGATAAAAATGTACCAAAATCAAATTAAATGTATAATGTATTTTTTCTTCTGTATATGTCTAACCTAGACCTAAACACAGTATTTTCATTAATGCTCAATCATCGATATGAAGTTTCTTGATTGCTTTAACCTACACCTTAAGGTAAAATATACGTGAAAAAGTGAGACATTCCTATTTAAATGGAGTTAGGTTTTTAAGTATGGGGGTGGAAGAACACATTTTAAAAATTCTTGGAGTTCAGGAAGCAGAAAAGATTGAATTACTGATTTAGTTTATTAATTTTGTCTTTCATACATATATATATATTTTTGTATGAATTACGTATATACAAGGAAACATTTTAATCAGCCAAAAATTATTCCATTTTTTGGATCATGTATTATGTCATTTGATTTTTATCAAAAGTTTTTTGTAATTAATAAAACATGAATACTTTTACATTGTACATCTTAGCTTTTTATTATTTTATAGAAGTTTATTTTTTCTTTAGTATCTCTTCCAAATATAAATTACTGATTTTTGTTCTTTCAGTTATTTGTATAGAGATTTTCATTGATTTTATTAAGTATAAAGTAGAACTATTGACCTGTTGGTATCTCATTCAGCTGGATTGTCTCCCTGTTTTTTGTATAAAAGTACATCAACACACTGGTCATTTTTTTGATTTTATTTCTAGTGTTAAAGGTGCACAATTTCAAACTGTTTTTACGGCTCTGTGTATGTCGTCTACTTGGAACTTGTTTATTAATAGGACTTATACTGGTGAAGTTTCTGATTAGCAAAGACAGAGAGAGAATAATAATTCCAATTGAACAAGGTGCAAGTAGACAATACACAAAAATATACTGTTTGACCAGCTGTCATTGTTGGATTTTTTTCATGCTACTTGAACATTTGGAGTTTTCATTATTCTTATTTTTTATTTTTATTATTTTTTCATTGGCTCTGATTTTGTAACCTTGTTTAATAACTAGCTTTCCTAGAACAATTTATGATCAGAACTATGTTCTAAGACAGTGGTTCTCAATCTTTTTGTAGTTGGGAACATTTAACTTTGACATTTTTTTCCGCAGAGCAGTTACAATACGTCGGCTTCAAAGCAGAGATGGCAAATCTTTTTGAAATCGAGCGCATTCTGTCTAGTAGATGACGACATTGGTGTTTGCTAATTGCATTTCCATACAAAAATTATTTTACATTGTATTGATTTTTCTTTTGCAACAATTTTTAATTGTTATATTTGTTTTTTTTTTTTTTTTGCAGAACACGCGAATTGGCTTTTGTGTTCTGCGGCCCACGGATTGAGAACCACTGTTCTAAGTTTATGTGTTGATAGTTGAGGAGTATTATGTAATTTTTTAAATATATGAGTGATTTACTTGTTATTTCAGAAGCTATCCATGTAAATAGTTCACATGGTTGTTGATAGACTATTTTTCACTTGTGAAGTTCTTGTTAATGGCAGATTATAAGGCATTTGTGTACATTTTTACAAACCACATTTTCCTACAATTATGTATAGATGATCATTTGTATCAATTTTATTTTTAAAATTGGATAAATAATATTTTCCTGAATCCATTTCCATTGCACATAGAAAATGAAATTTGCATGACTGCTGATATGAGTTAGTAGATTTGTTATTTTTATCAGATGTTTTATGTTTTTAGGAAAATATGCTATGTAATTTCAGCAGATCCATTCAACATGTATACAATGTAATACCTATTTTCAAAGTGGCTACAAATTGGAAGTTTTAAGTTACTGTGAACTGTGCCATATAAATTACTACTAAAGCCTGCAAAGTTTCCAATATGATTGGAACTAATACTGCCTACAGTTTGTTTTCACATTCAATAATAGCCTAGCATGTGTTTGGAAATCAATTTACTATGCAAGAATAAGCTTAAATCAAAATTATGGACTAAAATATCTTGAGATCAACCCACATATCAGGTTTACTTACTTTATGTGCAACAGTAACTCTTTGTAACTGGCTTTTTCCCTGTTGCATTCATCTTGCACTAAGTTTCAGAGTACAGTGTTGTTACTTTTGATTGTCCAATAATAAGATTTCCATGCAGTGTCTGTCCATTTAACACTGCATATACTTTAATAATAATGGCTCTTTAATTCACATAAAAAGGAAATTTCTTTAAGATTTTACTTTGATCATGCTCGTGTCTTATTTGTCAGTCCGATATTGCTATTTAGTCAATTAGAACTATAAGTTTCTGTTGTTAATAAATTATGACAATATTTATAAAGATATAAATTTTTTCAAAAAATGTTTTTTGCAGAATGAAATTATTTATTATTTTAATTTCTTGAAATTTTAGAAATTTTCAGGGAGCCAGGTAGCTACAATGTCTACTCTAACATTCCAATGATGATCTTGAAATCTCTTTTTTCATGCAATATTTCATCCAAATCTATGTTCATTCAGCCTCCTATCAGATGATTTACTTATCCTCATATAACTAGCAATAATAAGGTGTTAGTCACTTCACTTTTAATACTAAAAATTTTGTGAATCTCATCTAAGAAGAATGCCATATAACAATTTGCTAGCAATCTTTGTCATTTCACATTAATTTTGCTAAAATGTAATATCCTATATTTCTTAATTTGGTATTGGTATCTGGTCATTTTTTCAAATAATTATGTTTTTAATTATACATCGAAATGAGCAGCTTTTTGTTAAATTTAAATGATAAAACTAACAGCAAGCATTACATAATTGAAATTGAACTTATCATATGTAATATTTATGTAAACATTCATGTGTCTATGCACACAAACAAATTTTTAATGAATGCTTCATAAGAAATATTTTAGTATTTTTTCTACAATTCTTTTGTGAATTTTATGTTTATATAAATATAATTAGTACAAGCGAAAGCAATAGCATGGCTTTTTAAAAATATTAAATGTTCAGTATTAAATCTTGGAAAAACTGTTTAAAGTACAAAAAATATAAATCATGTTGCCTTTAAAAGCAAGATTAAATAATGTGTCTGGCTTCAGCTAGAAGCCAAAAAGTCTTTGATTATTAAAATCTTTGGTATTTAAAGGCAATATTTGTTGATTTTTAAGTATTTTATTATATGACAATATATATATAAATTGATAAGAATGCAAAATTAATTAATTTAAAATCGAAATATATATATGTGGTACAAAATGTATTGATTGGAAAAATTATATATATATATTTTAGATGAAAATGTGTGCTCATATTTTTATACTGTTTTTATTCTAATTTAATGCAGTATATATTAAATGTTTAAGATCATTAACATCAATTGCATAATAATAGGCAAAAAAATTATTGTTTGTTATTGTTTTTTAGATCAGTCTAACAATTAGTTATAAATTTTTTTATAGTATTGATTAATATTGATTATGATGTATGAAAATTGTATTACGGCTTATACGACGAATGTTGTATCAATTTTCTGATCAATACTAACAGATGAAATGCGTCTGCACAATAATTTTCAGGTATTTTACTATTGATAAAATTCACACTGGAAGATATTCTTACAACAAATTTGTAGCATCATTTGCTGTGGAAAATTAAAACATTGCTGTATGCTGGTAAGTTTACCTGTTATAAGCACTTTATTAGAGTTTGTTTCTCTGTTAGAATCAAAATCATTCGTTTCAGTTATTTTAATTTGTTAACTTGTCTCTCGATGAATGACTGCTCTCCATATAGTTGATTAAAATGTATTTTATTTTTATTTATTTTTTATTTTTTGTATCTAACACCGCCATATCCCTAAAATATATTTAAACAGCGGCGACCTTAATGATTGCGAAGCCCCGGTAGGCAGATCGTTGTGAGGCCCTTGTCCTTTGTGCAAAGTATGTGAATTGAAAATAGATATTTCTGATGATTGACGAGAAATGCAAAAGTTATAAATAAATGAATTTAGAGTTTTAAAATATTAGACGATTTATAAAAGTTAAGTCATAAAAACGACAAATTAGTAATAACGATAAACTAAAGTCGTAAATGCCTTAAAAGATATACGCAGGGATTTAAAAATGATGTTTGCGGCTTATAAGTAATCGCTAAGGATAAAATAAAAAGTTTTAAATATCAACTTTTTTCTACTCGAGTTGTTGCGCGAGGCCCGGACGATTGCCCTGCTCGCCACCCCCTAAGGCCGCCACTGCATTTAAATTTAGTAATAAATGTGACTGTTTAGAAATTGCATTTAAATCCAGTATTTTCGTAAGCTATTTGCATTTTCCCCCCTTAAAACGTTAAAAATTTTGTGTATATACCGTATATCAAAATTAAAATTAGTAAAATAATATTAAGTTGTCAATTTAATAAAGAAATTCGCAAACGGGATCGACGACTTATTAGCGAGGTTGAGGCCGAAGTTTACCTGAGAAAACGTAACGTCGGACGTTCAGCGCCGCTTTCCTGTAAGCCTAGAAGTTTGACGATGGCCTTTGGAATGTCGAGCACGATTCCACTGACTTTCCAAACGCCATTGCCAAACTTCTAGGCTTACAGGAAAGCGGCGCTGAACGTCCGACGTTACACGTTTTCGTGTTTAAAACTTCGGCCTCAACCTCGCTATTCTCTTGCTACAGCTTCCCGCCTGTAATTTAGCAGCAGTACAATGAGCTCAAGCCAGACTGTACGTAATCTGGGTTTCACATTTCTTTTTCTGTTGTAATCAAATTTATTTGACAACGAACATGTGAAGATTTGATTTGTATCACCACCTAAACAACGCAATTTTTATGATGGCATCGAATTTCTATTTAATCTCCCGTTTCTTCTAAGTAAATTATTAAAATATGATTTTCGAATAAAATATGAAAGTATTATAATATTTTAACCTAATATATATATACAGTTGAACCTGTCTATCCCAAACATGTACAGTACATACAGTACCTGTACTGTACATGTCAGTGGCGTGTCGTGACATTTGATGATAGGGAAGCTGTGTTTCTGTAAGAAGCCGACTTCCAGGGGCAATCAGTTAATTGCGCGTCAGTAATGGTCTAGCGTCCATTCGTACTGTACATGGGTGGTGGCTGTAGAGACAAACACGACAAGTATCTGACAAAAACCGTTTTATTTTAACATAAAACAAACATTTTGAACATATATTGATACTATGTACAAAATAGTTTGCTTTAGGACAATCAGCCGTTCGGACGTCCTGAACGTCGATGTGGTTTTTCGATGGTCGATCGAAGGTGGCCCCGGGACAGTGGCGTTGACAAGTCTGTAAGGCACGGGGAGGAATGTACGATGGTTTACGATACACCTTAGTAGCTACTAAGGTGTATCGTATACCATCGTACTGTACATTCCAGAGATGATACCATGGACCTCCCATGACCCGGCACTACAAGTTGGCAGCCTTCAGAGCGCTGCTTAGAAGAGCCTACACGCATTGTAGCAGGATGCAAGACACAAGAAAGGAGGTAGATTACATCAAGAAGATAGCAGAAGGAGTAGGAATAAAGAGTAACAAAATAAAAGGGTTGGTGCAAGAAATAGAGAAGAAAGAAAATTTATATTTTAGAAAATACAAGGGAAGGTCATTGGAAGGTGGATGCGGCGCTTCCACCGCTTCCAATGACGGCACGCTACTGGTACAGTACATGTGTATATCTCGAAAACCTCTGTCTCTAAATTTATTTTTCCCAACATTTTCAGCCTAAATTCGATATATATTCCATTTTTATTTCAAATTGTGGACTGAAATGTCAATTATAAATTCAAAGCTTGGCGATTACAATTTTATAACATAACTGTAGTTGAGAAAAATCTCTTACAATATAGTAGATATATAGCTGAAATTAACGCTGCTTTTCTCTGGCCACTAGTTTGGCCTGGGTCTTATTAGTCGAAGAAAGTCGGGCATCAGAAACTACTGACAAGGTATTTCAGAAATCTTTTATTTATACCTAATACAGGTGTACTCTACTTGCTATTGTGTTAATAAAATACCTGTTGCGTTTACTATTAGACATGTTTCGAGAAGCAGAGGTTCCTATATCGGATTTTTTCTCGTTCCCGTGAGTTTCAAGATGGACATAAAAAACAAATATAGTTGAACCAACTATATTTGTTTCTTATGAACGAAGACATGTTAAATCTTGCACGCAAAGCGTGTCATTTTCGTTTCTTTTTTGAAAGATTTTTCCTGTTAAAATATAGGTTTGTTGCATATGGTTATATAGGGTGAATAACCCGCAAATCTTCAGTTTAGTGCCATCATTTATTCACCTCTGGAATTAGTATAAAATTAAGTGTGGAGCTGAACTTCAATTGTACATCGTGAGTTAACGCAATTTCTATCACTGGCCGCTATTGCCAATAAAGTACAAGATGATATTTTTTGTATATTAAGCATTTGAAATAGCTTCGTGAGAATATGCAAGTTCGATTCAGTCATATTATAAATGTAAAATATCTCAGATTAGGAATAGATTCATTTGGTGTGAATTAGTCATGCAACGAATATTCGCTATTCAGCCGAATACCTAAAAACAGGAGTATGAAATAACAAAAACACAGTAATTTAATTATTTTGGTATTTAGATTTAATGTTATCGGGTTAGTGTTCGTTTATATTTATTTATTACTTAAAACCTACACAAAATAATATTAGTCTCATGTATTCACAATTTATAATTACGAAGATCAGCACACGTACTGTACACACCTATTCGTTCGAGAATCGTCGCACATCTCAGGGTCTGACCCTGCCTATCCTTTTTAAGCGCTCGTCATTGCTCTTCCCTTTCTCTTTCCTCTATCGCTCTAGTCCACTTATGCCTATGCATACATCATAATGTGCGCGCACGATACTTTCGTTTCGTCACTTTCCGTCTCAGATTTCCCATTTTACAATTACGTGACTCGTAGCCTGGTGATAAAGGAGAAAAGAGACAGATAGGACGTCGGTATAAGTCACAGTTATGATTTCACAGATTCGAGACAGCTTGGTAGCCCGAACGGCCCCAGGCTTTCGCCCATGCACGCTAAGTAAGTTTCATTACAAGCATTTAGCTTTCCGAAGTCTACGAAAACAGTTATTTGGCATTAACGGCCGCGAATTTCGCGCCAATAAGCTGCCTCGACTTGTTCGATTATGTTATCAACTCAATTTCATATTTATTTTTATATTTTCACTTCGCGGTCCTTCTCTGTTCTTTTTCCGTTATTTACACGTGTAGGTCATTTCATTGTTATCAACATTTGATATCATCACTTATCACATACTGCCATGACGCTCCTTTCTGTCCGCTACAACTGTCGAGAATTAACGCGATTGGCGAAGAGTAGTGACAGCGGGCCAACAGAGAGCAGGGTCCTTGCCATAATGCGGTTTGCGCGCCAATTTTCGTACGTGCGTTAATCAAGCCGAATAGTTTGGCCGAAATTCGGTATTCGGCCTCAGGCCGAATATACTATTCGTTGCAACTTGCAACACTATTGTGAATGCATTGATGCTGAAACTGAATTACAAGATAACTCGTAGAGCAGCGTTTCTCAACCTGGGGGTCGCGGTGTTATTAAAAGGGGGGTCGCGAAACAATAATGAAATCATTTTATGAGAAAAAATCATTTATTATAAACTTATAAACATTTTACTTGCAATAAGTACACATGTAAAGAAAAGAAATTAATGTGATGGTTGCATTTGTTTTTCATTTTTAAAATTTTCTCCATACGTGAATCTATTTCCTTAATGTATAAAATCAGTGCAATGTGATTATATACGAGTAATATTTAAAAAAGTTTACATTTATAATTACAGTCAAAATTCAATTAGTAATAGTAAGGCTTACTGTCATTATTTCTTTGGGTGGAGTCGCGAAATATTAATTTTATTTATACAGGTATACCTCGAGTTACGTCGTTCTCGATTATACGTCGTTTGTCAAAAAAGTATATGGAAAAATAAAAATCAAGTTTAAGTCATTTTATTCGACTTTACATCCGTCCGCCACAAATATTGAAGTCGTAATATTACTAGAAAAACGTTAAAAGCACATAAAATCATATTAACATTTACTGTAAATGTACATATTTTAATATAATCATCATAAATCCTAGAGAACGAAACATGAAAACGTGTGTTGCTGTGTTGTCGTCTTATTTAGCGGTCTTTAAGTGCTCATTATTGGCGTTTTCCACGGTAGTTCCAATGTCCACCATTCGGCATCGTTTTCGGCTCCATTCAATATTGGTAAATTTAACATAAATTAGTTTATTTTCTACTATCGCAAAATAATTTTAATAATTGTATTTGTTATTTAACCTTAAAAAATAATCTTATTTTATAATATCTTAGAGAAACCACATTCACAAATAAAGAGTCCGCGATGTACTGTAAACATCACCAAATTGTAAACATGTACATTTACAAGTATGTACTGTACTGTACGTACACATGTATTCGTAAATTTAGATTACTTTTTTCTGTACTATATTACTGTAAGCTTAATAGATTCTTATTAACAATATACATGTATTACTAAAAATGCATTCATAAATAAAATACACAACTGGGAATGGTAATTTGTGGTTTAGCCCAGTGACAAGTAAATTCGACTTACTTCGCCTCTCCTGGAACCAATTACCGACGTAAAGCGAGGTATACCTGTATTTACTATTTAGGGGGACGCAGAGCTTTTATTTAGCCGGGTTATTCGTTTGTTGTCAAAAGCTCACAACCTATCGTGAGTAGAGGCAGTCTTCGTTTGTTGCTGACAACATTGCAACCGAGCATTAAAAATCTTGCTAGTTTGCATCAGCCAAAGTATCTCACTAAATAAAGTACAGTCAAACCTGTTTTTATGCGGGGGATAGGGACCGCATAAAAGAAAATGCATTAAAAAAATCGCGCGAAACTTCACGAGTGGCTATAAAAAATAGTTTTCGCAACACAATTAAAAAAATATTTTTTTATGCGGTGAATAGGGACCGCATAAAAAAAGTCTCACGTAGAAAATAACTCGAAACCGTACGAAATAACTAGGAATAGCTTTTTTAACTCCTTGGGCCTTTTTCTGCAACACCTAACGGGGAAAAAATCCTCTAAAAATTTTAATTTTTATATTAATTAATTAATTCCACTTAAATACGAATCTAACATTAAAAAGTTAAAAATAATCGTTAAATAATGATTTTATTTGATAAATATAGCTGCAGGAAGTGTTATTTCATTTAACAAGGCGTGAAATTTCACACCTGCAATCTAAAGCTGGAGGGGAGCTAACTTACCGCATCTGTTCAAATATAACATAATATTTATGGTTTTTATGCTATTAAAATAAGAGGGGACCGAAATAAACGTATGAGAAAAAAATTTTACTGAATAAAAAATGAAAAAACCTGCTGATGTCATAGAAAACAACCAATAGAGTTTTTAAAAATTTTACAGGAGTCAATTATGTTCCAATTTGATTGAAATTTTCATATACTGCACAAAAAAAATCGCACAAATAAAAATCGCACAGAAAAAGACCGCACAAAAACAGGTTTGACTGTATATGCCAATTTATTACATGTTTTATTTTTAAAAATGTATAAATACGTATGTATATAGTTGATAAGAAATATACTATACAATATACTCGTGCTAATCCGAATACCTTGTAATCCGAACAGCTTTTACCATTCCGCTAACTAAAATAATGGACTTGCCAACTGTTCAGCTCGTGTAAACAAAAGTCACGTGTGAGCATTACTGCTCATTCTTTTTGACCCTCTTTGATTTTTTAAAATTCTATTAATTTTAATTATGCAAACGCACCTACCTAAATAAATAAAAAATAAACTAACGAATTTATCAATTTTTTAACACGCATTTGTAAAACCTACTTTATTACATAACGGACTTTCGGCTTTAACGGACACACACCGCCCAAATTACAGTAAAACCTCGATTTAACGAACTATTTTTAGCATTTTACATTGATTATAATATCCGCCACACGTGTCATTTACTTCTAATATGTCTTACATAGAATGGCTTTCATTATAAGAGATTTTATAGGTAACGGTAACAACAGAAATTTTTACTCCATCGTTGCGTAATTTCTAAAGTGTATTCAAGTGAAATTTAAAACTCTATACTTGTATGCTTATTTATGGGTAAATGTATATATGCCACGGTATATACCTCATATATACAGTGAGTCACAAAAGTATTTGTGCAGACAGAACTTTATAAGGATTCGTTCGTAATCCACACGTCCCAATTTAGGAGACGGATGGGTATAAGAAATCACCAATGTATAGGGAAGGATAGATAAGGTGAAAATAACATGGTTATAATTATTTTAATACCAGGGTTGGCATGATTTAAAAAAAATGTTTTAAAACATTTAAAACGTGGTTATTTTCTGGAAATAAAACACGGGAATCTAGTAAAATAGAAAAAAAAAAACATCAGAAAAACTTCAATGTAAGACTCAAGAATGTACCAAATGTTTTATTTAATATAAAAATACAGCATTTTTAAATGTTTCTTTATGAAATGGCATATTTAAGATTTGCATGTACAAAAGCAAAACAGGATTGACAGCAATGAAAATACATTTCTGAAAATAAAGAAATTCTTCAGCTTGAATTTATTTTCAGAAATGTACAACGCTCACTAGTGTTTGTTTAGGTGCTTGAAAACTTTAACAAGCTTTGCTGCCTTTTCCTGTCCAAGTCAATTTCTAAGTTTTGAATGAACAAGTCCATAGGTAGAGAAAATTCTCTGAATTCCCGCTGAAGAAGCCATTGTTGTGTGCAATTGTGTAACTGACTTTAAAAGAGGTTCATCAATTCTGTCACGTAGTGACTGCCACCATGTAAGAAAAGTGATATTAGTTAGCATAGACTCTGCAAACATGTGTTGCAGAAATGAGCTAGTTTTTGCCAACTATTCTAAAACTGAAGGCAAAGCATCTGGGTAGTGAGCGTAGCACACAGTTAGTGCAGCATCCTTCATACTGTCTGTCAGCTTTGCACCCTGGTATCATGGGTCCAGAAAATTTGCAAAAAAGTGATATTCTGTGATAGCCGTATCAAATCTATCTTTGGCTGCTTGCGTGACTCCAGTGATCCCAAGTTGCTGCAAGTGATTTTGAACACTATAAAAGTAATAATATCATTAGATGTATGAAATTAATGAATTTAATGAACACAATTTTGAAATTACATTGGTTACAAAAAACAATTCTGGCTAATGTAACTTGCCCAAACCATAATTCAATTCCTTCACGGATTGTGCAGTCATTTCTTTGCATTTTGTCTCATGCAACAGCAATGATCTTTAAACGTGTCAGCAAATCTTCAGAATCACGTTTAATTTTAAGGTTTTAAACTTTGGCTACAATGACCTCGTAAATTACGAGCCTGTTTTCATCGCAAACCAGTTAACATAAGATTTGTAACTGTTTTTAGGATTAAACACTTGATACTCATTATTCAATACTCATTAAGTACATACATGAGTAGCTTCAATCCTGCAGGGTAGACGGCCGTCTTCGACCCGCATTAGAGTCTTCAGTCTTCGCCCTACGCGGGCTTTAATCTTGCGGGGTAGACGGCCGTCTTCGACCCGCATTACAGTCTCCAGTCTTCGCCCTACGCGGGCTTTAATCTTGCGGAGTAGACGGCCGTCTTCGACCCGCATTACAGTCTCCAGTCTTCGCCCTACGCGGGCTTTAATCTTGCGGGGTAGACGGCCGTCTTTGACCCGCAAGAGTGTCCTCAGTCGATAGTAATTTCTTGTTAGTTTGACTAATGTCGGCTTCCAAATATTTTATTTTAGTTCCGTTTCCTTTAATGAAATTTGATTTTTCCGTCTTTTCCTCAATTATTCTGCCATTCCTCCGCTTCTTCTTTTTAAAACTAGGAAAAATTTCGATGTTTTGTTTTGTTTTTTATTCGGAAAATTTCGGCGATATGAAAATCGCGTCTGGATTCCGACGAACCACAATGAAATTTTTATTGTTGATTCGTTAACAATCAGAAAAAAAGCTCGTAACTAATTGTCGTCTATGACGTTGTCAATAGCTTGCTTCTGCAAATTAGTAGAATGATTAAGATAAAGAAATGTTTGCTCACAGTTTGTGTTAATATTGAAATATTTTGGAAGTTTTCATAGTGAACCCGTTATGTAAAAGTAAAGGCTTATGACAAGAGACTGTATAAAATGGCCGTTTTAATTAAAAGTTTCAAGGTGAAAAATCAATATTATGATAAAATCTAATTATTAAATATAGTTATTTTAATCTTTCCAACGACTTTTAATGTTCGATATATAATTTAAAAAATCTGTCCCTACAAATTTTACAATACAACATTGCCACAACACAAAATATTTGTAAAAATAGAGAAATTCTAATTAATTAAAACGGCGCGGGATATAATGTGTATATGAACCATAGCGGGGAATAACAATTTAATGTATTTATTAATTCCCATTTTGCTTTAACAATTAGAAATCTTTAACAATTTGATTGGACAAAATTTAAAAATAAAAAGGGGTGAAATGTATCTCTCAAAATAAGTGAAAAGGCCCCATTCGTTGTCTCTGTGACCAAAACGATCAATTGTTATCTAAATGGGGCTTTGTCGGAAAATCATTGCCACTAATTGTGATATTCCGCCTAACAATGTTTAAAAATATCTAAATTTAGAAAGTTTGTGGTCTGAAATTACGGATGAAATCGCTGCAAATGATGCAAAACTCAGAAAACGCTTGAAATAAATCACTTTTAATCGCACGAACAGAAAATCAAGCCGCTCGCAACAAATTGTCGGAGATTTATTGTTGCGTGGCCACGAAATTTAATGTAAAACTTTTGGACTTTTTACCGAATTTCGTAATTTTTGCGCCTTCCAGTCGCCGAAGAGCCGGATTTTCGTGGATCATTGCTTGCATGTACGTACTGTACAGTACATGTACAGTACATTCATGTTAACAGTAATGTGAATTCAAAAATCTAATATTCTCGTGTTTCGTGTTTGTATAAATGTGAATAAAAATTTCGACTTTATGATGATCGTTCGAACCGAAAAAAGAATAGACTTGAAATATAGTAACCCCCCTTTCGTCTACCAATCTATTAAATCTAAAAGATTCGAATCCGACCATCGAACGACGTGCCGAGATTCTCCAAGTAATATTAACGCAGAAAAAATTCAAGATTATACTCACGACGAATCGGAATTCGGATATCTCGCGTTAAATCCTACCGGAAATTGCTAGAACGTTCCAACTATTTGCAATAGAGACGACCGACCCGGAACGAAGAAACTCTCTTACGTGTAATTTGTATTTGTACGACAGTAAATTAAAGACACGCCGCACGTAGCCATGAGGAAAAGGCACTCGAGCCCAAGTCGTAACAAGTGTTTCCTTCTAGAGCAATTTACTCTAACGTGTACGTCACATAAACGCATTTAAAAGAGTTTCGTGCAAAGAAATTGCGAACGAGTCGACCAAAACACAAGGACAAACGTACAAAGAAGCGAAACTCGCCATTCGGGACACGAACGTTTAAGTGGCACAAAGCATTGGCAGAGGGTTACGTAAGTGTGGAAGATCGACTGCACTCAGAAAAGACCACCTTGTGGAAAGAGACAAAGAGCCTAAGGAAAAGAATTCTTTGTGTCCAACCTGTATAGATAACTGTTAAGTGTTTTAGTATTAGATGTGTTTGCAGACAATTTAATTCTGGCAAAATAAGCCATTGAAAAGCGTCATAACTAATACATAACTAGCATGGAGAAGTCGGAGGTCAAAGGGCGAAATTTTTGACCTGAAGAAGGAACATCTCATGCATCGGAATACGGCCTCCGTCCATCAATGTTACCAGAGTATATTTTAGTTAAAACTACGATGGAATTCGTATTTAAAGTTAGTATTAAATAATGTTTAATTGAATTTCTATAAATAATCCTTATTCTTTGAACGTGTTAATAAAATATAAATGAATTAATTACGAAAATAAACCAATGAGCAAATACTTAATCCGTTTTCGGCGCTTCGGTCGCTTTCCAATGTGGCGGCTCGTTTAAAAGTCGTTTCGGATCGTAATTTACAAATTTGCCCATCGGAGGAGAAGCCGACAATCGGCCATAGCCTCTATTTGAACCGGGGGGAAAAGAAGAAGAATTCACAAATTTAAACGCAAATATGCCGGCCGATGTCGTCTCTGAAAGTTGGACTAAACGAAACGAAAATAAAATCTTACAGCTAGCTAAATTCTAATTAAAATCTTACTTGGTGTAATGTCGGCGTCCAAAAATTTTCTTAAAACCACTTCGGGTAGCAAATAACACTGAAGAAAGGCAAAAAACACAGCGAAAACCAGAGCAAAGAGAGCACACATCCGTTCGGCAAGTGAAAAACGTGCAAAGTGACGCAAAATCGTGTTGCAACAATACGCGTTTCCATAGAAACGGTTTCCCATAGAACGCAACAATTGCCGTTTCTATGGAGATTAGAAAGCGCGTAACGAATTCGAATGCGATTGACGTAATGGATTCGTTTTGAATTTTAAGGCTAAGTATCTGCATTTTTTACGTTTCTATCCCCGAATGACGACGGATTGGGATCGAGAGACTCCCTACCACCCTCCGCCTTCCGTTTCCATTCTCCACAAGGGGTTAAAAGCAAGATTTTCTATAATCGAACGTCGCCACCCCCAAAACTAGAACAAATCATTCCTCTCGTTCGTCCAGTATTCTCCGATTGACCGACCGCGCAATTTTTACTAAATTTCGTAATATTTCGTCTATCCGACGCCATTTTAAAAGCGGTTACCTGACGTCATATGAAATATGCGTGTTATAGTTTAGTTACGTAAACGTTAAGTAAAGTGACTTATATATTAAATAAGCGAATTTTATGAATTTACCTGCCTCAAAGAAAATATCGCGTACGTATTCTACACCAAGGTATCAAAATATTATAGTTGTTCTTGTGTGGAAATGGAGAAAAGTGATGGGCCTACTGCTCAAAACGAACGATTTAATTTTCTTTTTATAGTCAAAAAACCCGGCAACGAGTTGCGCAACTTTTTCGGCTGTTGTGAGATTTTATTTAGAAAATAACTTTTGTGCTTTTAACTACGATTTAATAAATAGAATCGTGTGTGGCGCCATCTGTTATGTGATTTTGTTATAAAAACAATTTGTGATCTTATTAATATTTTATATTTGGGCAAGAGCCTGTCGTTGGACTTTACCCTGGTTAGGTCATTGACCCCGCTTTACTGGCCGAATGCGGTCAAAAATTCAAAGCTCACTTAGCAAGCCTAGAGACTTACATCATACGAACAGGCCGCTTCTCGTAGGAAGGAGGCGCCGTCTATCGGAGAAAAGGCGAATCAAGGCCGTAATCGCCATATGAACCAGAAGGGAGAAAGAAAGAAGGAAAGAAAGAAAAAAAGATTAATATTTTATAAAGTTCAAAAAATTTCTTAAGAGATAAATTCAATAAATATATACTTTTGTACGTGGATTAATAAATAAAGGCTTTTTATTTTTTTTTCAAAGCCACATAGGTTTATGGTTGTGAATTAATTTAATAAAACATTTTATTTTTAATTTTAATTATTCAGCAATTATATAAATTATGTAACTTTTAATTAGAAAAAATAACTGACTAGAAGGTCAAAGAAGCAATAGCATATTTGCATAGTAAGTCGTATGCTGTTTTATTTTGTCAACATGCTGTACTGTTCGAGAATTTGTACAAAGTCGTGGAATTTAAAACAAAAATTTGAGTAGGAACCCTGTATATAGTTAATCCTTCCCCTTTAATTATCTTAATGTTAATGAATACAGCAAGAATTAATAATTTATTTATTTAAGTAAAAATAAACTATATATATATATATATATATATAAAATTTTAACGAATTTCGGAAAAAGCATATTTTTGACCAGATATTTAGTTAACATTTAATTTGTGATTATGTCTAGGCACAAATATACACTAGACACAAGACAATTATTCCTGTAAAAAGAAAGTTTAAAAACTTTTGTTCGATATTTTATTTGGACAAAAATCTTTTACGTTTTTTTTTTTTTTTTACTCTTTCCACCCTGTGGGCACTAAGAGGGCCTCTTTTAGTAGGCCCATTATGGGTTCGGCCAGGCCCACAATGGGGCGACCGGGTGGTGAGGGACGGGGCCCGACATATCTGAACGGATTACCCCCCGAAAAATTCCTGGGGATTATTCGACCCGTTCGGATTCGATCCCGGGTCCCCCAGAGCGGTAGGCTGCCACCTTTACCGCTCGGCCATCCGGCCGTCGAATCTTTTACGTTGTGTACAGTACACTGTAATGTATCGTGGGATTAATCATAGTTTAATGCATATTTATTAATAATCAAGAGTATTTCTGTTTAAGTTTTTTTTAAAGTTTATTACAGATTTTTATTAGTCATTTGATTGAAGGGTGAAGTTTCGGTCTCAAACCATTGTATAGTTTATGATTATGAATCACCAGTAAAAGTTAGACTAACTAATGGCTTAAGAAATTTCAAATAAGTCAGGTATTAGAAAAGCCCACTTGGCCGAAATTGGATTTGGTTGTTTTGTTATTTTTATTTATTTTCTTTTTTGTTGAATTTTAAGGTTGGGGACACTGGCACAATTTTCTTGTACGACAGTTAATTTATTAGTTCTTCCACTCTGGGAAACTGGGTTTATAGTCGAAGGACTTTTCAGACGTTATTACTATACAAGTAAAATTGCAAGGCCGTATTTGGGACAAGACTATGTCTCGAAGACTCACTACTAAGCAGGATCACGGCGGCTCTCGTTCTCATTCTCCAATCATCTTTGGTATCGCTGGTTTTGAGCGCAATCATTCAAACTTCTTCGGCCACAGCCACGACCACAAAGTCTTCCACGATGCATTTTCAGTGAAATTAACCTATCGAATGTTGAAATTTCTCTCCGTTGCATGATACCCCAGGTTGAATTTTTGTCAATGCGAAAATTTCCCTTTTAAAAAAAGAATAATAATCGTGGCTATTGTATCGTTCGCAATTATTATTTTTTTTATTTTGCACAAACAAAATATATATATTTATAAATGTAAAAAGAAAATAATAATTATATTTCGGAAGTTAGTTGCACAGATACTCCTCACTTTACGACCTATCTGCTTAACGACCACTTGCACTTACGACCAATCGAGTTTCAACCTGCAATTCGGGGAAACTTATACAAATTATGCAACATATTCAAATTTATTCATAAAAAGACTATTATAGCACGCTATTTACCTATTATAGTACGCTTAGTGCGCATGTCACCATTCGCCACCCCATTCTCAGCTTGAGTGTTGGTCAGTGGCGAATGGTGACATGCGCACTAAGCGTACTATAATAGGCAAATAGCGTGCTATAATAGTCTTTTTATGAATAAATTTGAATATGTTGCATAATTTGTATAATTTTATAACGATCCTATATTCCCGTCGCAAGCTCCTCGCTTATCGACCAATTAGCTTAACGACGTAGTCGTCGGAACGGAACTCGGTCGTAAAGTGAGGAGTACCTGTAATATAAAATTATAAAATTATAACGATGCACCATCTAGTTTCAAAAAGTTCTGATGATGAAACGAGATATCTCGGGTCAATCGGTCGAGGTTACCAGGTGGCGACCAGAAATATATGGGGAATAACACAGGACAGGTAAATGGGTTTTTTTCAAAGATTCGTTAACAACCAGCAACGCATGCGTAAATCTTGCACTATTGCCTGTTTGTAGAGTTGTGTCGCCATTTTGTATTTTATTGTGTTTCGGTTCTCGGTCCTCTGACAACCTACAAGTCTGGTTTTCTTTTATGCGCGCATGATTTCGGCACCTAATACTCTGTGCCAAATTTCAACTCCTGACATGTACTCTTTCATACCTGTAAGCAGGTAAGACATCAGGCAGTACGATTTCATAAACAAGACATAGTCTTGTCAATAACATTACAAAACATATAAAAATAATTCAAAATAATAAATAAATTTTACGAAACAGTTAATAAGCACATTCTCTTCCGATACAAAATTAATTAATAATTAAATAAAAAGCTAATTATTGAGAAATAATTACAAAATTTAACAACAATTCATTCCATTCAATTAATATTACTGTTAAATATTGGAAAAAAAAATTCTGAAATTCCACTCGAATCGTCATCCGTCATGGATACTGTAGAAATCATTTGTAATGGTGTATCTAAAGTAACTGTTTTAAAATCTATTGTAATGGAAAACAGTGAAGTCCTACGTTCCATTATTGAAAACTATCCAGAAAATACACCATGCCGAATTGCTACAGACTTTACTTATTCAAACATGGTGAAAGTCATTAAGTAAGTTATTTTTATCACGATTTTACATATTTATAATTACGTTTTAAGAGGAAATATTTAGCCTATATCTTATCTTTTATTATATTTATTTAAAGATACATGGAAACAAAAGAGGTGGAATTAATTTCTTTCGTAGAAGGAATTGAAATATATGAAATTGCTCAAAACGCTAAAATTGTTGGTCTTCAGAGTGTCTGTCGTACATATTTGATTCAAACAATGGATGTTTATTCTGTCTCTAATGTATATAAAACTGCTCGTAAACATGGCGACTTATTATTACAATATAATTGTTGGAAAACATTTTCTTCTACGATGTCAGTGATGGTTAAGAATGCATTCATATTCTGTGATAAAGAAACACTTTACAGAATTGTTTCGCGTCCAATATATGAAGATTTATCAGAAATACAATTGTTCGATGGTTTAGTTGCTTGGGCAAAACTCAAAATTTCACTTCTGGATACTAAAAATGAAAATAAAAAAGTGTTTGGCGAAAGGATTCGAAAGTTTATGGAACCGCTTCTTCCTAACATCAGATTTTTGGCAATGTCTTTAGATGAATTAAAACAACGTGTATTCCCGTTATGCATTTTAACAGATAATGAAGCAAAATCAATCGAATCCTATTTTACGAACAAAAATTTAACTAATTACCCAAAGAATTTTTCCTGGAATAACTATCAAAGAAAAAAAGAAACATATACCTCATTATTCCTGTACAGACACCGGAAAAGTCCAAGCACTCGATGTGAAAAGAAGATGATAAAAGTTACACAATTCACATGCGAAGTGCAAGTGAAGAATGATTGTTTCATAGTTGGCATATCTCTTCCCATAAAGTATACATCCGCGCAAGAGAAAACTGTATTCGTGAATGGCTACGTGGATAAAGAAAAAAGTGGCGTGACCACTCAACAATGTTATTGCGATGGCCATGGAAAAGTAAATTTATCCGAATTAATATATTTAAAGAGCAATTCGATTTGCCGCTTATTAGCCAACGTTGTCGATACTGAAGTCATGGAACATAGCGATATAATAATTTTAGAGGAAGCTGATCTTTTTTCTCCCGATAAAGATCAAAAGAAAGAAGACATTTTCGATAATATATATTTCGATGTAAAGCTATATTTTTAAAAGAGGATAGACCTAGTTTAATTTTTATAACTTTTCTACTTGTGTAACAAAATCAAACAGAATATATAGCAAAAGTTATCTTTATACTATGATTGATTATTTAATTTTATCATCATTTTTAAAGTAAATGCATTTCGGGAGTTGCTATCCCCTTCTCGGCCAAGCTTACATACCGTCATCAATCGCAAGCACTGATAGAATGTCTGAGTATAAGGAATTACAACAAATCGCAAAAGAATATCATATTAAAAAGACTAACCGAGTGAGCCATATAAGGCGTTTGCGATTTGTTGTAATTCCTTACGTGTTCCAGAGCTGAGCTGTTTGCGATGCTCATGAGTGTTATATCTCGTTTTCCATGAATGCTGTTTTCGATTCGTAGAACTTGAGAACATTTTTTCACTTTGTTTTAGAATAAATAAACACATTCATAAATCTTTAATTTTAAAAATACTACAAACTGCAAAAATAAACGTATTTTTTACACCCAAAACTTAAAATTTTCGAGAAATGTTCAAGTTTATTTTATTATTTAATTTATGGAAACAAACGGAGAAGCACGAACGGAGTAGAAAAATTAAACAAAAGAAAAATTAACAATTTACAATTTAATACTGCGAAGTGTATTTCATAAATAAATAATGTAAACTTAATTAATGTTATTTCATTTTTTATTTTTTTATTTTTTACGTTTACAGAAAATTTTTTGAATATTTAAAAACGAGATTATCGTTGTCATCTCCCGCCACCAGAGTGCTCGGACAGAACAAATGGCGCCAAAGACGAAGAGTGATAATAGCCGTCTTCGACGATGTGATCGTTTACCAAAAAATAAAAATGAACACGAAAAGTAACGTATTTGTAATGATATTTACATTCTATATATAAGCTTCTTAAGAGCTATCGTTGTTCATCTCATGAAGAACTATTCCTTTACTAACATCATTAATCTATCGTTTCAGTCATGTGTTGTTACACCGGTCAATTTATATTATCTGAAATCTTCTCGTACCAATTTAAGTTTTGGTCGGTTATATTCGAAATTTTTTCATAATTTTAATTGGTTATGATCTGTGAATGAGTAGTCAAAAGTGTTGGTCGAATAAATGATTTCAAGTGCTATACCTATAATTATGTCAACGTTAATCTTGTCAGTTTTTATAATTAGCAGTAACTTTTGTTCAACTGACTATTTTTAAATACAGTGGAGCAATCATTCTCGATGTGTGCTTAGTGGGGACCGAAGAGGATCGTGAGATGAAATAAATGAAAAGGAAGCCATGAAAGGGGAGATATGCGCTTGATTCAGTTTTTTTCATAGATGATAGTTATAATAAAATCTACATCCACTACTAGTAATACAGTAGAGCATCGATTATCCGACTTAATTGGGGACTGGGGTTGGTCGGATAACCGACTTTTCAGTTATCCGATTAAGTTTGAAAAAATACATTATTAGTATAGTGTATTAGGCATGGTTTAAATACTAGCCTCCCTTTCATGGTCGAGCCAGTGCTGCCAGCTAAAACATGCAAAAATTTAACAAAAATAATATTAAAGTAGCCAAGACATACACATATAACATTGATCATAATGTTTAGTTTACCAAACTATTTTTTTTTGTGTTTAATATTTTGATATTAGTTCATGTCTTTGACTGTGTAGGCTTTTCTACATCAATATCACCTTTATGCATGTTTTTTAAGTGATTTTTTTTTAAATTGGTATTTTTTTTCCACAAATGCTGACAGTTTCCCCATATAGCTTACATTTAGCAGAAACCTTGTCAATTTTCAAATATCATTTCCACAATTCTGATTTTACAGATTGCATATTTTTTGCTGTTTCATCACCATATGCAAGAATTAAGCACCAAAAAAGCAAAATAACCAACATGCTTTTCAGATAAAACATGACTGCAGTATCACTGGTTGTCTAATAATATCTCACCATAACTATCGAAATATCTAGTCCAAAAGTAGCTCAATTCTATAATCATGCATTAATGCAAAATACAAGCACATAATAAAATAACACCTTTAATATCTTAATTCTCCAGTATAAAACTGACAAATATTTTCTATCTAATACCAAGATCTTTATTAAGTCAATTAATGTTTTTAATATTCAGAATGTTGAATATTCGAATGCTAATTGACTTGATAAAGGCTTGGTATTAGGAAATATTTGTCAGTTTTATTATTGTTTTATACTGGAGACTTAAGGTATTAAAGGTGTTATTTTACGGTTTATATGTATACAGTTTTCATTAGTAGAGAAATACATTACAAACATACTATTATTATATTAGTAATTTGTTATGTTGATAATTTAAGGTGCATAAAACTGCTAGTGGAAATGATATTTTGACTACAATTACTCACAAATGCTGAATGAATTGTTCCTCAATGCATACAACTATTAAGTTTAATGACTATTATGTTTTTAATTTAATAATACATCTGCTTCAGGTCTTGTTGGCACTGTGGTCTTTACACCAGCCTCTATTCAGTGGTGACCTTCAGCATAAAAGAAAAAAATTGCAATAGTGCACACGACTATGGGTGCATTTGTATTCTTCATACATGACATGTTATGATATGTCATAACTATAGCTCAACTTTGAAAGGAACATAATTGATCTTGGCAATTAATCTGTGTTATAAAATTATTGATTAATTCAATAATTTTAATCATAATTTACTTATTTTTATTGATTATAATTGATCAAATGACATACTACAGACTAAGAACTTACATTACTTATACAGTGGGTGATCGGTTAGCGAACATAATCCATTCCAAGATTTTGTTCGCTATCCGAATTTTTCGTTAACAGATTATTGATTTACCATAGGTTTTTATGGAAATTTGATTAATTTGTTCTGGCGACCCCAAAAAATAAAAAATATATACTTCCTTGCTACATTTATTTATATGTAATAATAAAAGTACATATATACACAGTCTTGCATTTTTATTACTTATGTTTTTTCTATTTTTGAGGGTTAAAGAATCTGTCTAATGTCGATTGCTTTTCTCTTTTAGGGATTTTTAAGAAGTAATTAATAGCATTGTAATTGTAGAGATCCCTAAGCCTATTAACCTCAACCTGGTTTGGATGCCATTCTAAGACTGTTGTTCTGACATCCTCCCACTTCTTCAAAAGATGTTTAATAGCAGATATTGGCATTAATCTTCTTTTTCAGAAGAAAACATATTTTGCTGAGTTTCCTGGCATTCTTCTGTCATCAGATCAGTTTGCAGGTTCCATTATGAGCTCTTCAATGCTCTTTATTTCTCAGATGTGATTTTTGTTACTCCTTTAGCTACTTGAGTCTTCTTGATTATACTGTATCTTTCTTAGATAAGATTTAACTGCAACCTACTGTAGACCTGTTCAAGCCATACTGCCCAGCAACATCAGACATCTTTTGCCCACTCTCTACCTTTGTTATTATACTCTCACCTTTTGAAAATAAAAACTGATGCAAAACTTAACGAGTGCCCACCCGAATACTATAAAAGAATTGTTTCTGTCAGAAAAATAAAAGAGGAATTGCAAGAGTTGCAAAGTTTGGAGGAATACTATCCGATCAGTATATACAGGGTTGAATGTCGATGTCGACGTCGACTCTCCTGGAGAAGTTTCGAATTGTTTCCTAAAGACAAGGGAAGACTAATTGGTATTCATTATTTTACATTGCTTTTGCTTGTGCTCATTCTGTGAGGGGTTTGTCATCCAAACATAAAAATCTTTTGCAAAAGTGTTCATTAACTGAGCACCCATTGTACTGTACTTGTAAATTTTTATGCTAAGTCTTTAATTAATCACTGGTGGTATATAGTAGAGCATCGATTATCCAAAACAATTCGGGACTGGGTTGTTTGGATAACTGATTATGTATGAAAAAATATATTAACCTATCCCATGTTGAAATTCATTCAAATCTGTCTTTAAGTACCCTCTCATGGTCGCGCGAGTGCTGCCAGCTAAAACATACACCAACAAAAATAATATTGGATTAGCCTAAGACATAGCCAAATATTGCAGCACCACAGCACTAGCGGAAATTTAAATTTACTGACTGGAACGCTTTTGGTTAATTAATGTTTCGATTGATCGATATTCAATGCTCTACTGAAGGTAATAGCAGGCAAAGCCTTTTTTTCTATACTATCTTTCACTTCTGCCCTAGTTGTTGGAGTATACAATAGTTGGATGCAATGGTAACAGTCAATGTGTTTGGAAAAAATTTGTGACAAATTTTTATTTAGTCTTTCATATTTTTAAATACAGGGTGTCCCATAAATTTGTAAATAATTTAAAAATTCATAGAAGTTGAAAGAATTGGTATATTTGAATATAGTTGCATAAAAGTTATTCTTATGAAGGGGGATTTTTTTGGGTAGAGAAAAAGAAAATAGTTCAAATATTTGTCGATAGAGGGTGCTGAATGCAAGAAAATCACTGGAATTCCACAGGAAAATTATGTTTATTTGCATGCAGACAAATGTTTACACTTACACGCATATCCCAGCACTACAGCACTTATTCTAAGTGTCTGCCATCACCACAAATGACAGTTTGCAAGCGATGGTGCAGTGGTTGCAACTTGTATGGGTACAATTGTAACACACCATACAGGATGTGGAATACCAAAGACATTGGTATTCCAGTTATTCGTGCCAGTTCTCGTGTGCTACTTACTGCACTCGTTGACTGTTCCCGCAGAGTCTCCATTTGCGAAGCCACATCAGAGGTATGGCTCTCTGATAAATGTGGTGTGGTGCACCACTGCATGGGCAATTACACAAATTTCTTGTTTCTCTGAAATGTACTAGGGAAACCAATCTGGCAGGAGTGATTGGACCTGAACCTTTCTTCATTCTCTTCTGTGTTCTAAACCTTTGTAAAGTTTTAGCCGACAATTCGTGGCTGAGATAAAACAACTTTCCCAATAGTGCTTTATCCATCAACATCAACATCATAATGAAAACTGTATGTCAGCACCAGTAACAGGAAAATTCAGAAATGAGCTGTTAATCGTATACCCTGCATTTTATAAGACTCAGATTTGCACAATTCCAATGATTTTCTTGCATTCAGCACCCTCTATCGACAAAAATTCAAACCATTTTCTTTCTCTCTACCTGAAAAAATCCCCCTTTGTGAGAATAACTTTTATGCAAACTGCATTCAAATATACCAATTATTTCAACTTTTATGAATTTTTAAACTATTTACAAATTTATGGGACACCCTGTATATACTTCATCTTTGGATTGCCAAACTTTTACAAGAAGAAATTGAAATTGTCCTTTTCATAAGATATTGTGTTTACTTATTACGATCATTATGTTTGCACTATTAATGTTTCATTTGATTTTAATGCTTTCTTCTTGGTGTGCAATTTTTTTGTACGTGATAACAACCTATTCACACCTAAACAATATCTTCCTTTTTAGAAGTTTTAAAGTGGCTACTCTAGTTAATAATGACTTTTTCTTTACAGAACTATTAACTGTTGAAGTATGCACAGTACAGTAAAAATATTAAAAATATATTTAAGTTTTTAATAATAATAAAACTTAATTATAAATCATTTTATAAATTGTTTAGAAAATTAAATGAAAATTATCTTTAATATTTTAATTAAGTTTGTGCTAATTATTTTTCTAATACAGAAATTTATCTGAAAAGTCTGATACATCAAAAACTGTAACGACAAAAGTAGAAAATTCAAATTTAGACAAGAAGGAAAACAATAATAATAATAATAATATGCTGTGTAATAATTATCCAGTGAGATGGGATGTTAGTACAGATGTTATTGCTGATATTTTGCAAGATATGGGAGTTGGAATCTTAGATGATATTCCATATGATATTCCAGAGTACGAACCAACTCTACCTTCAAATGCTTGTGTTACAGTTACTCCAAATATTATGACATCTAAGGTAATAATAATTGAATATTTTATTTAGCAACAAATATAAAATGTTAATATTAGTGTAATGTGTTTTGAATTTAATACATTCATGACTAATTTTTAATCATAAATATTTTAAGATTGTCACTTTTGATTTTTATTTTCTATTCATTTAATTTTTGTCTCAACATTATATATTGATATTTTCTCTTTCTTTGTCATATTTAAATCAGAATCATTCTGATTTAAATACAAATTTAAATATGCATAGACAAAACTTTTACAATTTATTTAAAAAAGAAAAATTTAGTCTAGAAAAATTAGAAAAATGAAACATTAAATTTAAATTTTATGTACTGTATGTATATGTATACATATATGTGTGTACATGCACATGCATATATATATATGTTACCGGCAAAACCTGATTTTACGCCAAACTAGTTTTGCCTAGGCCAAACTAGTTTGGCGTAAGCGTGTCAGGCCAAACTAGTTTAGAATTATTATTCAGGTATATTAATAGTTAAATATATTAATAGTTAATTTAAGTTTATCATAAAACACAAATAAGTTCATTTTTAATTTTAGTTTGATTTTAAAAGTTATTTTTATTATTTCGTTTGAATTTTTGAAAATATTTTCAAAAGTTAATTACCTTTAAAAGTGCATGGCTTAATAAAAAAAAAAATACAAACTGATAAGTACTGATTAGCTTATTTTTATTTTATAGTTTTGTACAAGTGTTGTGTCACTTCTAATCAATACCGTTTTTGGTTAATGTTACCCTAGGTATCAAAGATGGCGGCTTGTCTCTGATTCCAGCGATCAGAAGACAGGGAACAGTGGGGATGCACGTTCTAACCTAACCTAACCTATTCTAATAATTTGGTTGCTAATAATTATGGTAATTTATTAGAATAGGTTAGGTTAGAACGGGCGTCCCCTCTGTTTCCTGTCTTCTGATTGCTGAAATCGGAGACGAGCCGCCACCTTCAATATCTAGGGTAAGATTAACCCCGTTTTTTATAATTAAGTAGATTATGTTTGAATAAATATTGTTTATCTAATTGATTGCCTTTTAATTTTATTTTAACTATTAATATATTTAACCATTAATATACTTGAATAATAATTCTAAACTAGTTTGGCCTGACACGCTTACGCCAAACTAGTTTGGCATAAAATTGGGTTTTGCCGGTATCATATACAATTAACTAAATTGAATTTATAAAAATATACAAACATCTCAAAGCCTGATGTTTCATTCATAAATGAAATGATTGCCATATTAAATTGACTATTTAATTAGTAAAATAGCCTGATTTAATAAGAATCTAATTATTAACATAGCGATAAAATAGCCCAATTTAATATGGCAATCATTCGGTTTATGAATGTATAAAAATTTTGATAAATTCATTTTCTACAAATGTTTTTAATTTTTTTAAATATAAAAAGTCAAATATATTTGAGAGTGATAGTGAAGCCTCTTCTATGTGGCTAACAATATTTCATTCAATCTTAAAATTTGATTGATTGATTTTGGTAAAACTGCCATTTCCCATTTATTACACTGAGGAACCCAAAAACATTATAAAAATGGGAATCTATGACTTTGTTTTTGAGATACAAGGTAGTAGCACGTGTGCATTCAACAAAGTGTTAATACACAAATCGTGCGACT